>NW_024080666.1:5575317-5893339 GCF_003009895.1 Hyaena hyaena | reverse complement strand
GTGTGCAGGTATTTGGCAAGTACAGTCTTTCTATGCACCGAGCGGAGGTTTTTCTGTTTCGGACTCTCTCCTTTTCTCCTCTCACTCCCTGTAGAGGGTAGAGGGGGATCGCCTCCCACCCTGGAGTCCGATCCCGGCCCGATTTTATCTTTCCCGGTTCGCACTCACGTTAGAAGGCTCTCTCAGTGGATTCTGCGTCTTTTTTCTCCCAGTCTCTCAGGTTTTGTAAGGTTTCCAATGGCTTCAGATCTTTTCTGTGTGATGTATGGGCGCGAGTGAAAGTACGGAGTGCCTTACTTCTCCGCCATCTTGCCCTCTCTCCCCTCTACATGACTCTGTTCTACTAGACAGATCTTACACTCTCTTAATAATCCAGTCCAGGGACAAGAATCCAAATATCTAAGATTTTACCCTAGACTTATCTACCATACCCAGACAGATTTATTTGTAAAGTTTGGATAAAACAATTTGCCCTGCTCACCCTATTCTCCTAAAAGGAAAATTTCCTCATGTTTCCTGAGAGGGGCCATCGCAGAAGTTTACTTATGTAAACATAATTGATTTGGTCAAGTGGAAGGAGGAATAGGGAAAAAATGAGTCCATCCACACTGGATGTTGGATCTAGGGTTCCCTTACTTTAGTTCTTCCTATTTTTCCCTCAAATTGGTTCATCTATTGGGAGTGCAGAAAAATAAGGAATTTCCTCATAGATGTAATATATATTAGTTAAAATAACCAAGGAATTTGAGCTTGGGGGGTACTGTGGCTGTCCAGGAGATAGAAATCTGTCTCCAACTTTGGCAGGGCACTGCTCCCTCAAGCAGCAATGAGCATAAACACTGGTACACGTCTATGTCACAGAGCCAAGGGATAGTCACAAATAACTCTCAAAGATGAAGGAGGGGAAGGAAGTGAGAGGCAAACTTCCAGCCCCTCCCCATCACCCAGATCTAACAGTACATCTCAGACTACTAAATCCCTCCAACCGTCTCTGCATCTTGTTATTTTCCGTCTCCAAATTTATAGTATGTGTAACATATGTGCACACATACACATGTACACACACACACACAATTTTCTATTTATTCCCAAATCCAGATATGAATCAAGTCCATTTTTACACCTTTGCATTCTTAGATTTGACACCATCAGTTTCACAGCCCTGAAAATTTGAAGTTTTTCTGGGAATTTTTGCTTATCCCCAGGGCTTTATACTTTCAGGATTTCCTCTGTCTCCAGCTCCAACACCCAAACATAATCTGATTTTGCATTATCAACCCAAACAGCTACTCCACTTTCACAAAATACAAGAATGAGCAATGTAACCTTTAATAAAGTTACTTTAAGAGTGACAAATGGGGGATGGGGCACCGGGGTGGCTTAATTGGTTAGACATCTGACTTTGGCTTAGGTCACAATCTTTCTGTTTGTGAGTTCAAGTCCCCCATCAGGCTCTGTGCTGACAGCTCAGAGCCTGGAGACTGCTTCAGATTCTGTGTCTCCTTCTCTCTCTCCCCCTACCCTGCTTGCTTGCTCACTCACTCACCCCCCGCCTTAAAAAATTTTTTTAAAAATTAAAGAGTGACAAAGTAGGAGGGAAGTGCTAACACATTCCATGGAAAATAATGTAGTAGTTTAATATTGATAATTAAATAATTTAGTAATATTAGTCTATGAAGTCTCTTTGGGGCTGTTTCATCCCCAAGGCATCTCAAAAGTCTTTCATTCCCATGCAATGCCCCACTTGTTGGGCCCTATCTCCCAAGCTCCCACCCTCCAACATAATTTCAGCCATAATTATAGAGCAATTTAGCTTCCCCAAGTGCCTACCCCAAACTGCCCACATAAATCCTTTGGATCTGGAGTCTTGGTGAGGTCTTTTCTTTAAGAACAATTGGAATTCTAAAAAGCAATACATTTGCTTTTTTTTGAATTACACTTGTTACTTATCTGTAAAGAATTTTCTGATTTTTACCTTGTACTTCATAAGGTTTCACCAAAATTCCTACTGGCCTCTGAATAACTCTTAAAAATAATTAATGTGGTTTGCCACACACACACACACACACACACACACACACACACACACAGAGAGAGAGAGAGAGAGAGAGAGAGGTTTAGATACATAGATATAAGTTTCTCAAATTTATCTTCCCATGTTTAGAGGGCATACATCAGAGTTTTAATACTGATGGCTTTATTAGTAAGAGTGTAAACTATACAAATCAAGCATTGTATAGTTTCTTTACTTAATTTCCTCAAGCCCCCTCATTTCTAATGAATCAGCACTGACCATGGGCACCCAAACTAGTTTTAGTAGGAGAAACATTCATGTAGCCATATGAAGAAGACACCTTAAAAAGAAGAATTAGAAGAGAAACTAGCCCATCAGAGAGAAAAAACATAATAAACAGCAATAACAGTTAAAGTAGTTTAGTACCAATACAGGAAAAAAAGAAAAATAAATGAAACAGAATAGAGTTCAGAAATTAATTTAAATACCTATGGTAATTTTGTCTTTGATACAAGAGGTGTTTCAAATAATTGTAGTATAATTTGTAGTCAATATATCTGGTTGAGACAAATGGATAGCTTTGGAAAAATGGAATGATAGGAAATTGGATATTTTATTTAGGAACACCAGGGCACTGGGGCACCTAGGTGGCCCACTTGGTTAAGCATCTGACTTCAGCTCAGGCCATGACCTCACGGTTCCTGAGTTTCAGCCCCACATCAGGATCTCTGCTGTCAGTTCAGAGTCAGCCTTAGATCCTCTGCCACCCCCCTCTTTGCCCCTCCCCTGCTTGTGCTCTCTCTCTCAAATATAAACATTTAGGAACATCAGGGAACTGACCTCATTTTTCCCCCAGGTGATAATATAGGTCTGCGAACATGAAGCTTTTCCAGGAGAAATGGATGCTTTTATATATTTTCATGACTAGAAATGCCTAGTTGTGTGCGTATGTGTGTACATATGCATTTTTCTGGGGGGATCATAAAACAGCAGGTTGTAAAGGGTATGAGATAACAGTCTCTAAGCATTCTATATCCAGTAGGCCCTGCTGATATGAGGAATAAATCACCCATAGCTCCTTGGCATCATTCAAGACTCTGAAGGCCAAGTGAAACTCTTGTATGCTGTACAATGCCTTCTTCTGACCAGGGTAGCCACCTCTTTTCTGATAATACTGTGTGGGCTTCTTTGTTTATATACTATTTCTTGCCATTTATCTGTGGTCCACTTGACAAGATGCAGAACCCATCTATAGACAACTATAATTTACTATGTAGTTTTCTATTTTATGCTTTCCATAAGCTGAGTATTCATAAAGTCAAAGATTTAAATATAAAGAAAATATAAAAAGTATGAGAGACTTTATTCCTTAATAAGGTCAGAGGTGGAAATTTTTTATGAGCATGTCGCAGAAGCTGTTGGAGAAGACAATGGAGTAGGAAAAAATTGAGCTCACCTCCTCTCACAGACATATCAAGCCAACAGCCACATATGATGCAAGTGACTCTGAAAACAACCTGAGGATCAGTGGAACAGATCTTCCATAGCTAAAGACATAAAGAAACCACAGTGAGAAGGACAGAAGGGGCAGAGATGTAGTCAGGAATCAAACCCTAACACTGTGACCCACAATGGGAGAGATATGGGGCACAGAGATACTCCCTGAGGAGCAAGGGGATCAAGCCCCACTTTGGGCACACCTTGCCTTGGGGACCTACATCAGGAAGATGAGCCCTCATAATGTCTAGTCTTTGACAATCAGCAGGGCTTATCTCTGCAAGAGCCAAAGGACTATAGGAAACTGAGACTCCACTCTTAAAGGACCAGCGAGCTGTATTATTCAGGGTTCCAGACACAGCAGGAAGCAGCAGTTTGAAAAGCTCCTGGAAAAATAATGGCATCCTAAAGATGTCCATATTCTTTTTTTTTTTTTTTTTTTTTTTTAAATTTTTTATAGTTGCTCACTGCGTCATTTTCTTTTTTTTTTTTTTTAATGTTTTATTTATTTCTAGGAGAGAGAGAGAGACAGCGTGAGCAGGGGAGGGTCAGAGAGAGAGGGAGTCACAGACTGAAACAGGCTCCAGGCTCTGAGCTGGCAGTCAGCATAGAGCCCGACGCGGGGCTCGAACCCACGAACCGCGAGATCATGACCTAAGCGAAAGTCGGACGCTTAACCGACTAAGCCACCCAGGCGCCCCTAAAGATGTCCATATTCTAATTCCCCAAACCTGTGAATACATTTCTTTACATGGTAAAGAGATTTTGCAGACATTGGGGATCTTACATAAAAAGATTATCTTGCATTATCTGGGTGGGCCCAATATGTATGTATTCACAAGGGTCCTTGTAAGTGAAAGGGTCTGAGTCAGAGAAGATGTGATGACAGAGGCAGAGGTCAGAATGATGAGGCCATGAACTAGGAAATACTGGCAGTCTTTAAAAGCTGGAAAAGGCAAATGAACAAATTCTTTCCTACACTGTCCAAAAGGCATGCAAACTGCCTGATTCTTTTTAGACTTCTGACCTCCATAACTGTAACAAAATAAATATGAGAAGGAAGGAAGGAAGGAAGGAAGGCAGGCAGGCAGGCAGGAAGGAGGAAGAGAAGGAAGGAAGGGAGAGAGGAAGGAAGGAAGGAGGGAGGGAGGGAAGGACGGAGGGAGGGAGGAAGGAAGGAAGGAACAAATGAACAAATGAAAGCATAGCACCTAGGTTATATGTGAAGGAGATATATTGACTAATTTTAGGGCATGTGCCAGAGGGGCAGGAATCTATGGGAGATTTCTCTAAGAACAGAAGTGCTGGTGGGGGCCATTTAACTTGCCCGCCTTTGCCTGATTGGCTCAACACTTGTGGAAACCACTGGTAACTCTATCTACTATTCCAACACTGCTTGCCTTGCCCTGGCAATCCCATGCACACCCACCTGCCACACCTGCCAACCTTAGGGGGTTTCCCTACAAACTAACTCCCTCTCTGCCACACCCAGAGGGCAGCCTTGCTCTGGGCTAACATCCTCCTAAAGCAACTACCTTTCCACCACACCTGGCAGGTAACCTTTGTCCACACAAATGCCCCTTCAGGGAAGGGTGTGGGGTGGGGCAGCTGTGCCCATTAGCATGCTCAAAGCTGTTATATTGGGCCTCTCAGCCGGCCATGCTGAGAGCTAACCCTACCTACCAGCAAGCCCTCAGCAGCTATAGCCAGGCTGCTCAGCCAGCCATGCCAGGGGCCACCACTGTTTACCACTGCACCCACAGCAATCATAGTGAGGCAACTCAGACAAATATGCTAGCGGCCATTCCAGTGTTCTTGCACTAGTCATGGCTAGTCATTGCTCACAGCAAGGCTGAGAGCCACCCCCACCCACTAGTATGCCTGTAGCAGTCACAGCCTAGTCACAATAGGAGGGTGTATAGCCTACACGGGAGATATCCCTGGAGAGCTTGGCTCTGGTGACCAGGGGAGATTGCACAACTGGGCTCCACAGGGTACCTTCTAAATAAGGTTCTCTATTTTCAAGACCAGGAGAAATAGTTGACCTACATAAAAATAGAAACACAGAGGTTAAGGCAAAATGATAAGAGGAATATGTTCCAAACGAAAGAATAAGACAAACCCTGAGAAAAAGAACTAAATGAAACAGAGATACACAATCTAACTGATAAAGAGTTCAAAATAATGGTCGTAGAGATGTTCACCAAGACCTGAGAGAAGAGTAAATGAATAAAGTGAGAACATGATTATATATATATACATATACACACACACACATATATATACATACGTATATGTATGTGTATATATGCACATATATGTATGTGTGTATATATGTATACATATATATGTATGTGTGTATATATGTATACATACATATGTATGTATGTATATATATATATAACCAATCAGAACTGAAGACTACAATAATTGAAATGAAAAATACTCTAGAAGGACTCAATAGCTGATTAGATGACGCAGATCAGTGTTCTGGAAGACAGGGTAATAGAAAGCACCCAAGATGAAATGCAAAAAAAGAAAAGAGAATGTAAAAAAAATGAGAATAGGCTAAGTGACCTCTGAGACCATGTCAGTCATACTACCTTTAAATAATAGGGATCCTAGAAGGAGAAGAGAGAGAGAGAGGGTCAAAGAACTTATTTAAAGAAATAATAGATGAAAACTTCTGTAATATGGGGTGCCTCCAGGTTACTCACTTTAGATCTAAAGACACACACAGATATGAATAGACGTATTATTAACAACAAATTTGAATCAGTAATCAAAAAAAAAAAAAAACATAACACACAGAAGTTCAGGACTAGATGGCTTCATGGGAAAAATCTACCAAACATATAAAGTACAGTTAATAACTATTCTCCTCAAACTATTCCAAAGAATAGAAGGGGAAGCAATGCTTCCAAGATACTTACAAGAGACCAGCTTACCCTGACACCAAAAATCAGACAAAGATATTATTAAAAAAAGGAAAATTACAGACTATTATCCTTGATAAATGTAGACACAATATCTTCAACAAAATATTAGCAAACTAAATTCAAAAATACATTAAAATGATCATTCACTACAATCAAGTGGGATTTATTCCAGGGATGGAAAGTGGTTCAATATCTTCAAATCAATCAACCTGGTATGCTACATTAACAAATTGAAGAACAAAAATCATATAATCATCTCCATAGATGCAGAAAAACTATTTGACAAAATTCAACATCTGTTCATGATAAAAAACTCTCAACAGAGTGGGCATAGAAGAAACATACCTCAACATACATAACAAAGACTAATATGACAAGCCCACAGCTAACATCATACTCAAGGTGAAAAACTTAAAGATTTTTTTTATCTAAGATCAACAAAAAAACAAGGATGTCCACTCTCACTACTTTTATTCTACACAGTACTGGAAGTTGTCACCACAGCAATCAGGCAGGACAAAAAATAATAATAATTCAGTAGGCAACCTACTGAATATAAGATATTTGCAAATGATAAGAAAAAAGTAAATCATCACTATTTGCAGATAACATGATACTATATATAAGAAAACCTTAAAGACTCCACCTAAAAAACTAGTAGAACAAAGAAATAAATTCAGTAAAGTTGCAGCATATAATATTAATATACTGAAATCTTTTGTATTTCTATAAATTAATAACAAAGCAGCAGAAAGAAATTAAGAATATGGACCATTTATAATTACACACACACACACAAATTAGAATTTGGAATAAATTTAACCAAAGAAATGAAAAACATGCATTCTGAAACCTAAGATGTTGATTAAAGAAAATGAAGATGACACAAGCAAACGGAAACGTGTACTGTGCTCATGAATTGGAAGAATATTGGTAAAATGTCCATACTACCCAAAGTGATCTTCAGATTCAATGTAATCCCTATCAAAATACCAAAAGAATTTTTTCACAGAATCAGAATAGTCCAAAAATGTGTACAGAACCACAAAAGACCCTGAATATCCAAAGCAATTTTGAGAAAGTAAAACAAACTGGAGGAATCACAATGTTTAGATTTCAAACTATATTACAAAGCTTTAGTATTTAAAACAGGATGGTACTAACACAGGAATAGACACATAGATCAACAGAACAGGATGGAGAGCCTAGATATAAACCATAGTTATATGGTCAATTTATAACAAAAGAGAAAAGAATAATCATGAGGAAAAGACAATCTGTTCAATAAATTTGGGGGGAAAATTTGCCAGCTATATGGAAAAGAATGAAATTGGACACTTCCTTATACCATTCACAAATACAAACTCAAAACAGGTTAAAAACCTAAATGTCAGATCTGAAACCATAAAACTCCTAACAGAAAATAGGCAGTAATCTCTCAAACACCAGACTTAGCAATATATTTTTGGAATGTCTTCTCGGGCAAGGAAAACAAAAGTAAAATATATAGAGTTGATATTACACCAAAATAAAAAGCTTTTGTACAGGAAAGGAAACCATCAACAAAACAAAAAGGCAACCTACTGAATATAAGATATTTGCAAATGATATATCCAACAAATGATTAATATCCAAACTAAATGAAGAACATATACAACTCAACACCATAAAAACAGTCTGATTTGCATAAAAAGACACATAAAAACATGCTCAATATCACTAATCATCAGGGAAATGCAAATCAAAACCACATTGAGATACCACCTCACACCAGTCACAGTGGCTAAAATTAACAACTCAGGAAACAGCAGAGGCTGATGAGGATGTGGAGAAATGGGGACCCTTTTGCACTGTTGGTGGGAATGCAAACTGGTGCAGCTGCTCTGGAAAATAGTGTGCAAGTTCCTCAGAAAATTAAAATAGAATTACCCTATGACCCAGCAATAGCACTACTAGGAATTCATCCAAAAGATATATGAGTGCTGATTCATAGGGGCACATGTATCCCAATGTTTATAGTAGTGCTTTCAACAATAGTCAAATTATGGAAAGAGCCTAAATGCCCATCAACTGATGAATGAGTAAAGAAGATGTGGTTTATATATACAATGGAATACTACTTGGCATTGAGAAAGAATGAGATCCTGCCATTTTCAGCAACGTGGATGGAACTAGAGGGTAATATGCTAAGTGAAATAAGTCAGTCAGTGAACAATAGATATCATGTTTTCACTCATATGTGGAACTTGAGAAACTTAACAGAAGACCAAGGGGGAAGGGAAGGGGATAAAAATAGTTACAAACGGGGGGCACGGGGTAGGCAAACCATAAGAGACTCTTAAAAAGTATTTTTAATGTTTTATTTATTTCTGAGACAGAGAGACAGAATGAGCAGGGTAGAGTCAGAGAGAGAGGGAGACACAGAATCTGAAACCGGCTCCAGG
The DNA here is from genome assembly GCF_003009895.1 of Hyaena hyaena. Taxonomy (NCBI): domain Eukaryota; kingdom Metazoa; phylum Chordata; class Mammalia; order Carnivora; family Hyaenidae; genus Hyaena; species Hyaena hyaena. The sequence goes on along the minus strand of NW_024080666.1, from coordinate 5,884,445 downwards.
CCCTGAGCTAGCTGTCAGCACAGAACCGGATGCTGAGCTCAAACCCACGAACCATGAGATCATGGCCTGAGCTGAAGTTGGATGCTCAACCGACTGAGCCAGCCAGGTGCCCCGAGATACTCTTAAACACAAGAACAAACTGAGGGTTTTGGCGGGAGTTGGGGGGAGGGAAAAATAGCTGATGGGCACTGAGGAGGGCACTTGTTGGAATGAGGACTGGGTATTCTAAGTAAGCAATGAATCATGGGAATCTACCCCTAAAACCAAGAGCATACTGTATACAATGTATGTTAGCCAACTTGACAATAAATTATATTTTTAAAAAAAGATATCACCTCACACATGTTATTTCTTTTTGATGCTAGCCATTCTGACAAGTGTTAGTGAAGATGGAGAAAAAGGAAGCATCATGCACAATTGGTGGAAATGTAAGTTGGTGTAACCACTATGGAAAATATGAAACTTCCTCAAAAAATTAAAAATAGAAATATGATGAACTCCTGGGTTAGTCAGTCGGCTAAGTGTCCAAGTCTTGGTTTTGGCTCAGGTCATGATCTCACTATTTGTGGGATTGAGACCCACATCAGGCTCTGCACTGACAGTGCAGAACCTGCTTGGGAATTTCTGTCTCCCTCTCTCTCTCTGCTCCTCCCCTGTTCTCTCTCTCTCTCACTCCCAAAAAAAGAAAAAAACTCAAAAAAAGATTTAAAAAGAAAAATACGACCCAGTAATTCCACTACTGGGTATTTACTCAAAGGGAAAAAAACCCACACTAACTTGAAAAGGTATATGCACCCCTATGTTCATTACAGCGTTATTTACAATAGCCAAGATATGAAAGCAATCTAAGTGTCTATTGATGAATAAAGAGGTGTGTTATATATACACAATGGAATATTACTCAGCCATAAAAGTGAATTATATTTTGCTATTTTTGACAATTTGGATGGATCGAGGGTAGTATGTCAAGTGACATAAGTCAGACAGAGAAAGACACATACTGTATGATTTCACTTATATGTGCAATCATAAATACAGAGAGCAAACTAGTGGTTGCCAAAGGGAAGGGGGTGAAGAGGGGAAACACCCGTTTATACAATAAATAAGTCACAGGGATGAAAATTACAGTATAGGAAATACAGTCAATAATACTGTGATAATATATGGTGACAAATGGTAACTGGATATTGTGATAACCATGCATGGCATAATGTATAGAAGTATCAAATCTTTATCTTGTACATTTCAAACTAAGATAACCTTGAATGTCAATAATACTTCATTAAAGAAATTGATAAACCTTTAGACTCATCAAATAACTAAAGCAAAATTAAAGAGATTACAACAGACACCACATAAATACAGGGACTATAGAAAGACTACTACAAAAAATTACATGCCAGCAAATTGAACATAGAACAAATGGATAAATTCCTAAATACATCTAATCTTTTAAGGATGAATCAGAAAGAAATAGAAAATCTTGGGGCACCTGGGTGGCTCAGTTGGTTAAGTTGGTTAAGTGTCCGACTTAAGCTCAGGTTGTAATCTCACAGTTCATGGGTTCGAGCCCCCATAGGGCTCTATGCTGACAGCTAGCTCAGAGCCTGGAGCCTGTTTCAGATTCTGTGTCTCCCTCTCTCTCTGATCCCCCATCCCCCTATTCTCTCTCTCTCTCTCTCAGAAATAAATTTAAAACAGAACATTTAAAAAAAGAAAATCTGAAAAGACCAATTACTAGTAACAAAACCAAATCAGTAATCAAAAAACACTAAACACAGAAAAGTTCAGGACTAAGTGGTTTCACAGGTTAATTCAAATGAACATTTAAAAAGTATATTAAGGATGATATTTGTGACAAGAACTAAATGCTGTACATAAGTGATAAATCACTGAATTCAACTCCTGAAACTGATATTGTACTGTATGTTTACTAACTACAATTTAAATGAATAACAATTTTTTAAAATAATAAATAGTACATATACTTATTAAACTATTCCAAAAAAATAGAAGAGGGAATGATTCCAAATTTATTTTGAGACCAGCATTTACCAAAACGACAATACCAAAAAAAAAAAAAGGAAAATTATATACCAATACCCTTGGTGAACAGAGATGCAAAAATCAACAAAATATTACCAAACCAAATTAAACAATACATTAAAATTATCACTCACCATAATCAAGCAGGATTTATTCCAGGGATGGAAGGATGGTTTTATATCTGCAAATCAATCAACATGACACATCACATTAACAAATGAAGAATGAAAATCATATAATCATCTCAATAGATGAAGAAAAAGCATTTATAATAAAACTCAACATCTCGGGGCGCCTGGGTGGCTTAGTCGGTTAAGCGTCCGACTTTCGCTTAGGTCATGATCTCGCGGTTCGTGGGTTCGAGCCCCGCGTCGGGCTCTGTGCTGACTGCCAGCTCAGAGCCTGGAGCCTATTTCAGAGTCTGATATCTCCCTCTCTCTCTGACCCTCCCCTGCTCACGCTGTCTCTCTCTTAGAAATAAAAAAAAAAAAAACTCAACATCTGTTTATGATAAAAATTCTTTTTTTTTTAATTTTTTTTAAATTTTTTATGATAAAAATTCTTAACAGAGTGAATGTAGAGAAAGCATAGTTCAACATAATGAAGGCCGTATATGACAAATCCATAGCTGACTTCATACTCAAAGTGAAAAACTGAAAGCTTTTCCTCTAAGATCAGGAACAATACAAGGATGTTCACTCTCACCACTTTTACTCAACATAGTACTAAAAGTTTTAAGCACAACAATCAGACAAAAAGGAAAAAAAAAAAGAAGAAATAAGTTATCCAAATTGGTAAAGAAGTAAAGTTGTCACTATTTGCAGATGACATGATGCTATATATAGAAAACACTGAAGTCTCCACCAAACAAAACTATTTGAAGTAATAAATGGATTTAGTAAAGATTCAGGATAAAAACCAATATATATAACTCTGTTGTATTTTTGCACACTAATAATAAAGCAGTAGAAAGAGACATTAAGGAAACAATTGCATCAAAAAGAAAATACTTAGGAATAAGTTTAACCAAGCAAATGAAAGACCTGTACTTTGAAAACAATAAGACATCAAGTGAAAGACATTGAAGACAATACAAATAAATGGAAAGATCTACCATGCTTATGGAATTAAATCCCTATCAAAATGTTAACAATATTTTTTACAGAACTAGATTAAAAAATCCTAAAATTTGCATGGAACTACAAAAGACCCTGAATAACCAACTCAATCCTGAGAAAAAAAGAACAAACCTATAGATATCACAACTCCAGATTTCAAACTGTACTTCCAAAGCCATAGTAACCAAAACAATAGAATACTTGCACAAAACAGATAAATAGATCAGTGGAAAAGAATATAGCACCCAGGAATAAATCCATGCTTATATGACCAATTAATCTATGACAAAGTAAGCAAAAATATACAATGGAGAAAAGACTATCTCTTCAATTAATGGTGTTGGGACAACTAGACAACTACATGCGGAAGACTGAAAGTGGACCACTTTCTTGCACTATACATAAAAATAAACTCAAAATTAATTAAAGACTTAAATATGAGACATGAAATGATAAAAGTCCTAAGGAAAACATAGGGACATAGGCCTTAGCAATATTTGAATATGCAAAATATGAATCTGTCTTCCTCAGGCAAGGGTAACATAAGCTAATATAAACAATTGTGACTCTATCATAGTTAAATTTTTGCATGGTGAAGGAAACTATCAACAAAATGAAAAGGCATGATCTTTTTATCACTAAACTCCAAATACCTAGGAATGTGTGTGTGTGTGTGTGTGTGTGTGTGTGTTTGTGCGCGCGCATGAGTGCCTGTATGTAAAATATATGATAAAATATTTGTGTAAGTAAGAAAACCCTGTATGGGAAGAAGGACCAGAAACAATGGTACCAAGAAGGTGGAGGCAAATACAGGCCTTGTGTTTCAGGACTTCTAAGACCATGTATAAATCACAGCAATCTCTACGTCAGACTTGTAGGCTGAGTCTTTGTGAACTTCTGTTGACACAAGTCTTTTAACTGTCATGAGTAAAGCTTGGGAAAAAAGAGATGCATCACAACAAACAAAAATTAACAAACTTCTGTGTTGACCAGAAGTCCCCTTTCACTATACCTGATACAAGCATACCTCGGAGATATTATGGGTTCAGTTCCAGACTATAGCAATAAAGACAATATTGCAATAAAAGTCCAATGAATTTTTTTCATTTCCTAGTGCATATAAAAGTTATGTTTACACTATAATATAGTCTATTAAGTGTGCAATAACACTGTGTCTAAAACATGCATATTTCTTTATTTAAAAATAGCTTATTATTAAAAAATGTTAACTGATCTGAGCTTTCAGCAAGTCTTAATCTTTTTGCTGATGTAGGGTCTTGCCTCCATGTTGATGCCTGCTGACTGGTAGCTGCTGAAGGTTGGGGAAGCTGTGGCAATTTCTTAAAATATGACAATGGTGAAGTTTGCCACATCTATTGACTTTGACTCTTCTATTTCCTCATCTATTGAATCTTCATAAATGATTGCTGTAGCATGCCATGCAGTTTGATAGCATTTTACCCAGAGTAAAACTTCTTTTAAAATTGGAGTTAATCTTCTCATACCCTGCCACTGCTTTATCAACTAAGTTTATACAATATTTTAAATCCTTTGTTGTCATTTCAATAATCTTTACATCTTTATCACAAGTAGGTTTTATCTCAAGAATCAGCTTTCTTTGCTCATCCATAAGAAGCAACTCTAACCATTCAAGTTTTATCATGAGATTGTGCCAATTCAGTCACATCCTCCTCAGTTCCACTTCTAATTCTAGTTCTCTTACTATTTTCACCACATCTACAGTTACTTCCTCTACCAAAGTCTTGAACTCCTCCAAGTCATCCATGATTGCTGGAATTAACTTCTTCTAGGTTCCTGTTAGTGTTGATATTTTGACCTCTTTCCACAAATGTTGTGAATGGCATCTAAAATGGTGAATCTTTCTGAGAAGGGTTTCAACTGACTTTGCCTATATTCATCAGGAGAATCACTATTTATGGTATCAATAGCCTTACAAAAAGTATTTCTTAAATCATAAAACTTGAAATTACTCCTTGATCCATGGGCTGCAGTATAGATGTTGTCAGCAGGCATGAAAACAAAACTAACCTCATACATCTCCATGAGAGCTCTCAATGGTGGGCTTAAAATATTTAGTAAACCATGTTGTAAACAGATGTGCTGTCATCCAGGTTGTGTTCCATTTATAGAATACAGAAAAAGCAGATTTGGCATAATTGTTAATGGCCCTATGGTTTTCAGAAACTAAATGAGCACTGGCTTCAATTTAAAGTCACTATTTAGTTATATTAGCCCATAACAAGAGAGTAAGCCTGTCCTTTGAAGCCAGGCACTGACTTCTCCTCTCTACCTATGAAAGTCTTAGATGACATCTTCTTCCAGTGTAAGACTGTTTCATCTGCATTGAAAACATGTTGTTTAGGGTATCCACCTTCACTGATCATCTTAGCTAGATTTTCTGGATAACTTGCTTTCTCTTGTACTTTTATGTCATTGAGATGGATTTCTTTCTTAAACCTTATAAACCAACTCTTAGCTTCCAATTTTTCTTCTGCAGCTTCCTCACCTCTCTCAGCCTTTGTAGAATTGAAGAAAGTTAGGGCTTTGTTCTGGGTTAAGGTTTGGCATGAGGGAATGTTGTAGCTGATTTGATCTTCTCTCTAGACCAGTAAAATTTTCTCCAAATCAGCAATAAGGCTATTTCTCTTTCTTATTATTTGTATGTTCCCTGGAGTAGCACGTTTAGTTTCATTCAAGAGCTTTTCCTTTGTACTCACAACTTGACTGTTTGCTACAGAAACCTAGCTTTTGGCCTATTCAGGCTTTTGACATGCCTTCTTCACTAAGCTTAATTATTTCTAATTTTTTAATTAAAGTGAGGGATGTGTGATTCTTCCTTTCACTTTAACAGTTAGAGGCTATTGTGAAGTTATGAATTGGCCTAGTTTCAATATTATTGTGTCAAAGTGATTAGGGAGGCCCAAGGAGAGAGAGAAAGATGGAAGTCAGTAGGGACAGTCAAGAATATACACACCATTTATTAAATTTGCTATCTTATTTGGACACAGTTTGTGTCACCCAAAACTAATTACAGTTGTAACATCAAAGATCACCATAACAAATAAAAATAATAATGGAAAAGTTTGAAATACTATGAGAATTTTCAAAATTTGACACAGATACAAAATAAGCAAATGGAAAAATAGCACCAATAGGCACAGGGTTGCCACAAACCAATTTGTTACAAAAAATAAAAATGAAAAATAAAACAGTATCTGCAAAGTGTAAAAAACAAGGTATGCTTGCATTTAAAATTTTTTAAGCATACAAAACAATTTAATGATATGATTAATTTAAAAACTAGATAAAAATTCACATTTTACCATATTTGCTTGTGTGTGCACATTTGTTTATAGATTAAATAATTTGAAAAAATTGAAGATATTATACTTCTTTTAAATACTTCAGTGTGCATTTCCTAAAGTTAAGAATATTTTTTACATAACTGCAATAGTAATATCACACTTAAAGAAAGCAATTATTTCCCGGTGTGCTAATATCTTGTCCACATTCAAATCTTCCCAGTTGTCCCCAGAATTTGATTACTTCTTTTTAAATCAGTATACACTTTTTTTTTTCCTTATTGAAGCAGTACATCAGTTTTTCTACAGTTCTACCTTCCAGAGTTATCTGTTTCCTCATCTTATTGCTAAACTTTCTGTTATTTATAGTTCTTTAAAATTACAGTTAGGTCTAAAGGTTGATTAAATTCAGATTAAATATTTTTTATTTTAGAGGTGATGCTGTGGATACATCAGGATCCATATATCAAATTGGCGGTTATTAGTGATACTAAGTGTGATAATTTGGATAGGGGAAAATTATCATATCTCTCTTAAGATATATGTTTTTTTAACAATTAATAATTGTTATAGTGAAGCTTTGAGATTTTTTAAATTTTTTGTTTCCCACAAACTTTCACCAATTATTTTAGTATCCATTGATGAGTCTTGCCTGAATCAATTATTTCTTTGGAGTTTGCTGAAAGGTGATTTTTAAATTTTATTGTTTATTCAACATGTCTTGACTGGAATCCTTCTGCAAAGAAAACCTTTCGTTATCAACTGTTGTGGACTGAATGTGTACCCATTCCCCCCAAATTCATGAGTTCAAGTCCTATCCTCCAAAGTAATGGTATTTGGAGATAGGATCTATGGGAAGTACTTAGGGTCACGAGGCCATCATGATGGGATTAATTCCATCAGAAGAGACAACACTTGTGTGGAGGTCATGTAAACACACAGCAGGAGGGTAGATGTGTGCAATCCAAGGGGAGAGCTCTCAGAAACCAACCATGTTGGGACTCTGATGCTGGCCTTCCAGTCTCCAGAACTGTGAGAAAATAGATTTCTTTTGTTTATGCTACTTAGTCTAGGCATAGACTTTTTATAGCAGCCTGAGCTGACACATCAGCTATGGATTAATTATCATTTCTCTTAAAGACTCAATAAATGTTTAATTCCTTTAACTGCTGCTTTCCCCTTCTCCTCCTCCTCTTCCTCTTCTTCCTCATCACCCCTCTCCTTCTTCTTCAGCAAGGAGTCGTTATAATAATCAGTGTCAACGGTAACAAAATGTGCTTTTTCCCTTTATAATCTCTCTCCCTCTTTCTCTCATGTCTATCTTCAACTTGTCACTAAATAAATGAAATGCATATTCAATATTGTACAATTATAGACATTCTTTTTATGCAATTCTTTATACTCAAATGTCCATATTGGCCAATAGAAGCCTCTGTAATCTGCCTTCTCATTCCTCTTAATATGCTCCCACTAGATTCTGGGTGCACCGTTCTTTCTGGTACAAGAAGATATTCTAAAGTCAACTTGTATTTTCCCTATTTTAGATCTAGTCATTTCCCCCCAAATCCCTGATTTCTTTTAGTGAAGAGACAAGATTTGATTGGTAGATGTATTGCTCATTCTTCTTTGTTTTATTAGTTTATTCTGAATAAGACTGATTTTTTAAAAATTTTTTATGTCTTTATTTTATTTTGAGAGATAGAGAGTGAGGGGCAGAGACAGAAGGAGACACAGAATCTGAAGCAGGCTCCGGGCTCTGTACCAGGGGGCTCGAACCCATGGACAGTGAGATCATGACCTGAGCCGAAGTCAGATGCTTAACTGACTGAGCCACCCAGGCGCCCCTGAATATCACTGATTGTACCCACCAGATTCCAATAGCACCTTTCAGTTATGACTACCAAAAATATTTTTAAACATTACCCAGCATTTCCTGGAGGTCAAAATCACTGCCAGTTGAGAACCACTGGTTTACATGAATGAAACATTGTATGAATACTCTTCAGAAACTTGATTTACTCTTGTAACAATGTACACTGAAGATCAAATCAGCACAGAGATAATATGCATTACATTTTAAGATCTTAGGGTATTCTTTTGTGCAGCAGCTTCCAGAGCTCCTTTAAACACCCTCTATTGGGGCGCCTGGGTGGCTCAGTCAGTTAAGCGTCCGGCTTCGGCTCAGGTCATGATCTCACGGTTTGTGGGTTCGAGCCCCCTGGCACAGAGCCCGGAGCCTGCTTCAGATTCTGTGTCTTCCTCTCTTTCTGCCCCTCCCCTGCTCACGCTGTCTCTCTGTCAAAAATAAATAAAACATTAAAAACATTTTTTTAAAACCCTCTACTGCACCCCCTGCTGCTGAACACAGGATAAACTTATGAATACGGTTTTTTTTTTTTTTTTTTTTTTTTTTTTTTTTTTTTTTTTTTTTTTTTTTTTTTTTTATTTTTTTTTTTTTTTTTTTTTTTTGAGGTGTATCTTTAGGATATATTCCTAAAAATGGGATTGCTGACTAAAAGGAAAAGTACGTGTATAATTTTGTTGTATTATTGTGAAATTCCTCACAATGTTCCTTGTATCATTTTCCATTCCCTCCAACAATGTGTGAGAGTGCCTTATAACAGCTTTGTCAAAGCAATTTATTTCTTGTGGGAGTGTAGATGGAGAAAGCCAGATAATACCGACTTAGCTCATCTAATAGAAAAGAAGTAGTGTTACCAAGTAGTCCTCTCAATTTCTCTTATTAAAGTGAAATAAAGAAAAAATATTTTTATGCATCTAAAGACCTTTTTGTTCTCTTTTATTTCCTGTGAAAATGAACCCCATATTTGTGTCTTCGTCTATTTTCTTTTCCTACTAGGTTTTGGGGTTATCTATTTTTTAGGACATTTTCTATTTTAGGGAGATTTTCTTTAATTTTGAGCTATTTTATGATTTGCTATTTGTATTTTGATTTTTTTCATAGTGAATTTTCCATGTAATATCTTATTTCCTTCTTGTATTTTTTTTATTGCTTCTGGGTTCGAATCATGTAAGAAAAACTTTTCACACCAGCAGATTATTATAGAATTCACGTTTTATACTGCACTTGTTTGCTCTTATTTTTTATATTTGTATTTGAGATCTATGTGAAATTTATTCAGATGTGGGTATAAAGTGTGTAACAGAATTTTTATGGCTAGCCTGTGTTTTTATAACCATTTATTAAAAGTCCATTTTTTCTTTAATTATTTGAAATGTCATCTTTATCATGTACCTAATTTCCAAATATACATGGGTTTGTTTTCTGAGTCTTCTATTTCTCACTAATGGTGGCTAGTTTTTGTTGGTGGTGGTCTGATACAACAGTGTTTTACATAGAAACATTTTATTGTATATTTTAATATATGGTGAAACTAATTCATCACTGTACTTCTTTAAGATGTTCCTGGTTAGTCTTGCTTATTTATCTTTCTCTATGAACTTCAGAATCAATATATCTAACATAAATAAAATTTTTATCCAACCTGGCATTTCTTTATTTTTATTCAAGTCTACTTGTATATCTTTTGGAAATCTTTAAATATTTCTTCATATATATGTATATATACTATACATTTATTATTAAATATTTACCTGGGGCTTTACCTTTTCATTTCTATTATAAATTGAGTCTTAAAATAATAGCTTGATAAAGTAGACTTTATCAAAGTTATTAACTTTGGATTGCCAAAAGACACTATTTAGAAACTAAAAAGACAAACCGTAGGTTAGAAGACAATATTTGTAAAAACTTATCTGACAAAGAACTAGTATGCAGAATAAAGAATTTTCACAACTCAGTAAGAAATCAAACAAACCCAATTAAAAGAATAGGCAAAATGATTTGAACAGACAATTCAAGGAAAATTTAAGATTAAGGATGAGAAATAAAAACATGAAAAATATCAATATCATTACTTATTAGGGAAGTATAAATGAAAACCACACCTGTTAGAAGATCTAAACTCAAAAGAAGTCAAAGGGCCTCATCTAACTCCAAAATGCACAGGGAGGTACCATTCTACCATGCTCCCAGAAGGAATACTAGAAATACTTGGTGAATAACACTGACTACAACAGACAGCCTTCAGGGTCTACATGGTCACTCCTCTTTCTACCACTCAAACCAAATTCTAAAACATCTTCTTGATGCTTTCTGGCCCTCAGTCTCCTCAACCACTGGACCTTTTTACATTAGGTTCCTCTGCCCTAACTTTTCTTCTCTAGCTTTGTCTAGTTCCATTCTACTCGTTTGAGGGCACATTGGCCTCCTCGTTCTCAGCCGAAATTTTCCTTTTCCCTCAGAATGCATATCAGAGTTGGAATTTAATATTGATTGTGATATCATGTAATGAATATCTCTTCACCCACTACCATAAAACTCTGAATGAGTGGTGACCACAATTGATTTTATTCCTCATTACATCCTTAGCACCCAGCACAGTTCTGGCACATTTAGGCACCTATTCAACATTATCCTATCATCACATGAATAATAAATAAATAAACAAATTAAAATATGTGGTTCACTATTTTTATTACTATGGTATAGCAATAAGTAATACACATATGAATAAAGTGTGGGAAAAGGATAATCTAGAAAGTTTAGGGCAGAATCTTTAAAGATCTTTTAACTAAAAAAACACATTAGCTTCTCTAATGGGCTTTTAGTTCAAAGCTTGATAGAATGTAAAGAAATGCCACCTTTTGTAGCTGAAACAAAGTAATTTTAATTATTGATAAATGCTAAGACAATTAGAGATATTTCAAGTATACTGGAATCTCAAGTTATTATTTCACCAGTTGCTATCTCTAAATACAATAGTTTCTAGAATCATGAAATTATGTAATGTTAGAATTTGAAGAGACAGATTTAAAAAAATCCAACTGACTTATTTTACAGAAAAGGAAGCAGAGCTAGTTTCCAGTTTAAAGATGACACCAAGCATATTTCTTCTGATGTTTAGTCTAGTGGTGCTGTTCTTTTCCCTCTTCATTTTAACTTACGGGGTCCTATTTTTATTCTCCTGTAATCCATTTCTAATTGTCTTTTTTCAAAGAACATTACTTGAAAGCCTATGCTAGCCAAAACCGGTCTCATGACAGTTTCTACCTTACAATCAGGCAAATGATACGAAACAATTCTTTTGTGTGCTCATTTTCCTCCCTAAATATTGAAGTGGTAATTATTTAATATATAACATTTGTCTTTTTAGAGTGTTGGAAAATTAATAGATCAATTTCCTTACATTGCTTCAGAATTATGGTTCTCAAATGTGGCACAACTTTAGGTCACAGATTTCAGATATGTCACCTTCAATATTCTGAATTCTGATTACAGTAGATTTTGGATAGCCTCTGGGAACTCACAATAAAAAATAATAATAAAAATTTTTTTAAGTTCTAAGCAATCCAAAATCACAGCTAGGCTAGGAAACCACTGTTTTAGAGGTTTATCAAATTTTGATAAACCTCTAAAGCTAATCTTAAGAAACTTGGGGTGCTTGGGTAGCTCAGTTGGTGAAGCATCCAACTTCAGCTCAGGTCATGATCTCACAGTTTGTGGGTTCCAGCCCATATCAGGCTCTGTGATGACAACTCTGAGCTTGGAGTCTGCTTCAAATTTTAGATCTCCCTCTCTCTCCATGCCCCTCCCCCCCTCAATAAATAAATAAATGTTGGGGCGCCTGGGTGGCTTAGTCGGTTAAGCATCCGACTTTCGCTTAGGTCGTGACCTCGCGGTTCATGGGTTCGAGCCCTGCGTCAGGCTCTGTGCTGACTGCCAGCTCAGAGCCTGGAGCCTATTTCAGAGTCTGTGTCTCCCTGTCTCTCTCTGACCCTCCCCTGCTCACGCTGTCTCTCTTTCTTTCTCTCCTAGAAATAAATAAATTAAATAAATAAATAAATAAATAAATGTTAAACAAAAGTAAAATAAAATACCTGTCCCAATCCCAATCCCATATATATATATATAGAATATATATATATATATTCTATGATGGACATAGAGTAATAGAATAAATGGATTACCTAAGCCTTTAAGGCCTTTCTACTGAAGCACCCAATTATTTTTGCATACAAAATTTAGTACAAGGTGGATTGGTTGAACCAATAAAATAATCTAGAATGTGAAATGTCTAAGTCTTATATTATTCAGATTTAGAAAGCACCCCTTCTGACATTTCTTTCCGCTGCTTCACAAATGCCATCATCTTTATGACTGTAGCCTTTTTACTTTTTCTTACTGCTATTGCCTTCCTGCAGACTTTATAGCAGCTTTGACAGTCCCCCTCTTGATTCATTTAATCCCCCCTCCTTCTCTCTGCTGTCTTTTTCCTCCATCTATTTTAAGTTACAGGGGAGAGACAAGAAAATCACAGCCTAAAGGCTTTCAGAATTTAACGTTTTCACTCTATGGAATATATGAATCACCCACTTGCACATTCTGAGGTTTAGTTATTTGTTTCTGTTTCCAAAAGAAATTGTTTTTACAGATTGCAAAAACATTAATTTAGATATTGACTCTTTTTTGTGACACACTCCTCATCTGATTTCCCTTGTTCTCTGGTCAAACTCAAATCTATTCACAATATATGGCCAGCAAAATAAAGTGGAACAAGACTAATATGATGCAAAGTCTTCAGTAGATAGCATTTTTAAACTACTGCAGTTATATGAATCTAGTCTTAGTGAACGGCACCAGTACAATCGACTCACTAGAAGTTCAAGACCTCATTCCAGGCTCAGCTGCAGAAAGGAGAAATGCCAGTATAGTTGAAGGCCAAGGATATTTTTCCATCTAGGTGCCAGCCAGACCCTGAAGCTTATGACATCATGAATGGTATAAACCCTTGCATTATTAAGTGTTGTGCCCTCTTTGGAAACTGCCATTTGGTCATTTTTTGTAAATCCGTTTCTCAGAAATATATTGGGGGTTGACATAAAACTGGCCTAAGATGCCTCTCAGTAGTGAGAGCTCCTGGTAATTGTAATATCTAACCAGACCATGAAGAGACCATGGTAGAAAGGACAGGCAGTCAGTGGCTAAACCAGCTGCTGACACTTTGGGAAGAAACACTTACATGCCCTTATGAGCTTTCCACTGGATTTTGTTTGCTGCTTTTTTTTTCTTTATTGGAACATTAAATCATGAAGTTTCAAAAAAGGGAAATCAGGATGGTTGTACTTATTTCTTGCTACCAAGTCCCCAGACACAATCCAACCTAGTTCATGCAGTCTGAGACCAACATTGCATAGTAATAAGCCAAGAATTTATTCCCTATTTTCCTTCAACATTATCTCTCTTAAACTTGCCTGTGATCATGCAAGGTGACTAGACAAGGTTGAGTGCTTGCATTTGGGATCCTTAGTCATGACTTTCTTACTGTCTCTTTCCTCTTTGCAAATACAACCAAGAGTAATCTGTACCAAAGAGAAAACAATGGGCACCAACTGACAGCTTGAATCATAAATAAGAAAAACCAAAATTCAGAGTTGGAGGCAAGCAGAACCAACAATTGAAACAAAGAATAAAATAGAAAATGACTAATAGCTTTGAAATAGCAGTAGATCCAAATATATAGAGAGAATCAAAAAGGAATCCAAGAATTCCCATGGTTGCAACATACACACATGTACAGGAATGCAGAATCATGTCAGAGCCAAGTAGAAAGTGTAAGATAATTATTTCAATGAAGGCCTCCAATTTAGGGAACTCTTACTTTTAAAATTCTACAGGTGGTTCTAAACTTTAGATAAGAGAACTCCAGCCTTAAAGGAGGTGGAATCAGTCTATTTCAATTTGTCTATGCCCTACATAGACATAGTAAGATCTAGACAAAGGAAAACATGGACAAATGATCAGTCTTTTGAGAAACAAGAATGTAGCAATGTTCAAAACATTCCAGATATATGTCTATAGGTAGAGTCACATAACCCAGTGGAATTTGAAGCTCAAAACAGTATATCCTCTGATAATTAAGCTAGATTTAAAGCAGATGAAGAACTAGAATAAGGGCTCTGGATTTGAGGTAATGGGCTTCTTTTCATTGGTTTGTCCTGTCATTGATACTATTGCTGCTATTACTACTTTGAAATTCACTGATATAGCCCAGATGCCATCAATAAGAGACATTGTATTGATTAAGACTGACTGCTGCTTCAATCAATCAACTGCCTCCATCAGGATGGAGGCTTCCGTGATGCAACCAAGCTCCACTTTACAATATCGTACATTCACATGGCACATTTCCACATTTGTCATCACCCTGCCTTTCAAGAAACCTGGATTTGATTCTTCACTCTTACCAAGTGGTCTTCAAAGACAAGAGTGTTGATTCATCATGAGTTTAAATCAGTCTGATAGCAAACTTCTCAGTTAAAGCATTCTGCATAGATAGACATCATAACTGCAAATAAGACTGGCATTCAATGGGTGCCTTGGTGGCTTAGTCAGTTAAGCATCTGATTCTTGATTTCAGCTCAGGTCATGATCTCACAGTTGGGTTTCTGAGATCAAGCCCCAGATTGGTCTCTGCACTAACAGCACAGAGCCTTCTTGGGATCTTCTCTCTTCCCTTCCCATGTGCAAGCATTCTCTCTCTCTCTCTCTCAAAATAATAAATACACTTAAAAAAAAGAGTAGCATTAAAAAACTGCTGAAACCTAACAGGGATTGGGATTGGGGGAGGCATGTGGGGTGGTGTCATCCTTTAGAATTATGCCAGTCAGACACCAGACAATGATTCTCCTTAAACATTGACTTCCCACTCATCTACCTCAAAATTCCCTTTCATATGAGTCATTTAAATAATTGAAGATAGTCTTTTCTTATTGATACTGGTTACATTTCCCACCATTCTGGTTGGTAGGGGTAGCAATGAACTTTAAAATGACGCTCTACAAACATGAGTCAATGCTTCAGATATGGTTTTGACCAGCATAAACTGAGAAAAACAATCACACCTCCTCTGTTTTAAATTACTTGTGGGGATGAGCACTGGGTGTTATATGGAAACCAACTTGACAATAAACTATTTGTAAAAAAAAAAAAAAAAAAAAAAAGGAGGTGATCTATGCCAAAACCTCTCAAAAAAATAAAATAAAATAAAAATAAATTCTAGTTCTAAGTATATGATGAATTAATTGGATGTGAAAGAAATAGTGGAATGAGATTAGAGAAGTGAGATGACAAAGATGATTTAGATAGTCTGAGTTTAGCCTTAAGACTTGCACCTATACAGGGGCACCTGGGTGGCTCAGTCAGTTAAGCGTCCAACTTCGGCTCAGGTCATCATCTCACGGTTCTGGGTTTGAGCCTTGTGTAGGGCTCTGTGCTGATGGCTAGCTCAGAGCCTGGAGCCTGTTTCAGATTCTGTATCTCCCTCTCTCTCTGTCCCTCCCCTGTTCATACTCTCTCTCTCTCTCTCTCTCTCTCTCAGAAATAAATAAAACAAAACAAAACAAAACAAAAGTTGCATAAAAAAAAAAAAAAAAAAAGACTTGCACCTATATGGTACAGATACCCAAGGTGGGTACATATGCTGTATGACTTGATCTTCACACAAAGCCATCATGGTCAACAAGAGATAATACACATTTGATTTATTTTGTAAAACCAAGCATTTACATATAACAATTTCTTAAAGCTCAGGCTACCCATATTGGAACTCTCTCTTGGTGGGGTCCAAATCATTGGTATAAGTATATCTCCCTCAAAGAGTTAATTGTCATACATCCACCCCTTCACTCCAGTGTTAACCAACAAGCTTTAAGATTTTGGTGTCAACAATATAGGATTTGTTTTTCTACTTAAAAAAGAAAATTTATAATGCATTAATGCTATGTAACTGTCATTCTTCTCTTGACTCCCCAAATTTCACCATTCACTTTAATTTGGAACCTAATTCACTCAGCTATAAGGTCTTTTGTGTTTTTAGCATAATAGGATCATCTTACAGTCTTAATCTTTTTTTCTTTCCCTTGAATTGTTCAGTGTACACATATATGTGTGCTTGTGCATACATGCATACATGTGTGTACATGTGTATGGAGAAGGGAGGATACATTTCTTACTTTCACCTTTAGAATTATGGCTTTGATGTTAAGAGCTCTTAGGAGTGGATTGAGATTAAGGGACTTTGAGGCTGTGTTTATTTGGACACATACGCATCATGACCTAATTACTGTGGGCCCCACCAGGTGTGTTCCCAGGTTCACTTCTCTGGTGTTCTGGTTACTTTCTATCTCGCCAATGTGCCAGATGTTTCTTAAATTGTGCTCTCATTCAGCAGATTTGAAATCAGTAAGGCTTGATGGTAAAGGGAGGGGGTTGTTGTATCTTAATTTTGTTTCTTTCCTTTGAAGCCTCCTGCCACAGCTGTGCACTAACAAAATTATCTCAGCCCCTCCCCCCAGTGGCAAATTTCAGTTTTGGGTTCTAAAGTTTCATTAGCCCAAGCAGTCTCTCCTGGAAGCTATTTCATTCCTCATAACCCTAGGCAGAAGCTAACACTCTCAAAAAAAAGGTGGGGGAGGAGAGAGAGTCTTATTGTGGTTATATAAATGTCTCTTTGATGCCCCATTGCAGGTGCATATACGAGGCTGCCGAGCTTCAAGATAAGCTCTGTGCTCAGATCCTGTCTGTGGTTTTGTGTATGCTGCCCCTTCCTCTTCTAGAGAATCTGTGAACTTTAAGGGTTATTACTGGAAAAACTCACTGGCCCAAAGAAGCCTTCAGAATGAGAAAATCCCACTGGTTATTTTGTTGAAATATTCTTTGTTGTCCAATTCAGTGGAGGAAATGTGTAATATAGTGAAACTGCCTTTCAAGAAAACTGGATTTGATTCTAAGCTCTTCCACTAACCAGCTGGATGATATTAGGCAAATTATTTAACATCTCTACTCAATTTAATCTTTGGGTTTTTTTTGTTTTTTTTGTTTTGTTTTTTTTTAAGAAAAAAGGGGTTGAATTGACTGCCAATCTCTATGCTTTGGTCCAAGTTTATCACCCTATGTTTATAAATCATTTACTAATCTAACTGAATATTTGTTGCCTGTTTCTTTGTATCAGACTTTATTCTGTAATCTAGATTTATAAAGATAAATAAAATACAATGTGAACCCTCACAGCATTATAGTATAATTGGTTTGAAGTCTATACAAGCCAATAAATAATACAACGCAAGATGATGAGTTTTATAATCAAGATTCCTGGCAAGGTGTGGTAGCAAAAGAATTCCTAATTCAGACTGTGGGGAGAAAGTAAAGAATGAACACTGGATTTTATTCACTTTTCCATTTCTCATTTGTCTATGAAAGGATAACTAATATTCATGTCATATACATAATATATAATTATAATAATACATAATTATAATTATTATACAGTTATTGAGAACTTACTCTGCCCTGGTTACTTGTCAATATAATATTTATTATGTGTTACTTTGAAACTTAAAATAACTTTATGAGGTGAGTATTAGTGTTTGGTATTTAAGTCAGACTGTTGAAACACACCAACCCCAAATTTTCATAGTATAACATAATTAGGTTATACCTCAGTTAAGGGGAGAGGCTCCTTATTATAATTTTCTGCCAACTGATGGCTCAAGATTCAGGCTCCTTCCATCTTTTGGTGCTGCCATCTTAAGCATATGACCTCCAAATTCTTGCAGGGAAGACAGAGGAAATCATGTTCCATCTCCCAAAATTCTCTTAGTCCCACTTTTCATTTCATAAATATACAATTACTTGCTACTCTTTGAATAACCATATATTCCATTTATCTTTTTCTTTGCATTTGCTTTACCTTCAATCTTCCCTTCATTCTTCTTATAAAATTTCTATTTACTTCTATAGATATTATTTTCACAAAGATTTTTAAAGATAGGGGCCCTGAGTGGCTCAGTTGGTTAAGTGTCCAACTTCGGCTCAGGTCATGATTTCAGACTCATGGGTTCAAGCCCTGAGTCAGACTCTGTTTTGCCAGCTCAGAGCCAGAAGACTGTTTCAGATACTGTGTCTTCCTCTCTCTCTGTCTCTCCCTTACTGGTGCTCTCACTCTCTCAAAAATAAATTTAAAAAATAAACATTAAAAAGCTTAAAAATATTGTATAAATTTGCAAGGACTGTAGGAAACGTTTTCCTCTTTGTATGATGCTAAATGCTAAAAGCCAGGCTCACAGCCAGGCAAACACATACCATTTTTTTTTTTTACAAAATGTGCATTGTTCTCATTCCATTGAATATATCAAAAATAAAATTAATTTTTTCACTATGACTTTCTTTTATGAATCTTATTATCTTTGGATGGCACGATTCTCTTTTCCCTAACACATAGGCCTGATGCCCTAATGGTCCTGACAGTGCTTTCTTTGCAGTACAGTTCATGCAGATTACCTCCCCCTTTCCCATTGATGGGGTCATCAGTGTGGTTCAGGTCTTCATCGCCTCCCTATCCTGACCACTGCAGTGGCTTCACAATCTCTAACCATTTCCTTCTTCAGTATACTCAACCTCTGCTTCCAGACAAGTATTTGATTCTTTTTATCTCCATGGTATCCTACATAGTGACTTATAGAGACAAGATACTTAATAAATCACTTTGTTAATGATAATTATAATGGCAAAGATCTATTAATGACTGCAAATGACTATCCACATATACTTATAAAGCTTCTGTATTATAGGGGAGTCCATGAAGATGATCACTACAGGTGAACTTGCAATGTTTTTAGAAATCCAAAGATCTTGGAGGTAACATTGAGAAAATAATTACATATAAGTTGTATGTGTTTGTTTCTATGTATGTACTTATATGGGTGCATACACATACAAATCCATTCTATAATAATAAAATTACTCTGTACCAAGAACATTTCTTCCAACTATGCCAATTTATTAGGGAAATTTACTTCAAAGCCCTAAGTCATGTATTAGAAGGTTAATATGAAGGAAATATATTTATGTTATAATAAAAAAAGGGCTCTGATCAGAAAAAGTAAAAGAAAGGAGCCTATTTGTCTACTAAACTATGTTTTACCAATAGCTTCTCAATCAGTAAACATGAAGTATTTTAAAGCATATAAATAAATATATTATACAAATTATACAAATCCTGCTTTTAAAAGTTGATACACTTCAGGAGAAGAGAACTTCCCAATCACAGTGTAAAAATTAGAATTATAAAAGAAAATACTGAGAAATTAAGCCAAATAAAAATGTAAAACTTCTCAAAAAAAGAGACAGAAAAAAAAAAACCACACTCTTAACTACAATGAATAAACCAATGGTTACCAGATGGGATAGGGTGGGACAGTGGATGGAATAAGTGATAGGGATTAAGAGTACACTTATCATGATGAGCACTGAGTAGAATTGTTAAGTCACTGTACTGTATACTTGAAACCAATAGTACTGTGTGTTAACTATATTAGAATTAAAATTTTTAATGTATAACTTCTCAAAGTAAAAAATATACATAAGTAAAAGACAAATAACAAAACAGAAAATAATACCAGCAACACAAATAAGAAGGGCTTATGTCATTAATATACAAAGTGTCATAAATCAATAAGAATTCTCCAGGAGAAATGAGCAAAGGGTATAAATAGGCAATTCACAGAAGAGTAATTATAAATGACTTGTAAATGCATGAAAAAATGTTTAATTTCACAAATAATGAAAAAATAAAACAAGGTATAATTTTTCACCTGTCAAGTTGGCAAGGACCAAAAACGATAATGTTCAGCTTCAGCAAGGTTTGTGTAAAAACAGGCTTTCTCATATACAGCTACAGGGAATTGGAATTAATTCCATTTTTTTTTTTTTTTTTTTTTTTTTTTTTACAAATAGTTTATTGTCAAATTAGTTTCCACATAACACCCAGTGCTCATCCCCCCTCACCCCTACATCCATCAGTTCTCAGTTTTAGTCAGCATTCAAGAGTCTCTCATGGTTTGCCTCTCTCCCTTTCCCCCCACCATTTCCCCCTTCTTCTCCCCCTTGTTCTTCAGTTAAGTTCCTCCTAATCCTCCTATATGTGCAAACATATGATATTTGTCCTTCTCTGCCTGACTTATTTCGCTCAGCATAACACCCTCAAGTTCCATCCATGTTGCTACACATGGCCAGATTTCATTCTTTCTCATTGCCATCCACTTTTCTGGAGGGTAGTAGCACTGCCTTAAAAATATGAATAATATACATAAAGTTGGTCTATTAGCTTAACTTATAAAAACATTCTAAAGCAATAATTTGACAAATTTAAGATATATATGTATATAAAGATTCCTACTGTACCATTATTAACGGTGAAAAAATTAAAGATAACCTTAATGTAGAATAAGATTTAGTAGATGACATGACTATTAAAATGACTTAGATCTATATCTTTTAAAATTGGAAGATGTACTGATAAGGTGGAATTGTAGGCTGGAAAATAATATGTAGAATATAAGTTCTTGATGAGATTTATACATAAATAAAATTCTGGAAAGATTAATATAAAATGTAAGTGAATATAAGACTGATTCATACAAGCAATTATTTCTTTCTTCTTAACATTAATTTCTAGCATACATACAAATTACTTTTATAAAATATACATAATTTATGCTTTAGGTTTAGCATAACATAGTCTTAAATTTAGAAGCAATCATTAAAATAATCTAATCTAGTTCATCCTGGAGACCTGTGCAAGAGTCCCCTGTACAAAGCATCCCTAATGGATGATAACTGTGCTTCTCTTGAGTATTGCAGATGAAGAGGAAGCCGTTATTCTATGTTCTATTTTGGGATCTTCAACTATTAATTTTATTTTTTTTTCTTCTGTCAAACTGAATCTTTTCCCAATACTATGTACTTATTAGCCTAGTTCTTAGTGCTCTGGGAAAGTAGAGGAGAAACCTATTTCTTTTTGTACATGTCAACCTACCACCTCTTTGAAAGAAATGATTATGTTCTCTCCTGGCTGTGTGTTCACAAAGATATCAAACCCCATGACTTCACTGATGGCTCCTAAGTCTTTCAGCCCTCTATTGCCTGAGACACACCTCCATATTCTTCTACTTTGAGTCTGGATACACACCATTGGGAACTGGGCATCAGAACAAGGAAAATGGTAAGTGTTAAGGTCTTCAGAAAAGGACACTACCTCTGTTTGGAACGATAAGCTCAAGTGATAAGACTTACCAGAGATGTGTAGAATCAGTGACTCTGATGACCATAGAAGGGAAGAAAGGGCGCTCAGTCCTATGAAGTTAGAGAATGTTTCCTTTTAATGGTCCAAATTTTAATTCTAGACAGGAATTAAAATTTGCCTTCCATCTCATTTAACTTACATTATTTTTTTTTACTCCTTTTTCACTTCTTGTCCCTTTGCTGTTTTGGGAAATGACAAAAAACAAACAAAACACCAAAACAATGTTTGCCTCTAACACTCCTTTGTTGCTATTATTCAAAGTGTTAATTTTACTTTTTATTATTTATCTACCTATTTAAATAAGTAAATGTTTGCTTTTGAGAGAGAGATTGAGAAATAGAATGACTGGAGGAGGGGCAAAGAGAGGGAGACAGAATCTGAAAAAGGCTCTGCACGGTCAGTGCAAAGCCCATCATGGGGCTCAAACCCATGAAATTTGAGATCATGACCTGAGCCAAAGTCTGACACTCAACCAACTGAGCTACTCACGTGCCCCAACAATCTTGTTTTTTAATACTTTGTTATTATTCCATAATCTATTTCCTATGTATAGGTTTCAAATCCCCAGTTAGACTGTAAGTCAGGGAGGTATCTAATTTCATCAGCTCTCCTCATGTGCAGTCCCACATGAGAATGCATACCATGCCTAAAAGATTGTTTGGGTTGTTAAACAAATGTTGTCTTTTTATTGTCTGGTGATCAGTCCTTCTGAGATATCATCCCATTTCTACCCCATTCCATATGTGAAGGCCTACATCATATACTGTTGTCACATTAGGAGGAAGAATAAAGTCACGGGAAGTATGGTCTCTGCTGAAGTCCACATCCCTTACAGTTGTAGACAAACTCTTATGTCTTTTTACCATTTTTGTGAAATTCCCAGTGGGAGATGGTAGGGATTATTCTCCCCATCGCACAATTTGGACTTTTATAGTGTAATGGCAGTTAATCCAAAAGTTGCTATCAGGCTGAAAAAATGATACCTTAACTCTTCCTCTTTTTCCTGTAGAACTTTCCCTTTCTCCTGACACAATCTGAGGCTCTACAAAGTGACTCCTCTTCAGAATCTTTGATCTCTGGTTCTCAAAGCCTAAGATCTACTCCAACTTATCCAAGGGCCCCAAATATTTTCTTCCCAGCTGAAGAGATTATCAGGGAAGCTAGAGGAGATGATCCTACTTGGATAATGTAGCTCCTTTGTACAAGAGGTGGTAAAGGGAACAGTCGGTGCCTCTGAAGAGGTTTGGAGATGAGTTTTCACTGTTCAGTGCCGTCAAAAACTGACTTAATAGGTATACAGTCAGTAGATGACTCATGATCCTCCAACTGGGGCCTCAGAGCCCAGGGCATTTATCTTGCTAAGACATTTCAGTGGGACAGGCCTTTGGAAATACATGTAGTAAGCAAAATCTATGCACCCAATATACCTCTCCGTCTTTACATTCAGTATCCTTTATCCTAGTTACTACCCAGTATGTATCAAGGTTTATTCCCACGTGTGTCTTGAAATAAACATTAATTTTAATAAAATATTTACACATTCAGTAGGAAATACTTTATTAGAAAGAAAAAAATTTTCAGAATAAATTAACTAATAGATATGAGGGCAAACTAGGTAGGCTTTTGCTGGACACATGAAGTTTTGGGACCTTCTATGCTCCCACCATATAAACAAAATTTTCTTTCTTATGGTGGCTTTGAGTGACATCATATATCACATAACAGAAATAACTGTTGCCTGAATCCATTACGTGTACATACCTTATTTCTAGTTCATTTAGGATTAATAAATTAAAGCTAAATAGAAATCCTCCATGATAAAATTTTTAAGAGGAAAATGGTCATTATGAATACAGTACTGAAGAAAAATTCACATCTGTAGTTGCTACTCAAACAGATATTTACACTCAATCCTACTGGCCATGGGATAGATGGCCACCATCAATCTATCCTTCCCTTGCAACATCAGATATTAGGAGATCTCTGGAGGCAGAAAGAGAATTCAGATTTGCTGGTAGAGGGATAAAGCTAAATTGAGATAGGTAGCTGGCTGAATACTGAGCCTTCAAAAGACCATGGGAGCAGTAATATAGAGATTTTTGGTGTAGGATGGGGTATCAAAAATGATGAATGGTCAAAGAGCATTTGTCTAAAACAACCTAGATCCTAAACATACCATTTTCTCCCAAAGTCGACTTAATTCCATGATTAGTGTCTCACCAACCAAATGATATCACAAGTCATCACTGAGTTGCTACAGAGCTGTAAGAGAAAATATGTCATGAAGTTGAGATATAATACTGGGTTTCTATTATCCCCCCTCCCCTTATTAATGACTGGCTTACCAATGTCCAACCTGGATAAATAGAAATTGTAGTTATTATTAACTGCCACTGGAACCTGATTCCAGTATAGAACTAGAATGTGTGCTGAGAAGGATAACACACACAAACTCTCTTCGACCTCCTTCGCATGAATGCCACATCCTCCCCAGAACCAAGCCCATGACTGACTGACAAGCCCTATGGAGAAAGAGCAGAAAACAGGAAAGCGTGTATTACACATTGCCCTGCATTCATCAGACCGCCCTTCAGAAAGGGGAAATAACAAAGAGTGAATGGTGGGAAGTCATTTTATCTGCTAGAAAAATATGCCCTGTTCCCTACTCAAAAAACAAGTGGTTGTGAAGCAACCACATTATTTAAAGCTATAAGGCAAACAGGAAGAGGCAAACCAAACACCCAGGCCCTGAGAACTTCCCGCAAGTGCACCCCTCAGCTGGGCTGGTTTGCAGTCATGATGGGCATGCTGACAGGCTCCAGTGGTTGCTGTGAACCCAGAGCATTCTTGATGAGAAAGGAAAGAGGAAAGGAAAGTGCTAGTTCCTCTTTAGCAAGCTATTTGGGAGGCAGTTGCTCATTCAAAGGAATAAGTGATTTCTAGAACCAGCCACCCTCAGTTTAAGCACTGCCATCTGCTAAAGAAGCCCAACACTAAAATATAAGTTTGGATGATAGAGGAATTTTCTAAGAATAAAAGGCAGAAGAAGATGCCTATAAAACCCTAGGGAATGGTAATGCCTTAAAATCAATTGGCAGCACACATTGCTGTGTTGGCAATAGAATTATCATTGGAACTTGTAAAGTTTACAGGTTGGGCTGAAAGAGTCTGTAGTTTTGAAATATCTAATATGAGCAAGCAGACATCTCAGGACCTATCCTGGGATGATACTCCCAGCCTTAGGTCCCATTTTAACCACACTTTGAAATACCTAGAACTACATTTCAGGACCACCTCCAGCTAAGTTGTTACTTTGTTGCTTCACAAATCAGCAGTAGGTCTGAGAAGAGCAGGAGATTAATATTGTCACTCTACTGAATTAAGTATCAGTGTCAATATTTTCAAGTGAGGGTCCTGAGTTTGAAATGACTGTTCCACTGTCATAGAGTCAGTCAGTATCAGGTCTATCTGTTGAGAAACCATCATGGAGAGATGATGCTCCATGGCAGACTGATTTATCACTGCAGAGAAACTATTTTGGGGCAGAGTAAGTAGTCATGTTGGAAAAGTTCTCCCCTTGGATACAATGGAAAGTGTGAGTCCACAGCTTTCTCAGGACCCAAAAAACCTTCAAAAGGTGGGGAGGCAAAGACCCTCACCTTCCATATATGGATTACACAGAAAAATGTACCACTTGGCTGACAGTGATATTAATGTATGTTTTCCCATTTCTCTCACTCCTCTGACAAGATGTAGTGTCACAGAGAACCAAATTAACACACCGGGAGGTTTTGTCATTAAAGAAATACAAGCTCGCTTTGATTATTGCTGGCTAGAGAGCAGAGTGTACAGTGCAAACAGCAATCCTATTCTCAGAACTAATATTCTTGCAGACAGCATGGCTCTGTCTCAGAGTATCTTGAATTGAGAGATGGGCGTGTAATTTTTCAAATCTAAAGGGACAAAATGATTTCCAAGCTAGGTACTTAAAGGTATAGCCAGCCATAGGTCGCAATGAACACAGCTGTCAATGTTGCCATAATCATAAAAAAAAAGGGGGGGGAAACATGAGAAAGGAGGGAAAAAACATAAGAAGTGTTTCTAGCTATATTTGTATGAACAGAATATGTTATTTGTGAGACAAGTGAGAAAGGCACTTAAGTATAAAGGTAAAATTAAGATTTATTTATCTAAGAGAAGTTATCAAATATAATCAATTTAATTAGTCTTAAGAGTTTAACTTTATTGCTGTTAATTGTTGTTTGACCTTGCATTTAAATTAAGGTGTTACTGTTTCAGGTATCTTCTTAAAATTTACTTACATTTGTTGTTTTGTTATTTGATTGGAATCTGTTGATTATGGACAAAAAGTCCCAGACCTGGCATCAAAGATCTGGACTGTAGTGCATGTATTTTCCTCACTTATTTGTAACTACTGATAAATTACTTAATCTCTTGAAGTCTTAGTTTCCTCATCTGAAAATAGGAAGAATAGCATTATCTATATTGATAACCTACAAAGGGTTGTGAATATAAAATGAAAGAATTAATGAGAAAGCACAGTGGAAGCCTAAGTCCTGGCCTTACCAAGACTATCATGGTCTCAATAAGCACCAGGCTATGGAAATCACACTGATGCCTAGAAGGGGAGGGGAGACATGGGGTGTAAGGGGTATAAAAAAGCTATACATTCTCTCAGAAATGGAACATAGATTTTGTCTTGCCCAAAGAATTAGCAAAATCATTAAACTCCTCTGAAAACTGACTCACTGCTTATACATTCCAAGACTAGAAGAGACATGAGCTGCACCTACATCACATAAAATATAAAATAAACAAACAATTCACATAATTGACTCAATTAATGGTCCTACAAACCAGTGTGTTATTCAGCTTTAAGAGGCATAGGTAATTTTTTTTAGATTTACATCCAAGTTAGCATATATAGTGCAAAAATGATATCAGGAGTATATTCCCTTACCCATTTAGCCCATACCCCCTCCCACAACTCCTCCAATACCCTTTGTTTGTTCTCCATATTTAAGAGTCTCATTTTTTGCCCCTTCCCTGTTTTTATGTTATTTTTGCTTCCCTTTCCTTATCTTCATCTGTTTTGTATCTTAAAGTAAAAATATATATATTCACTAACTTTAAAAAAAGCATAAATAATTACATCTGTACAAAACCGTTTGGATCTGAAAAATAATTCCAAGAGGTATAACCAAAAGCAGAGATTCATAGGAAGCTTTATATTCTGAAAATATAATTACTGAGAGAGAAAAATAATCTCAAAAAATATGATCAAATCATGGACAGAAAGGACTATGAGACAAGTACCATCCAATTCTGGGACAGCATAATGGTAATACAACTTAGGAATTAGTCAATCCTTATCGACTAGTAGAAGGAGATATGGAAGGGCAGAATTCAAGTCTAAAGAATCAGGTCTCAGAACTAGAATCAGTGAGAATAGATGGGAGAGCATCAATCCTGTGAATGTGTCAGCTCAGTAAATATTAACACTGTTTTAAAAGACGAAAGACTTCTACGATCTGAAGAGAAACCAGCGTATTATAACACTGTTTTAAGAATGAGTAAAGAATATATTGAAAAATTTAACTCGTCTGAAGTCACAAGGACATTACAAAGAGAAAGTTTTAAAAATAACTCTTAGGCCATAACTAAAAGGCTCTTAGTCTTTATTTGAGTTCCATGGAAAAGGCTTAAATATATATTATTACATTGCTACCAACACAAGAATACTTAAAAAGAGAACTTAGCGAAAATTATGCTAAAGAAATTGATTGCCTATGTTCTATCAGATACCTAAGGCTGAATTCACATGGAAAATGTTAGCCATCAAAATGGGCTTCAAGAACCATTTTAAGATATATCCATTGTCAGGTAAAAAGTAAAACTGGGACTCATTTTGTATCAATTAAGAAGGAAGCAAGAGTTTAGGAAAACTGACCATATCCATCCAAAATACTGGGCAAGAAAACAGCCACAGGGGAATAGGTTTTTCCCCTAAAATGGACTCCACATTCTGAGCTCCACAGCAGCATCCTTTGGACAGTATTTCCTTCAATATATGTATTTCTCAGATTCTGCAAGCTCATATAATGTGTTTGAAACCTAAGTAATTCAAAAGCCAAGTATAAAACTGTAACTTTATTCCTTTATCATTGAAATTAACCTAAATCTCAATTCCCATTTCCAATAAGGATAGAAAACTGAGCAACTGGAGTCAAACCACTCTTTCTGTTTCTATGCTCAGTCTCAGAGGAATCACCTCTCCATTTGTATTCTCTCTGAAATGAAGCTAATTCATAGTGAGCAGAAGTTTTTAATTTTGATAAAGTTTAATGTATCAATTTTTATGCTTATTGCTTTTGGTGTCATTTCTAAAAAAAAAAAAAGTCTACCTCAAGTTTGCAAAGATAATATCCTATTTTATTTTAGAAAACAGAGCTTTTATGTACAGATCTATAATCCACCTTGAATTAATTTTTGTGTGTGGTGTGAGGTAGGAGTCAATGTTCATCTTTTTCCTATAAGTTTATCCAGTTGTTCTGAAGTCATTTGTTACAAGACTTTCTAAATTCCCTATTGAATTGCCTGGGTTTCTTTACCAAAACTCAACTGACTGCATATATGTGGGTTTAGATCTAGATTCACTATCTGTTTCTTTGACCTATTATGCATGCTTTTACACAAATATCACACCTCTTAATTACAATAGCTTTGTAGGAAGATGTGAAATAGGTAATTTAAATAGTCCAACGTTGTTCTTTTCCAAAACATTCAATGGGCTATTCTACACCATTGTATTCCTATATAAATTTTTATAATCAACTCAGTTTCTAAAACTATTTTAAAAAATTAGAAAATGCATGGGAGAATTTGTTGAATCCATAAATCAACTAGAGAAAATATCTACAATAGTGACTCTTCAACTCCATGATTGTGGCATATTTCACCATTAATTTAGCCCTTCTTTAATTCCTCTAAGGCATGTCTCAAAGGCTTCAGTGTAATGATGTTGCACTTCCTTTGTTAAATAAGATCTTAACCATGTATTTATCTATAAATATTTCATAAATACCCACACATATCATGTTTTTACACCTTTGGAGAATAATTTGTTGTCATGATCACTCTTTTCCACTAAATGCTTGATTCAGCATGTATGTCCTAAAGAGCAAATAACCAAGGTAGTATTATCAAAATCATGACATTAATAATGATGTATTATTAAAGTTTTGCTAATTTTCCCAATTATGTCCATTGTAGTAAAATCTAATTCTGGATCAAATATTTTGTTACTTGTCTTTAGCCTCTTTTAATCTAGAACAGAACTAATGGAATTTAAAATGATGATAGAACTGTTCTATGCCTGCATTATCTAGTAGAGAAGGCTCTAGCCACATGCAACTATTGAACAGTTGAAATGAAGGTAGTATGACTGAAGAATTGGATTTTAAATTTTAAATTTAAATACCCATATGTAATTAGTGGCTTCTGTATTTAACAGTGAAAATTTCTAAAACAATTCCTCAGTCCTTTTTTCCTTTCAGGTTCTTGATATTTTTGATAAGTAAGACCAGTTATTTCATGGAAGATCCTTTAATTTGGGCTTTTTAAATGTTTCTTCATAACTAGATTTAGATCATGAATTTGGGATGGTAAAACTTTATAAGTAATGTTGTGTTCTCAGTGCATATCAGCAGGCCAAAGATGTTGATTTGTTTCATTACCTGTGATGTTAATTTTGATTACTTAGTTGACATGGCTTCTTGCCAGATTGCTCCACTATTATGTAAATAGATTTCCCTTTGTAATTAAAAAGTATCTTGTGGAGAGATATTTTGAGACTATGTAAATATCCTTTTACTCATCAAACTTCCACACATTATTTTAGCGTTTATTAATGATTCTTGTCTGAGTGAAATATTACCATGATTTAAAAAAATATACTTTCCCAAAGTTTCTAATTATCATCTGCTTAAAGGAGGAGTCCAATACAAGCTATTCCAACTTCACCAAAACCAGAACCCTGGATTACCATTTTAAACATGAATTATTTTTCTTATGAGATTTTTTTTTTTCTTATTTCTCAAGTTAGTTAACACACATTGTAGTCTTGGCTTCAGGAGTAGAATCCAGTTTTTCATCACTTACATATAATACCCAGTGCTCATCCCAAAAAATGCCCCCATTAATGCCCATCACCCATTTTCCCCACCTCCTCAATTCTCAGTTTGTTCTCTGTATTTAAGAGTCTTTTATGGTTTCTCTTGGTCTAAAATGATTCCTGGGGAAAGAGATCAAATATAATTGGTAAAATGTGAATATATATTAAAATACATAAATGGAATGTATAAGAGGAGTCAAAACTAAGCTGGCTGTGCTATTAAAATGAGAAACATAGGGGCGCCTGGGTGGCTTAGTCAGTTAAGCGTCCGACTTTCGCTTAGGTCATGATCTCGCGGTTCGTGGGTTCGAACCCCAGCGTCGGGCTCTGTGCTGACAGCTCAGAGCCTGGAGCCTGTTTCAGATTCTGTGTCTCCCTCTCTCTCTGACCCTCCCCTGCTCACGCTGTCTCTCTCTCTCTCTCCTAGAAATAAAAATATTAAAAAATAAAATAAAATGAGAAACATAGTTTTATTTTACTATGTGTCTTTATCATTATTTGTAGTCACTCAACATTGAGTACTCCCTCTGCACTTGTCATTTTGGTATAGAAGTGTTTTACACATGATTGTCTTATTTAACTGTTATAATAACCCAACAAGGTGAATTCTGTTATAACCATTTGACAAATGAGAAATCTGTTGCTTAGAGAATTGGTAATGTCTTGAATTATATATGTAAATGGTGGAATCCGTATGTAGAATTTAGGTTTGACTGTCAGTGTAAACATGTGAATGTAACTTGTAGCTGGTTTTATTGGGACTTTTCCACTTTCTTTTAAAACTTAAGGCTGGAAGAACCAGTGTTACATGATTAAAGTATCCAGTTAGTTGGTTCCGGGTCACCAAGCAAGTACTTGCATTGGCATTCCATCTGTGTGGACAGCATGTTCAAAGATAGGACTTGAGTGTTATTGTTATGATAAAAGAAGCCACAGGGAGAGATATATCTGAAGGAAAGGACCAGAAAATAGAAGGATTTAAGTTAACATTGCATTTTAGTTCAAGCAGAGCCATCTCTTGAGGGATGAATTTTGCAAAACATAATGAGATCCCTGGTTTCTCCACTGGGCCAGGCCATGCATATCAAGGAGCAGAAGACTACTTTCTGCCCTTGTCACTCCTTAGACATTTGCTTCTATAATTAGCTCAAGGCATTATTGCTGGCTGGATTATTAAGATAATTGAAGAGGAGAAAACATATATTTATCATAAATTTCCAAAGGACTTAGTCAATCCCTAATTTTATTCAATAACAAATTATATAGTTGTATGGTTATAAATTCTATAAATTATATATCTTACCACTAAGAAATTTTCAGTCCAATGGAGATGATACAGAAATATGAAACATGCTCACTGATAAAGACCCAAAGTTAACAAGATAAAAGTTATCACCCAGTAATGTACAGGAAGTTGAATATATTATATAAATAAGGACAGCTAGAAATGAAGAGAGGCAGGTGTCATTAGCCCATGATGATCCAGGGGGTCTTTACAATAGAAATAGCACTATGGTCTTGAATAGTTTATCATTAGCAGTCATCATTATGTCTAAAACATAGATGAGGTGTAAATGCATATGTATTCATTCCAGAAAAGTGGGCTGTCGTGCATACCTTCTTTTTTCCAGTCAAGAAAGCACACAAAGAATTGCAAGAAATAGGAGTTATACTTAGAAAGATAACCTTGAAATGCTCTATTATATTAAAAAGGGAAGTCATCTATATACTTAAGCATTTAACTTTTTTCAGTGACCATTGACTTGGGACATACCTTATATTTCCTGGTTGTGTCTCAATATTACGGTCAAGAGTAAGTGACCTAATAGCTTCAAACAATTTGTCCATTTGGGAACTAGTTCATATAAAGAATATTTGAGATAGGCTTTCCTCTTGCTTTTTTAGAGAGTATTTATTAGCTCATGAAGAAGGCCACTTTCTGCCCTAATTCTATAGTGTTCTGCAACCATGAATACAATTAAACTCTTGATGACAAAGGTAACCACTATATTAAGAAAACAGGATTTATCTAGTGTAATAGAAAGTCAACTTAACTTTTTTTCTTCACCCCTCCCCACCTCTTTTCCCCCAACTGCCACCTGGGCACTTTAAATTGGGCCCAGGACAGGAAACTTCCCTTATCATATTTATGTTATACAAATTGCTTACTAGTCCCTTCTAGCAACACAAGTTTCGATTTAGTAATTAAAATGTCCGATCCCATAAAAATCCAAACTGGCTTTAAAATAAATGCTTCTTCTCCCTCATTTCAGTCAAGAAGGCTGCAGATGGAGAAGCAGGTGTGGTCAGTGCCCTAATTTTTCCAAGGAGTCTCCTTAAATTTCTTTTTATTTGGCTCAAATTGAGGGAAGGCACACCAATAGCTCTCTCAAAAAATTTAGCATAAACCCTTTTATAGTCTTGTGGGAGAGTAGAGAATTAAGAATTACATTATCAGTTGATTTTTGACCATTTATTAGACAATTCTGCATCCCTTTATCACCTAACTAATGTCTACCAAGC
The DNA here is from genome assembly GCF_003009895.1 of Hyaena hyaena. Classification (NCBI taxonomy): domain Eukaryota; kingdom Metazoa; phylum Chordata; class Mammalia; order Carnivora; family Hyaenidae; genus Hyaena; species Hyaena hyaena. Next base: position 5,852,017 of record NW_024080666.1, on the reverse strand, counting down.
ACTTGTGCTATGCATATACTTTGCCAGCCCAGGTATCCAAGACACATGAGGTATAGTTCTTGTTCTCTTTGGGATAAGTGTCATAAAACTGGCACAAAAAATTCACAGGGGCGATATCATTGGTAGCTGAAATAGTCAGGGAAAGTTTCATAAATGACATATGTGTTATGACTTAAAGGAGAAACTGATTGCCAACAAGTAACAGTGAGAGGAAAATGGCTTTATAAGTACTGAACAGAGTATAACTTTGTGATCAAATGCTCAAAATATGAAAGAAACTGTATATTCATTAAAAAATTATTTGCTTTACCTATACTATATGGAAGATACACAATTTAGTACATTTTACTATATGCCTATCTTATTCACAAGATCTGTATGTTGTAAGAAGACAATAACTATAGTAGATGTTTACCCTTTGAGCTTACCCAGTATTTGAACTCACCCCCTTGGAGAAGGACAGATAAGTCTTTCCTAGCTCCTGGCAGCTAGACTACAGGCACTTCACTGAAACTCAATCAATTGGATATTTTACCTGGGGTTTTAATTAGGAGCAAATAAAGCAAAGACATAGGGAGCAAATTGGAAAGCCTTCCAACAGTGGTGACAGCATGTATTTCCTGGCAACAGTGTCAGTGGCAAATTCTAATGCCCAGTCCTGGTATTGGAGGTCAGATTCTTTCTGTGGCATCTCCTTGGATATAGTTCTGGCAAACCTGCCTACTTCAGCTTCTGCTCATTTTCTGAAGTTTATTCTTGAGGCTTCCCAATTATTCTTGAAATTATCCAATATCCTTCCAATAAAATTCCTTTTCTGATTAATTTACCTAAGCTTTGTCTCTGTTGTTTACAACTAAGGACCTTGAATAATAAATGTCTCTATTTCTCATTCTCTCTTGTTGACAAAAGAAGCACTCAATTATTGAACTGAATTCAACTTGAAAGATCTGTTGCTAGATTCTGAAAGGCTTTAAGTTTTCAGTTGATTATTCTGTATTTTATTTTCATGTAATGGGCCATTATAATTTTTTTGCTCTCAATATTTCCTCTTACTATCTCACTTACTTTCATGACTTTAGCAAACATCTCCATAAAAGTGATGCTATAAATCTCTATCTCCACTACACTCTCCCTTATAAATTTTCACTTCATAGTTTCAGCTGCTTGATGGACATTTCCACGTGAATGCAGTGCCAATACTTTAAGACTATATTCAAAATCAGTTTTTTTCATACTTCACTATTTTTCCTAACTTTATGACACTTTTCTTTGTGACCTAGGACCAAAGCCTGAGAGTCACCTTTGACTCTATTTTCTCCTCATGACCCATCACCAAGTCCAACTAGACTGTAATTCAGCAAGTTATTGCTGAGTACCTCTGTTGGACTATTAGCTCCCTTGACTTGCTAATTCTGATTTTACTCTTCTGGGACTGATCTCTCTAGGGCCTCCCAGGGAGGGAGGGGATGCCTACAGTGATGAGGTAAAAGGAAAAAGTAACTAGGAAGAAGAACCAGTCTTGTTTACAGGTATATCAAGAAGGATCAGTACTGACCATGAGAATGGATGACTTGTATTTCACAGATGACTTTAAGAAAGATATTTCGGGGCACCTGGGTGGCTCAGTCAGTTGAGGGTCCAACTTGAGCTCGGGTCATGATCTCACAGTTTGTGGGTTCGAGCCCCGCATCGGGCTCTGTGCTGACAACTCAGAGCCTGGAGCCTGCTTCGGATGCTGTGTCTCTCTCTCTCTGACCCTCCCCTGCTCATGCTGCCCCCCTCTCTCTCTCTCTCTCTCTCTCTCTCAGATATAAATAAATCATTAAAAAAATAAAAAAAAAGAAAGATTTCAGTAGAGTAACAATAGAGGAAACAAAATGATAAACTGTTAGAAGGGGTTGTATGAAAGTTGGGGCTGGAAATACATTTCTTGAGAAGATGAAGAGTAAACAATACTAGGAAGGAAGAATGGGAGTAGAAGAGAACTGTATATATGGAGTGATTTTAATACATGAGAACTGGAGCCAAACTGCCCAGATTAAAATCCTACTACTATTCTTCCCATGAGTTCTCATTCCGCAGACACACAAAGATTACTTCCCTGTCCCTCAGTTTCTTCACTTCTAAAATGAAGGTATTGGTACATACCTCAATAGTGAAGGTTAAATGAGTCTGTACATATGAAGCACTCCCAAGAGGGCTAGTAAAATAGATATCAGTAAACAATAGTCCTAAAGAATAATATTATGAAAAAACAAAAGCATGTTTTAAGAGACATAAATAAGAAGGTAAGATTTTTTTAAAAATGAGAAGACACCCAACTGTGTGTCTCAGTTGGTTACGTGTCTGGCTCCTGGTTTCAGCTCAGGTTGTGATCTTTGAGCTACTCAGAGGGCTCTTCACTGATAAGTGCAGAGTCTGCTTGAGATTCTCTCTCTCCCTCTCTTTCTGTACCCCCCCCATCTCTCTCTCTATCTCAAAATAAATAAACTTTGAAAAAAAAGAAAAATATAAAGGGAAAAAAATTGGCAGAGCTAGATCTGTGAAGCAGGGAGATGATAGAGCAGACTAGATTTATAAGGTTGGCCATTCACATGGGAATGGCACCTTTTACCTAAGATTCAGAGAGAGAGAAAAGCAGAGGATATATTCATAACTCCAAGGTAAAGAGAAAGATGTGATGAGCAGGTTGTATTATACAATCCATATGTTTTGTACTAGCAGAGAGACTGGGGGACTATTTAGGCAATGAACAGAAGATAGAAAGACTTTTACAGTCTTCATAGGATTCTTAATAACAAATTTGGTCTCAACCCAAGTAAGAAAAACATAGCTGGTGATCTCACTCTTGGACCACCCACCTTTCAGCATTTAGTTCCTCCCCTGTCCATGAAAAATAAGCATGCCAGCTCACCAGGCTCAGAAAATGAGTTACCATGCCTTGACACTTGCCCCTTTTTGTGAGATGTATAGTACACAGAGGGAGAAGGTAAAGGGTGAATTATGGACTCATATTCATATAGCTCTACTTTCTAGAGGAGGCCTCCTAAAATTTTTGTTGAAAACCTATGAGTCTTCCCCCAGTGTGGTTTGGAAACATTTACGCATCCCAGATAGGTATGTAAATTAGAGAATTACATCACATTACACACAGATGTACAGTTTGTCTGCTCTGGGCTGTCTCTGATTTTACCCTTCCTACTAAGGAACTCTGCCAAGGAACTTCTGAAAAGCAGAAAGGCCACGGGCCTTGAGAGGGGGAGTACTGCTCCTTCTCATCCATTCCAAGCCCCACAAGTTAGACTCAAGCCAAATGTAGGTCCTGGGATCCATTCAGTTCCAAATGTCAATGTCTCAAAGGCCAACAGCCACCACCCATTCCACTGTAGTGAGTAGCTACTGAAATGGTGGTACTAGTTAGTGGTAATCAGAGACCATTAAAAACAATTCCTTTTGAATGAGAAGACTAACCTCTTACAGAGCCTTTGCATTAATCTATTTCAATTCCTTCTAATAACCATCCAACTGGTTGAGAGTGATAGTTACCATAAGCACCATTCTATAACTAATGTCTAGGGACACTTTACAAAGTCCTCCTATGGCATCTATCATGCTTTATGATAGCCTCTATGAACCAAGTTCAGTTTCTACTTCTATAAAGCATAACTAAAATTCACTACCTACTAAAGCATTCAGGAAAATTTACTACCTACTAAAATATCTTGATAACTATAAAGTCAGAGATTGTAACCTAATTATCTTTGTATTTTCTACATCTAACCCAATAGCAGACATGAGATACTCAATGAGACATCAAATATTTAAATATATCCAAACAAAACAGAATGGACCACTTTATTTTCTTCTTTGAGATGCTATTATTCTCACTTCTACTAAAATGAACTGACTTGATTTCACTGCATTATATAAACCCAGGGGTTACCAAGAGAAATATTGACCCAACAGTAATAATAGGTAACTTTATTTCAAAAATGTATTCATTCCTTGCCTAAGTCTACAGTCAGTTCTCTAAGGATGGGTAAAATACACAGAATGTATTCCCCTTTACAGTTTTCTCCAATAACAAGATCATATCATCTACTTCTTTCTGTATTGCCACACATTGGACAAACTTCAGCAAATATTTGGAGCAAAATAAGTTCTGACTATATATCGAATTCTGAACACTGTTCCTTTCATATCATAGAACTCAACCAAATCATAAAACCATAAATAATTTCTAGGCAAAGGCAAAGTACATGATTTTGTGCTAGCTAATGTTGGACATACAAGATTTCTAGATAAGGTAATTTCACTCAGTATGCTTACTTGTTAAAGAAATGTTTACATACATAAGACATGAAAAAATAGTACAGGTATGGCTTATGAAGGTTATAGGAGTTCAAGGAAAGAAATCCACATGTACATTGGTCAGGGATTCATTGAAAAGATGATGGTTGGCATCCAAAAGAACACTTACCCTCAACCCACAGTTCTCATCAAGTCTCTTCATTGTAGAGGTATACCTGATAGAGGTGAAAAACCTGGCCTGATTGCAGTTTAAATCATTTTGCAAAACAGAGCTCCATTTCTCTATTTCTTCTTTGGTGGTAAATTTGTGTTTTTGTTTGCATTTTGATCTCATGGAGATCCTCCAAAAATAATACTGAGTCCATAGTCAAGATACCAAAAGAAAAGGAAAAAAATAAGAAGTTTGATTCTTAATAAAACCTATGTCTGTCAAGATGAGGATGACAACTTTGACTAGGGAGGCCATAATGACACAATAACTAAGTAAATTAGTCACACACTCATGTGGAAATCCCACAAACCCATGTCACCCAGACACACAAACTGCCACCTTCAAGTCAATGGATGCATATAAACTCCAAATTCAACTTAAGTTTTCTACTCTCATGGAAGATAGAAAACAATAATAAATAAAAAGCTAATATTCCTTATTAGAAATTATTTTCATCACTTGGGCCTGGTTTGAGTTTCCTTTCTTTTAGATCATCAGATTCCCAGCTCAAAAATATTTCCCAAATTGCTGTGGCATATTTTTTTCTTATTCTTCTTCCACCCTACTATTGGCAATCAGCTAACTAGAAGTTAGAAAGGAATATTCAGGTTCTCAGATTGGAATTATAACAATTTCAACCACATTGTAAATATTGACAATCCATTTATAACTACCACATTAAAATAATTATTTGCAAATTCAGCAGCCTCAAAATAATAATTAGGGAGATTTTATTTTTTTCAGTGATTTAAGGTATTTGATAAAAATATACACACACATATGAGGCTGTTGATACTCTAATTCTCTCTTGGTTCTGTCTTGGAAGCTTAAAATTTACACTAAGTCCTCCACTTGACCCTACAACTGAGAAACAGAAGGAAATCTACAGCTAGAAGCATCCCCCTCTCCCTTCCACCCGGGCTCAGTTTCCAAAAACCAACACAAAAGGCATATTATGTATCTTTAGCTCCATGGCCTGAAGGTACCTGACTGGAACTGGGAGCCTGTCCAGTCCAGACAGAAGGAAAATATTACCCCTCTATTTAACAAGGCAGTGCTGAAGGATTAATCATTAAGTAAATAGCAACAAGCCAGGAGGTTTGCAGGAGGACAGAGTCCCACCCCATGTTCTCAATTTTTCTGGGATTCAAGATGGAAATTATTACAGGGATAGTTTGGAAGGGACTGCAGTAACAATCATCTTCCAGAGCAAGATGGAACAATGCAGAAACTTTAGGCCTAACCCAGCCAAAAGGGAAGTTCATTCCTAGAGTCCTCCAGAAAGCTAGGTCCATTTGAACAGTCTGCATCCATACATAGAATTGCTAAAACCTTCAGAGAATTCACAGCCCTGCCATGTGTGACTTTAAGCAAGTCATTTAACCTTTCTGAGTCTTGCCTTTCTCAATGTAAAAGTTTATGTGTTGCCCCTATTGTCAGATATGCTGACATACCCATAGACCCATAGACCATAAAAATCCTCAGAGCAGTCCCCTGGAATGCATTAAATTCAAGCCTCCATACTGTGAGGACAGACCCAAATAAGAGCTGCCATTATCAAGAAAAAACAGTTGCATGGAGTGCCTGAGTGGCTTAGTTAGTTGAGCATCCAACTTTGGTTCAGGTTATGGTCTCATGGCTTATAGATTCGAGCCCTACATTGGGCTCGGTGCTGACAGCTCAGAGCCTGGAGCCTGCTTCGGATTCTGTACCTCCATCGCTCTCTGCCCCTCTCCCATTCATGCTCTGTCTCTGTCTCTCTCTCTCTCTCTCTCTCAAAATTAAGTAAACTTAAATAAATAAATAAATAAATAAATAAATAAATAAATAAATAAATACAAACAGTTCCATAATCTGAACCAGGGGATTTGAATCATTGGTCTGAACAAAATGCATCATATGCATTCTCCTAGAAACTGGATCAAGCATTGTTTCATAAATGGCCTCACTTTGGGGTTGCAACATGCATGATACAATCCCACATGACTGCATATTGATAAGACAGATATTTCATGAAATGTTTTATCTCAAAGGTGATTATTTTTTAAAAGAACCTTTAAAAAGGGTAGGTGTTTGGGTTTAATCTGTCTCTGGTTATAATTTGTGCTTATTAGTTTATTCTGCCAAAAGCACTTTACTAAACATTTAAAGTGTGCTGAGTTCAGGGGCGCCCGGATGGCTCAATTTGTTAGGCATCTGACACTTGATTTTGGCTCTGGTCATGATCTCATGGTTTGAGAGTTTGAGCCCCACATCAGGCTCCACGCTGACAGTGTGAAGCCTGCTTGAGATTCTTTCTCTCTTTCCCTTCCTCTCTCTGCTCTTCCTCTGCTCATATTCTCTCTCTCTCTGCTCTTCCCCTGCTCATATTCTCTCTCTCTCTGTTCAAAAATGGAATAAGAAAGTATGAGACATAATTTCTGAATTTATAACGTAGTCAAGGTATAGTTAAGGGGAGAAAATGACAGCACAAATAAAATATGTATATCAAAATAGAAGACAAAATTTGAAAGAAATGCCGAGAGCTAAACATCTGCAGCTTCTTGAGCAGAGTAGCCTATAACCTGATTTTTTCTGTGTCTGTCTTGGGTGGCCTCAGGTGAAGGAAGGGACAGCCCCCGCAGTGGTGGTACTCCATCTCATGCTGAGGGCCAGACTGCCACACAGCATCATTTAGTGAGTCAATACAGGCAGTGAAATATGTGAAAGTACATGAGATCCATTTCCTGAAGGACTACTGTGAGGTAGAATGGAATGTGTCAGACTAAGGCCTGATCTGCAATCCCAGTCTCCAATCTTGCTCTCCTTATCCTCAACCAGATGGAGAGGTACAACAGAGTCCTTGCTATGAAGTCCTCATCAGAGATGAGGGGGGAACTACTCACTGGTGTTGAAATTTGCCAAGGTCTCCTTGGTACAACCCCAAATGTTTGTTGTATAGTTGAATTGTCATGTCATAGTAAAGGACTCAAATATCTTTGACAGTCTTAGGCACAGCACAACACATTATGAGATGATCCCTATAATCATCATAAAAGGGTAGCAGAGGGCAGCAGTAGTTGTTCACCTTCACTAGGTAACTCTACACCGGGTCTGTCAAAAAGAAACTACAATGATCCCAAATCCATGCACTCTATATCATAGCAGGGATGGCTAAAAGCATAACAAAGCTGCTTGGATAAAGTATCCAAGAATGAAGAAGAAAACAGAAGGAGAAAGAGAATAACATGAAGAGCCTAATTTCAAAAGATTGTTAGTTTTAGTTGCTGTCCTCCTTCCCAACCTCTATGACTTAGACAAGAACAGCCTCATTTTCTTATTTTTCCAATCCTACTGGCCTTCAAGGTCTACATTCCAACTCTTTTTTGACTCTGCCACTAGTCAGAGCAAAGTACCATCCAGAATGCAGTGGATAGATATGGGAAAGAAACCAAATGTGGTTGGGCTGTACTTATATTTTTAATATTTTTCACATTCATTAACCAAAAAAAGGTTAATAATACACACAAACACACACACTTAAAGAACAATTTGATTGTGTTAAATGAGTGGATTAAATAATGCATGCTGCAAGATGTCCCAAAAATGCAATATTTACATGGTCTTGGAATCAACAGATAAAGTTCCATAGAAGAAAGGGGAAACCAAAATACAGTTTTGAGGAATAAGGAAAAGTAGAACAAACTAAGCACATGTGAGAATATTCTCTATGAGAGCAACCATTTTACAGTTCCAGCAAGGCTATGAAGATGGAATGAATCTCATATTGTGTGAGGTGAGTAGTAGCAAAACTATCTTTTCTTTCCAGCCCTTCAGAGTACAATCTCCAGTTCCTGGACCCCAGCCTTCTAACTACTCTTGCTTTTCTCCTCTTGTTCCCATACTCACGTCACTTTGGCAAGGCAGTTTCCCAGGACATCTAAGCCAGGAAATTCCTTTGTTCTAGCAAAAAAGCCATTATATACTCTTGCAACACTTACTTATCATTTTCCCTCTTTGCTAAATCTTAAGTGTTATTAGGTAAAGAATCTGCCATGTCCACAGGTATATAACCCAAACCATGCCTAGCACAGAATACGTTTCCAACTTATTGAATGAGTGAGTAGATGATTATCAAAGTCTCAACAGTGAGAGCTGGTCTGCAAATCTAGTCTGAAAAATGCAGTGACATTACAAAAATGGGGAAAAAACATGTTTCAAATTCTCAAGAACTCAGGCTCTAGTTGTAGGGTGGGGGTAAAACATGCAGAAGATGAATTACTAGGTAATGTTATGGAGAGTGTAATAGACACACATAGCACTGTTCAAAGCATAAAAGGAGGCATCAATTCTGCTGGAAGGGTCAGGGTAGGCTTCACAGAGAAGGTGAGCTCTTTGTTGAGTCTTAAAGGAGAGGAAGAACACTCCCTGTTTAGTTAGCAGAGAGTAAAGCAGAAGATTTGAAATATGACTAGTGTAGTGAGCAGTTGAGTAAATTGGAGCCCAGAGATGCTTTGAATTACAGGCTTTGTTTTATTTACAGAGAGTCACAGCCAGAACATATTGTCACAAGTTGAAGTCTCAATTGCTTTAGATCACAAGTTCCCAAAGGGTAAGGATCATGTCTTTGGTGTGTTCTCTCAGAATTTCATGTCTCCTGCTCTGTGGGTGTTCAATAAATATTTAATAATAAGGAGTTGATTAATTTAGAGCATTCATGTTCCATATGCATGGGTAGAGCCCTATTCTCACTTTAATTACTATTGCTTTAATCATCATTAAATAGCATTTCTCAGATAGCAATTTGGTTCATTGTTAAACACGAAGTTTGCCTGAGTTTCTAGCCCTAAGGTAAATAGCAGTATCAGAGAAAAATCTTCTTTTCACTGCTGTTGAAGGATTTTGTGACACTCCCTATATAAAATGGGAGAGGTGAAATTCTGGAAGGACACTTATTCAGAGGTGGCACCTGAATGAGTACTAGAGAGGACTCATTGGGAGATTGGGAGATGCAGGGAATACCCTAGCAGGAATCAGGAATTGAGTAAGCAACTTATCACATGGAAGAGGCTGAAATAAAAGTATACAGAAGTCTTCCAATAAATAACAAAGACAAAGATTAAAAAAATATGTTTTAAATTCTCAAGAACTCAGGATCTAGTGGTAGGGTGGAGGTAAGACATGCAGAAGATGAATTACTAGGTAATGTTATGAAAAGTTTAATAGAAACACATAGTGCTGTTGAAAGCATGAAAGGAGACATCAACTCTGCTAGAAGGGTCAGAGTAGGCTTCACAGAGAAGATGAACTTTTTGGATTCCTGGTTTAATGGTGGTGTCCAAGAAGTGGATCATCCAGAGAGAGTAGCTACTAGGGTATTTGCTCCAGATCAAAATATCCCAGCAGGGCTGAGGCAAAGAGTAGAAACACATGTGAATGTATGAGCATCGTTGCCAGCCAGATTACCATGGCAAGACTGTCTCAGACTGTAAAGGGCCAGTCTCACTGCAGCTGAGCAAAGGTAAGTAAGTCATAGCTCAGACCAGTAGAAGCTTTGAGAGTAGTAAACTCTAGTGTGGAGGAGGTAGCATCATGCCCCAATGCAAACCTAAGTTAGATAATGGAATGACAGTGAAGAGAAGGTAATAGTTATGGAAAAGGAGGAAACAGAAGCAGAGGTGATAAGATTTACAGCTTTCTCATAAGCACAAGTGGAGAAAGTATTTATAAAGGCAGGAAGATCAATTTTCTGCCTTCAATACCATCCAGGACCCAGCCTAGAGTAGGCAGTCACTACAGGTCAAGTGTGAGACTGGGGCTTTCAGGCAATTATCATGGATTACTTTAATTCATATTAGTAGGTATTAAATAATTGATTTCTGGTTTTCCATTCTTATCACAGTAGATCCTATTAGTCACAAAACTTCCAGAGTGATATTTTTAAAATGCAACTCATATTGCATTACTCTCCTATATAAAACTTCAGAGTGGCTTCCCATTGTATAGCTCTATGACTATTGTTACAAAGGAACCTCAAGCACTGAAGCGATGAGGGACTAAAGTTTAAGTGTTAAATATGCATTTTGAGATTGAACCAACCTCTCAGATTTAGCGTGCATGTGACAACCTTAAAGAGTACTATTGCTCCTTACCTCTAGCTATGTTTTGGCATGTGGTAATGTCAACCCATATTTGCTAGAATGTTTAGTTTTTCAACACAAACTGGATATCTCCATTTTCAAGTGAAATCTAATTTTGAAATGTTGGATCAAAGTTATAAAATATAGTTTATGCCAAGCAAAATGTATCTGCATGATGGTACTGTCTACTAGCTGCCAATTTGCCTCCTCTGGGGAAGGACCTAAGCCAGTCTACAATTGGTGTCAATTAACTTTATCTTGCAATTGCTGGAATAGGGTTAAAATTGTAGGAAATGTAATCAGTACTGTGAAAACCAAAAAGTCAGTCACAGGGCAAAACGTATATCTGGGGAACCTACAGAGTAGCATCAAAAGCTGAAGATAAAAGATTAAGGCAGGAGAACTCTGTGGAACTTACGGTATGTCACAGCAGCAAAGAGAGACTCATGAAGTTATACATTCTTTCACTAACTTCCTAAAGCAAAATGCCAAACTAGTGAGATTACCTTGCCAGTCCCTTACTTAACATGCCTCATCTACAATCAAGCAACTTCATCTTCAGTATTCATATATGAAGAAGCAAAAGAACTCAGAAGGAGTAAGAGTAAATTATTATCCAAATGCTCAGAATAGGATACATGGGTCACAGAGAATATGGCTTTACTGAGTGAGATACAGAAACGTACTGGTGATGGTGTCCAAAGAGGAGCCACTAGCATTGGGAAGACAAATCATGGGTACTTAATACATTTAGAGAATAATAACAATGAGTAACTAAAGCAAATCCCAAATGAGAGACAGGATTAGTCAGAATTAGGGAAGTTCAGAAGCTCAGAGGGAACAGTTATGATAAGAAAAGTCTTCAGAGAGGAGGCAGGACTTGAGATAAAAAAAAAAATGGATTGATCTATTATTTCTATATTTTGGCTATTGTAAATAATGGTACAATTAACACAGGGCGGCATGCATTTTTACAAATTTGTATTTCTGTATCTGTGGATAAATATCCAGTGGTGAAATAGCTGAATCATATGGTAATTCTATTCTTAATTTTTTGAGGATCCTCCATACTATTTTCAATAGTGATTGCACCAATTTACAATCCTACCACCAGTGTATGAGGGTTCCCTTTCCTCTAAATCCTCTCCAACACTTGTTATCTCTTTACTTTTTGTTTTTGTTCAGTATAGTTGACACACAATGTTACATTAGTTTCAGATATATAATATAGTGACCAACTTCACTATATGTTATGCTATGCTTACCATAAGTGTAGCTACCATCTGTCCCCCTACAAATCTATTATTATATTATTGACTATATTCCCTATGCTGTGCCTTTAATTCCTGTAACATTCATTTTATAACTGGGAGCATGTATTGTCCACTTCCTTTCACCCATTTTTCTTCTCCACCTCTCCTCTCTCCAGCAATCATCATTTTGTTCTCTGTGTTGATAGGTCTGACAACTTAAATGTCCATCAATGGATGAGTGGATAAAGACACACACACACACACACACACACACGAATATTACTCAGCCATTAAAAAATAATTAAATCTTGCCATTTGCAACAACATGGATAGACCTTGAGGATATTATGCTAATGAAGTATGTCAAAAGGACAAGACAAATATATAATTGCCCTCATATATGGAATCTAAAAATCAAAAATTAACAAACAAACCCAAAACAAAGTCATAGATACAGAGAACTGGTTGGTAATCACCAGAGGAAAAGTGGGTTAGGAGGTGGATAAAAGGAATAAAAGGGGTCAATCATAGGATGATAGATGACAACTAGGCTTTTGGGGGGGTCATCACATTGTAGTGTATACAGATGTCAAGTTATAATGTTGTACACCTAAAACATATAATAGAACAAACAAACAAAAAAAGACCAGAATTCAAAAAGGAATGGATTGATAAAGTCTTCATTGATTCACTAATCCCAAAAAATGGTTAAAGAATACTAGCTTTGGCTCTAGGCATTGGAAATATAATGAAGAAAACAATTTTCTCATGGAATTTCTATTCCAGTGGAAAAAAAAACAATAAATAAGTTGACAAATAAATAATTAGTGCTACAGTGAAAATAAGAAAGGGCTCTAGGATATGAAGGGACTGCTATAGTGTTGAAAGCTAGGTACTTCTTGGGCATCTATGACCTAAGTGATGGAAAGGAACTAGTCAGGTAAAGGACTCAGGGGAAAGCCTTTCAGGAATAAAGAACAGCAGATGTAAGGAGGGAATGAGCTTAAGGTGTTCAAGAAAGATGGTGGGAGAAGAGTAGTGCTATGAGATGAGATCAGAGAGGTCATTGAGGAGGGTTATGCAGCACCTAAAGGAATAGTAAGGATGTGAGTTTTGTCCTACTTTAAGTGGATAGCCATTAGAGTGCCATAGGCAGGAAAGTGATATGATATGAACAATATTTTTAAAAGATCACACTGGCAGTTATATGGAAAAATGACCTTAAGGACAAAGGATAGCTGTAGATAGACCTACCAGAAGACAAATACAGTATACCAGCCAAAAGAGTAAAGGGTCTTGAGTTGTATTTTGACAGTGGTGAGTTGCTAAAAGATGTGACCACAAAATAGAATATCTTGAATGCCAGCTTTTGGAATTAATTCAGTCCTTAAGGAGAATACTGAAGCTCCTGATCAAAGGATTGGTTTAATAGTAGAGCAATAATCTATATGCCTGTTTACTATATATTTCCCTCTACTAGAACATAAACTTCACGAAGAACTTTGTCTTATTCTCCAGGACCCCATCACCATCACTACCATCACTACAAAACTATAAGCACCTTGAAGGCAGACACCATACTAATCTGACACTGAACACAGAGTCATTAGCACATAGTAGGCTCTCAATAAGTGATTAATGAATGCAATGAATGAATGAATGATAGAAAGATGTATTGGATGTAACAAATTAATTTAATGGAGAGACATTGGAATGAAGCAATGAGATTGCTACAATAATATAGATTTGAAGGGTTAAGGAACAAAACCAAGGAAAGAAATAAATGGAGTAGAGGAGAAGAAAACAATCTGTATTTTGAGAATAATCAACAGAACTTGGAGATGGTGGTGACCTACTGATCATAAACTATAAAATTGAACAAGTAGTTACAGAAGACTGTGACAGATATGGCATATTAGCACGTCATATCCATTCCACACCTCCCTGCTCCACTCCCTGTCCAGTTCACTGTCCTGGTATACAGAGATGGGAAAACTGAAAGCCACTTTTCCTAAGGGCTAGGATTCTGGGTGTGATATAGACTTGGCTAATTAGATGTATTTGTATAATATCTGAATGTAGAATTGAAATAGAGGCCACACTGTCTGATTTTGCTATTTTGCTGGCAAGCACAGCCATGCAGGCATTTGGGAGTTCTGTGCCCACATTTAGCAGAGGTCTCAGAGCCCAGTCAATAGCTCCATGGGTGTGTAGAGTCAGGGAATAGGACTTCCATTCTGCTGATGTAGATTACACCAGGTCCAGTTGTGACCCTAGTGGCAAAAGCGTAAGAGCTTATGAATAATAACAGTTTGTTGATGATGGCCACTTCCAGGTCATGGCAAAATCAGGATATGGTACTATTGTCTACGGTGAAGAACTGGCAGCTTCATCAGTGGGCAGACACAGTATGGTGGCCTTGGAGTCTATTCCTAAAAGCTTGGCATATAATTTGCTTCTTTAGCCAGCTGAGTGATTCTGCAAGTTATTTACTACTCTCATAATAAGACCTTTATTTCTTAAATTAGCTAGAGTAGATTCTGTTTTCTGTAACTGAACTGCCAGAGATACAATAACTATTTCTGGATATGAAGCCAGGACACAAGACAGGGAAAGTTGGCAATAGGAGAAAAAGATAGAGATAGAAAGGAAAAGGAAGACATTCTCCCTCCTCAGAGGAGTGGAAATAGGCAGTATGACATGAGGGAAGCTGAGTCATGAAAGGACAGAAAAACTTGAGCACATCCACAAGCAGTAAGTAGGTATGAATAAACATCCTGGGAACTCAGCACAGATGCTCTGAGCAGCCTGCACTGTCGAGGAGAGGCTCTGAAGGCAGGCAGCACCCTTCTAGGGGGCAAGAGCTTACGGTAGGGTTGCTGAAAACAGATTCATTGGAAAACCTTCCCGTAACTATTCAGATGAATTAAAATGGTTTGTGTACATGGTTTGAACACTGTAACAGAGGAAACATGGGAGTGAGCCTTTGGATATAGTGCCTGCCTTACTTGTGAGCCCAGACCCCAGGCACCCGTGCCAGCGTAACACGGCAGAAATGCACAGAAACACACAGTAGGTACCAACAAAATGCAGATCATCCTAGAGGCTGCTGTTAGACAGGAGAAGGACAAAAATGCCTTCCCAACAGAATTTGAATGGTTTAGGAAAATCACACAGAATGAGCTATTAGAAATGGTTTTCTCAGAGGAACATCAGAATGATTTACAGTTATGGATCTATAGGTTTAGTAATGTTTTCGGACTGTTCTTGCCAACTTCAGACCAAGGATTCAACAGGGAAGGATATGATGGATACGGAATAGAAGAAAGGCAGAGACAGACATAACTGAATCTGTGAATGTGCTTTATAAGTGTTTAAGTTTTTTCATTGTTTTAATTTGTTTATGCTTTTCTTCCCATGCTTTTACCCTGACCCATTTTGCAAAGCACTTAAGAAGAATTGTATGGGACATATTCAGTACTTTTTATACTTTTATTTTTAATTGTTTTCATTTTCTTAATGGTTATTTTTCAGAGAGAGGAACAGAGCATTAGTGGGGGGGCAGGGGGAGGCAGAGAGAGAGGGAGATACAGAATCCAAAGCAGGCTCCAGGCTCTGAGCTGTCAGCACAGCTGACGAAGGGCTTGAAATCACAGACCGAGCTTAAGTCAGATGCTTAACTATGAACTACCCAGGTATCCCTATCCTTTTATTTTTAAAAGTAAGTGTTGGTAATCATTATCTTGATAATACATATAATCCATGTATCCAATCCTGCATCCTTGTGCATTCTCTATCTGAATTTGTAAAGAACTTTTAATAAAAGTAAATAAAATATGCAAATGTCAACATGATTGACACTCACAGGCAACCTTCTCCTATGGAAAATTATTTAAATCACCCATTGAAACATGCTCATTGTGGCCATCATATCACCTCCATAAACTACTGTAAAAAAGAACACACACGGGGGGGATGCCTGGGTGGCTCAGTCGGTTGAGCGTCCGACTTCGGCTCAGGTCATGATCTCACGGTTCGTGGGTTCAAGCTCCATGTCGGGCTCTGTGCTGACAGCTAGCTCAGATCCCAGTGCCTGCTGCAGATTCTGTGTCTCCCTCTCTCTCTGACCCTCCCCTGCTCACGCTGTGTCTCTCTCTCCCTCTCTCTCTCTCTCTCAGAAATAAATAAAAAAACATTTAAAAAAAAGCACACACACACACAAATGCACATGCACACACACATACACTACTTGATGTTCTCACTTCCAGTGATTCACAGGTAATATAAATGTTACAATTTGCTGTAAGGCTCTGAATCTGTTGGGTGGGTTGATTTCACTTGTCCTTTCTAAAATTGCTATCTCTGACATCTTGGGGCTACAGGGACTTCTAAGTAGGGGATAACTACGATGCTCGAGAAAGCAAGGGGAAGGAGGAGAGAAATGAACTCTTCCAGCTTTTCAATGCCTGTTAGCATAAAACCCCAACAGTCTAATGAGATTTCCAGTTTGGAGGTTATGACACAGAGTCCATAAGCTTCACATGAACCCTTCTACATTGTACATCACGGTATTCTATACCATGTGGGCGCTGATCACCTTATCATAGAAATTTAGACTGCAAGAGACAATAAATGTTTGATAAGGTGTTAACAATCCAGACCTCTACATCTACTTGTTCAGCTCACCATCAGCATTTCCATGAAGTAGCTTTTATCTTTCAAAATAATTCAGTGATGACAAAGGAAGTACAATGGGCTGGTCCAAGTCAAAATGAAGGGCCTGTGACACTCTTCCCTCAGAACCAGAGAGGCCTTGTGAAAACTAGACTCTAGAAGTTTAAGCATCTCTGCAAATCCACTTCTCACAAAGATGATGATAATAACCATGGTAATATTATAGGTTGAATTGTGTCCTCCTCTTCAATTCACATGTTAAAGCTCCAACCCCCAGTACTTCACAATGTAAGCTTATTTGGAAACAGGATTGTGGCAGATATAATTAGTTAAGTTAAGATGAGATTACACTGGAATGGGGTAGGCCCCCAATCCAATATAACTGATATCCTTATAAAAGGAGGAAATTTGAACATAGACATGCACATGCACATGCACAAACTGAGAGGTAACATCATATAAATGTGAAGGCCAAGGTCTACAAGCCAGGGAATACCAAAGATCTCCAGAAAGCCAGCCAAAGCTAGGAAAGAAAAGTGAATAAGATTCTCTCTCACAGACATCAGAAAGAACCAACTCAGCTAACACCTGCATAGTAGACTATGCAGCCTGGACCAGACCAGCCTTCAGAACTGCAACACAATAAATTTTTGTTGTTTAAACCCCCAGTCTGTGGAACTTTGTTATGACAGAGTTCTCTCTCTCCAAAGAGAGAACTGTAGGTAACCAATTCCAGAATGAAGTTAATTATAACCATAAACATCTAATAACATTAACATGTATTGTATAGCCTTTTGAAGGTTCTTTCTTCAAGTCAAAGAAGGAGGTAGGACAGATTTTTAACTAAATTGATGGAAGTGACAGGACTTTCCCCCAGCTTACATCAAAAGGTCATGAAAGAGTAAAATTATGAGTTTTCAGAACTGACTTTCTAAGATTCTGTGACCACTGGTAGCCTGACCTATGTTGAGGGAAAGAAGGGCAGGGAGGCGAAGAATACAATGCCCAGATGCCCACTGTCCTCCCAGGTCTGCTTTTTAAGGTTAGCTGTTAATCTTCAAAAAGAAAATATCGTAGGATATGGATTCTATAAACTCAGAGCCAAATGGAAACATGGGAGGTGAACTAACACTAACAATAATGGAATAACTCCCTGCACAGGTTGGAAAGCACTGGAACAGAGGCTTCCGATAGGCCCTCTGGCTTTAGTATTCCATGGATAAACCGGAGAGAGGGTCACATCAGGCCTGCTGGGTTTTGGTCTCCCCAGGCAGGGCTCCTGGTCTACGTAGCATGCCTCTCACACAGGGCTGGCTCTATCCTGACCTCTGATGACAGCAGGCCAGAGTTCAAGATCTGCAAGGGGACCGGGAGCATCACTACAACCTGAAAATGTCAGGACGCACTCCAGCTGCCTTATCTTCCTTGGAAATCTTTTTTTATTATTCATCCAGGCATTTGTCTAATATTTCAGAAACTCTTTTACAGTTTTATTGCATATCCTCTCCTAAGCAAAGCACATTTACTGTTTACTGTGTAAAGTGTAATGACTATTGATTTATCCTAAAATTGCCTCTTTAGACCATTCTGTCTTGCCATCTCAAAATGATGTATTTCTCATATCTCAGATTTGGTAAGCAAGTCCTCCTTACCCATCCCTGTATGAGTTTGTGATTTGTATCCTTCTTCTATCAAACTACCCATCAATCCCACAGCTACTTGGCCTCTCAATTCTGTCTGCTCATTAATTAACTACTCAGGTACTGAGCACTTTCCTTATGCAAGTCCCCGGTCAAGCCCTGGTGACACAAAGAGAAACACAATACTATCTGTTCTCAAGTAGTTCACTCTCTTGGGAAAGAATTACAATGGAACGGGAGGGTGAGTGGGACGGAGCCAAGCCAATCAGAAAGTGATATAGACTCTAGGAGAACAGACAGAGCATGTGGGTTTCACTCAAAGGAGGGCCTTGTGTTGATCAGAGTTCTCTGCAAACAGCCGAGGTGAATTCTGGCTTACTTAAGCACTGGAGGGAGAGGCTGAATTATTGGAATGGCTTTGGAAAGCCTCTGGAGATCAAAAACAGGCCTCAGAAAGCTAGGAGCAAAGTTTGTTCCTGGGATATGAAGAGCAGAAGTTGTTCTCAGAATGACTGCTCAGCCATTCCCAGTCTTTGAATCATTCCATTTTAAGACACAGATTCCAAAGAGAGAATCTTATTTGATAAATACCTCAGTTTTATGCACACCTCTTTTCCAGAGAGACCAGACCACTTTACAGGTATCTTACTCAGACTGCATCCATTAGGGTATAGGCAGTTCCTAAAACAACAACAACTACTCAGGATGCTGACATTAAAACAAGAAATCACTGCCAGGCAGAGCACATAACAGATGTCCACAAGAGGAACTAGAAGAGTCTATGAGGGTAGGGAAGACTCCAGGGGAGGAAATGGACAAGAGCAAAATATTTAAAGAAAAGTAAGAATTAGTATGGTGGGTATAAGAGAAAAGAGGGAAGGAAGGTGTTTTGAGCAACTGAATAGCAGGGACCAAAGTACAAGCCAAACCCTGAAGATAAGTTGGAATACTTTGCAGAGTGACAACAAAGTAAGAGGGAAGGTATAGTCAGGAGCTGGATTGTAGAAGGGATCCCTTTGCCTTTGATGTAATGGCACAGGTGTACGATAAAAGGAGAGATAACCACACAAAACTGAGTATAAGGCAGTAGGTCAACAATGTAAAAGGCAGGCAAGAAATAAGGCAGAAGGGATAATAAGCATAAAATGATGCACAGCACCAAGCACATGATTAATGCTTAATGAGTATTAGTTCCATTGTCATTACCATCCATAAAATGGGATAGACCAGCATTTTCTTGATAGGTTTGTCTGAGAACTCAGGGAGCTAGGGATGTGAAGCAGATGGCATATAGCAGGTATATTTCCAGTTTGTTCCCCATCTCTCTCTATTCTTACAGTAATCTAAGTCAAAATCATTGAAAATAGCCACGTGACCTAAGGCGATTGTGCTGAGAACGGAAAGAAGCAAAGAGAATGAGGAACTAAGTTAAACAGTTCTCACAGGGTCTGAGAAGGGGAGTCTAAAACCCCCGGGCTCTAAGGTGGAAGACTTGAATAGATACTGGTATTCACCAAGACAGGAAAGATGAAGGAAAGGAGACATGCTTGCTTTGGCACTTGGAGGACAAACTATGTCAGCTTTGGGTTTCAGATGGGCGGTGGACCTGTATGGCCCTGGCCTCACCTCCCCTGCCAGTGCTCATGGACAGTAAATGGCCAGAGTGGGGACTATTGTACAGGGCACAGAGCTTCATACTGACAATGAGTCTACCAAGTTATAGATGACCTGATCTGTTACAAACCGTGCCTAATCTTATTCTCAAATCCTTTTACTAAACTGCACTCCCAAAACATATCACTTCCTCTTCATTTAAATGCCTGTGGAAATCTCCCATCTAGTAAATAAACTTTCCAAAAAGAAAGGAAGAGGAGGAAATTAAAACAAACTCAAAGGTCTTTTATGTTTGAAAAGCATTTCCCCCTAAATATGTGGGGTTTCTAGAATGTAAATACTTTTCATTTCCAACTCCCTTAAAACTAGTCAGGAGGGCCTGGATCCTTCTGTGGCCACCAGAGCCATGTCCAGTCTCAGCACTTGACATACAGTAATGAATCATAAAAAATGGAGGGTTAGCCAGATTGAAACTGTTACTAAACGCAAGGAGTAGCTAGGAGTAGCTTTTTTTTGTATTTTTTTTTCAACTTATGATGTGTTTCAGATCATACAACATGTGCCGGTTTAAGTTTCGGCTGGGGAAATTTTTTTTTCTTGCTTAAAAGATTTCCTGATTTCTTATAATAGTAACTGATGTTGCCCCGTGCATTCTAACTTTTTTTTCCTGACTAATTTTACATTTATTTAGTCTCCTAATAACCTTGTGGCACATGCATTATCTCTTCCATTTGAAACTGGGTGCTACAGATGCTGGTGATTTGCCGAAGGACATAGGATGATTGCACAAGTTAGAAGGAACTAAACACTGGGGATCTTGACTCTTAGTGCAGTTCTCCTTCCCAAAGCTCTCTTCCATGTGTTTGGTTGGATCCTTTCCTTCTTAAAGGACATATCCTCATCAGAGCACACTCTGCTAACAGGCAGCACAATCAATGAGGACACTCTTCACATCCACCTGCTCATTCATCCAGAGAATACACTGAGCGGCTCAGGCAGTGCTGATTACAAAGGTCGGTAGTCGACATGTGGCAGGAGAGCTTTGCAGAGAGATAATCAGGTGCAGGCTCTTTCTTCCCTTTGAGAACTTTTCAATTTCAATAGGGTAACACGTTCAAGGGTGTGAGTTGACCTCTTAGAGTACTATAGTTTTGTGTTCAAGATACTCATATTTTAGAAGTACCTGAGACCCAGATACTTCTGTAGCAAGTGACAGAATTAGAGAGGTTTTGCATTGGAAGATAGGAGAGAAAGAAAGGGGTAAAAAAGCCAATGACTTCAAGTTATAAGTAAGGAGATTTGGATTTAGGAAAAAGAAACTGCAGAGCTGAACAGAGACAGGTTTGATAATAGAATGCAGACATCTTGACTCCCCACCCAATGATGCTTCCTCACATTGTATGGCATATGGCTATAAAGGATAAACCAAGTCACTGCATTTATTTCTCATTAATCAAGCCAGCAGGAAAACTTGGGTTTAACAAATAATTCATTGGAAATACCCCTCAAGGCACCACTCAAAAGCTGGCCTATGAGTCCAGGAAACTGTGATCCCAAGTTCTGAGTCAAAGCCATCCCGATAACTTAACATTTCAATGCTGACCTTCCTGGACATCTCATTGTATTTGTAGGAACCATGCCATATAAACATACAGACAGGTTCAGTACAGATCATAAACCAGAAAGTCTGCTCTGTCAGCTTGTCTGGAACCACAGAGAGTAGTTGCTATCACAACTGATTAATTTATATAAATATGGCCCTTCTATTAACCTGTACCTGTTTTAGAACAAATCTGAGTAGGCAATTGCCTATAATGGTGTGGCTTAAAGAATATACATTCATGCCCCAACAAACACACACAGACATCTTGAATCAAAGTATCAAAAATTTCAAAAAGAAATATGATTCCTTTGATTCTTAAAAGGCCTTTATCTTTTAAGAACCACCTAATGAACAAATTAATCTTCAGAGAAGGGAAATAAGATGCACCTAATAGAGCAGAAACTATTGCACAGAGGACAGATAGCAATGCAAAGAGACATATATGAGTAGCAAAACGATATTCATAGGTTTCAACTGTTAACTTTTATTGAGCACTTAATATATACCAAGCTAGGTTCAGGGAAAACAAAGATGATGAAGGCATGGTATCTGTTTTCAAGACTAAAGTTCTCATAGCTAAATAGAGGAAAAAGTTGTAAACAATCACAGTACTATGTAATAAATGTTAATGGTTATATGCTCACAGCACTACCCTAAGAAAACAGATGAGGGCCACCCTAAGGATGCCCAAAGAACAATTTGTACCTGCTAAAGAAGTGATGCTTCAACTGAGGTGTTTTTTGTTTGTTTGTTTTCTACAAATTAGGAGACGCTTACCATGAAACTAGACAAAAAGCACATTTGAGGCTAAAAGAGCAGCCTGCAGAAAGGCCCACTGTCAAACTATACACTATATCTTCGTGTATAGCAAGCAAATCTAAGTATGATGGCATCAAAACACCTTATTTTAGCATGTTGAACAAATTGGTTTGCCCTGGACTGAGGGAAATCTTGGAACATGAGACTTTTAGTGCTGCAACCCGGAAAGTCCCTACTAAGCCATAATAAAATGGTTACCCTACAGATGATCATGAGAAGGAGGAGGCCCATACTGGGAGAAATTGCAGGAGCACTTGACCAGGAACCAGAAGCCCCGAGGTCAGACTTAACTTTGCCACTACTAGAAGCCTTCCTGAAATCAGTTTTCTGAACTGTACTGTGGAAAAGGTGCTGTGATATAGTTCAAAAATTCCATCATCCTGAATGTCTGAGGACATTACCAAAGAGCAAAATTAGGTAGAATCACCTACCAGAACAACAAACAGAGAATTCCACAAAATAGCAATTCTGTGAGTGCAAACCTACATGGATCCCCTGAAGCCTTTTCCAGGAGCAAAAAGAGCCCACAGGTGATAGAGATCTTAGAGAAAGACTACCTACTGCTACCTGGCAACCTGTGGTGGCCATTAAGAGGACTATATTAGTGCCTCTATTCAAAAGTAGCCTCTTAAGGTACTAGTCACTGGTTTGTAGCCAGGCATCAAAATTATTTAACAAGCCATCAGTCCTTGTTGTCTATGTAGGTATACGTTAAATTTTAATGACTTGGAGCTGCCAATCTCAGTTGTACTGTGGATTTTCACAAACTGTCTTTTTGTTTGTTTATTCACTCATCAATTGAACCAACAGATTATAACAACACATTTGTTATTTACTAAAGAGGGAAGAGAAAACTACAGTACCTAAGCTATCATCTCATTTAGATGATTAGATGATTTAGGGGATTACCTCATAGGTCACAAAACTAAACCAAAACCTAGTATTACTTTCACAGCTTTTCTAGACCAGTGCTAGAATTACTGAACAACAAGCTTCAGACCTCCAGTGCAGTTGTACAGAACCTTTCTCCATATTAATCCCAAAATTCCAAGAATGAATTCTATCTATGCCCCACCTTGACTACAGATAAACCATAAAGAGAATGACCAAATTCAGTCAAAGTAAAATAAAAACTGTCACTATTTAGGCAGGTTAGGAGAAGACCCATGGAGTGGGATCACATGAGTTCAATACCTGGCTGGCTGACTCAATTTAGTGCTTCAGGGTCTTGTCCAGACAATTTTCTTCTATGTGCATATTATGAATTCAAAATGTAATGTGAGCTTCTAAACTCCATTTTCTATTTTCTGGATTTTTGAGTTTCTCATATACTTCCACAGTTGGAAGATCAGCCATGCAATCCTTGCACAAGTTCTAAAAAATAATCAGTTCCATTTCCAACCCCAATGATTGTTCTCAGCTTCACAGCTTGTAGCCTCTGCCAGGAAACGAAGCAAACGTTCCCTCTTTCAAAGCAGGTGCAGCAGCCTGACAATAATCCAATAAAAAACCTATTAGCTGGGTCTCCATGACACTCCTGGTATCCATGGGACCCACAATATCTTTAATGTAGATAATAAATCCAGACCATTTCCTTCCACAATTGCTCCCAATATGGCTCCACTCCTAGGCCTGTTCCACTAACCTTTTGTTGCTACATTTTCTCATGAATGCTGAATCACTCTCTAATCTTTGCCATGAAACACGTGTGGCCCCACTCAGTGAAACAGATCAATCTGCTTGTGTTAGCCGATTGCAATTGCCTACTGGGCCATATCTGTAGATTGCAAACAGCAGGCCTCATACTGACCACGTTGTAAATTATCAGTCATGGATTGGTGGTTAAGTGATGATGGGTAAAGAGAGAACATAGGGGAGGCTTGTGGCCATTGGCGTCACTGCATATATCTTTGAGTAACCCTGCACATGTAAACTCCAGAACAGGTCACTATGTTAAATAAAAGTTCAAGGAAAAGATGCTCCAATTCATCCCACATAATGCTTTTCCTTCAATATTCTTATCATATTTGATCTCAATTCAGAAATCTATAGTGGGCTATACTAAAAGACCAAAACTTTGCTCTACCTGAGATTCCAGACTTTCATCATTAGGCATCTTTCATATATCCAACACCATCTTACTTCCATATAAATACTGTCTAAAGAAGCAAAGTGCCTCACTATTAAATATGCATGACGTTCACTGTCTTATTCCTTCATTTGCCGTACTATAATCTTCATAAATGCAGGAACCAAGTTTGTCTTGCTAACTCTCATATAGCTAGCAACTTGCATGGTATCTAGAACATATTTAATACTTATTGAGATGATAAGTTAATTTGCTAGTAAGCTTTTTCCATAAAATAAATGTTCTTCTCCTTATCAATATTTTCCTAGTTCCCAAGACTCTGCTTAAACTTTGACTTGTCCTAAAAAATTATCCTAGTTTATTCTTGACTATATTGACTCATTTTCATCAAAGTCCAGTTATGCTGCAAAAATCATGTTTAACTTTTAACCTGGAAGTTTAGTATTTACATGGACCAACACTTCATTTTTTTTTTTTATAAATGAGAAATTTGGAGTCTAAGAAAATGCATCGCTTATACAAATTTATATAGTATATCACAATCAAGACTGGAATCAGGTATGGGTTTTTGCACAATCCCAAATTTGTCATAATTTGGTCTTATCTCTACCAGGAGGCCATTGTTCATTGAAGTCTTATGCCCTTCCATGGCACAGCATGTTTATTCACTATATGATTAATATTGTTAAATGGTATATTTGTTCTCTAATATAAAAGCGTGAGCTGTAAACAATAGAACAGTGTGATATCAACCCTAGACAATATAAAAAGTTGAGTTTATCTTTGTTTAATATCTCCTGAAAAATTGAAGTCACCTCACATTTGTGATGATTTATCTTAAATCAGCAAAAACATCGGGGGAGCTGTTATAGGTCTTGCAACCTATATCAAAATCAACAGCTACTCAGAGACCTGGGAGATTATGTCAATTCACCAATTCTGCAAAATGTAACTGAAGTATTATAATGAAAACCTGAATAACCAGGAATAAGGGAGAAAGGAAAAGGGGGTGCCATTTTATGAGATGAGAAAAAAAACCTTTCAGTAAACTCTACTGCCCATAAAATCTTACCAGCTGTGCCCTGGAGGAAGGGGTCATAAGAGACACAGGAAGTCTTATCTTCTTCAGTGCATATTCTTATGGAAAAAGTGCTACATAGTAAGACAGGATGCTAAAATCCTAAACCTAGCTCCTTGAGAAACTGGTTGGATGGGTAGCCTTATAATGATCTTAGCATTAGTGAATATTATGTTTCTGATAAATACAGAAAAGATGGTGGCTCTGCCTGTTGGCAACTCACCACTATTCATTTCCTCTACTCCCTGAAGAGGCAGATATATTACTTTTCTTTTAATTTTTTAAATGTTTTATTTATTTCTGAGAGAGAGAGAGAATGAACAGGGGAGGGTCAGAGAGAGGAGACACAGAATGTGAAACAGCCTCCAGGCTCTGATCTAGCTGTCAGCACAGAGCCAGATGCGGGGCTCGAACCCACAAACCATGAGATCATGACCTGAGCTGAAGTCATACGTTTAACCCACTGAGCCACCCAGGGGCCCCTACACTTCCGAATCTACATTGCAGTTACTTGTGGTCATTTGATTGTGTTTGAAGCCTGCAGAATGGGAATGGAAATAGTCTTTACAACATTTTACCTAAAATCTAGTCATTGCAAACTGCTTTACATATTTTCTTCTAGGACCTTCCTTCTTTCAACTGATGGTAACAACCAATCTTAGAAGCTTTGGGTTAAAGATTCAGAGATTCCATTAATCTCAGTCCTTGAATGACTGTGTAGAAAAGAACCACCCTGTCAACCTAAACACTAGCCTTAAGACAGTTATTATTTAATCTACTGAATTTTAAGGGGGCTATTTTTTTTTTACTGAAGTTTACTATACCCTAAACAATAAAAAATAATTCCCATGTTACAAGATTGATGTGAAGTACAAACTTACTTTGAAAATTATAATCGGATACAGATCAAATAGGAACAATTTGTCAAAATTAGACATAAATTGTCCCTTACCCTGACTTTACATTATTTTCAAAAAGGAAAAAAAGGATACCAGTATATTTCTTATATTTACATTACTGTAAAACTTATGCTAATACGCAGGAATAGAATTTTTAAAAAATCAAGATTTTATGTTAGCTATACTGGAATTAAAATTTAAAACTTCATTTAAAAATCTAAAAGGTTTCAAGTAATGTATATAAAATTTTTTTCTTTCATAGTTTATTGTCCAGTTGTATTCCATATAAAACCCAGTGCTCATCCCAATGAGTGCCCTCCATGCCCATCACCCCTCTTTTCCTCCACCCTCCGTCAGCCCTCAGTTTGTTCTCCGTATTCAAGAGTCTCTCATGGTTTGCCTCCCTCTGTCTCCCCAACTATTTTCCCCCTTCTTCTCCCTCATGGTCCTCTGTTAAGTTTCTCCTAATCCTCCGATAAGTAAAATCATATGGTATCTGTCTTTCTCTGTCTGACTTATTTTGCTCAGAACACCCTCAAGTTCCATCCACGTTGCTACAAATGGCCAGATTTCATTCTTTATCATTGCCATGTAGTTTTCTATTGTATAGATAAACCACATCTTCTTGATCCATTCGTCCGTTGATGGACACTTAGGCTCTTTCCCTTATTTGGCTATTGTTGAGAGTGCTACTATGAACATTGGGGTACATGTGCTCCTATGCATCAGCACTTCTGTATCCCTTGGGTAAATTCCTAGCAGTGCAATTGCTGGGTCCTAGGGGAGTTCTATTGTTAAATTTTTGAGGAACCTCCACACTTTTTCCAGAGAGGCTGAACCAGTTTACATTCCCACCAACAGTGTAGGAGGGTGCCCGTTTCTTCACATCCTCGCCAGCATCTATGGCCTCCTGATTTGTTCATTTTAGCCACTCTGACGACCATGAGGTGGTATCTCAGATCGTTTTGATTTGTATTTCCCTGATGATGAGGGTCGCTGAGCATCATTTCATGTGTCTGTTGACCATCTGGATGTCGTCTTTGGAGAAGTGTCTGTTCATGTCTTCTGACCACTTCTTCACTGGATTATTTGTTTTTCGGGTGTGGAGTTTGAGGAGTTCCTTATAGATTTTGGATACTAGCCCTTTATCTGATATGTCATTTGCAACTATCTTTTCCCATTCCATCAGTTGCGTACTAGTTTTATTGATTGTTTCCTTTGCTGTGCAGAAGCTTTTTATCTTGATGAGGTCCCAATAGTTCATTTTTGCCCTTGATTCCCTTGCCTTTGGGGATGTGTCAAGTAAGAAATTGCTGTGGCTGAGGTCAAGGAGATTGTTTCCTGCTTTCTCCTCTAGGGTTTTGATGGTTTCCTGTCTCACATTCAGGTTTTTTATCCATTTTGAGTTTATTTTTGTGTATGGTGTGAGACAGTGATCCAATTTCATTCTTCTTTTTTTTCCTTTTTTTTTCTTACAAATAGTTTGTCAAGTTGGTTTCCATATAACACCCAGTGCTCATCCCCACAAGTGCCCTCCTCCATGCCCATCACTCCCCTCACCCCCACATCCATCAGTCCTCAGTTTGTTTCTCAGCATTCAAGAGTCTCTCATGGTTTGCCTCTCTCCCTTTCCCTCACCATTTCCCCCCTTCTTTTCCCCCATGGTCCTAAGTTCCTCCTAATCCTCCTATACGTGCAAACATATGACATTTGTCCTTCTCTGCCTGACTTATTTCACTCAGCATAACACCCTCAAGGTCCATCCAGGTTGCTACACATGGCCAGATTTCATTGTTTCTCATTGCCATGTAGTATTCCATGGTATAGATAAACCACATCTTCTTGATCCATTTGTCCGTTGATGGACACTTAGGCTCTTTCCATGTTTTAGCTATTGTGGAGAGTGCTGCTATGAACATTGGAGTACATGTGCTCCTATGCATCAGCACTCCTGTATCCCTTGGGTAAATTCCTAGCAGTGTTATTGCTGGGTCATAGGGGAGTTCTACTGTTAGTTTCCTGAGGAACCCCAACACTGTTTCCAGAGGGGCTGTACCAGTTTGCATTCCCACCAACAGTGTAGGAGGGTGCCTGTTTCTCCACATCCTCGCCAGCATCTAGATTTCTCTGATTTGTTCATTTTAGCCACTCTGACTGGCGTGAAGTGGTATCAATTTCATTCTTCTAATAAGGACTTCAGGAGTAAATCAGATTTTAATCCAGAATTATATAACAATTCCTCCAGTCTTTATTCTGATTGGCTAGTGTAAATCTGGCCCAAAGAAAGAACTAGATCTGAAATATCTAATCAAAGAGTTTGTGCAGACGCTTCAAGAAATCGTCACCATTCTCTGTGGCCACTAGCCTTTGACAAGGGAGAAAGAATTTTTCTCATTTCTTCAGAGAACATCAGTACGTGAAATAAGACTATGAGAATATTTTTTCAGTTTATACCCTTATGTGCAAATGAGCAATGAACTTCCAGAAGATAATTTACCAGGCAACATAATGATATCTCATAGTCTAGAGGACATTCTTGAATTTTCCATTTAGGTCAATGGCATCACCATCAGGTTTAAAAATTCAATTTGAATCTTCACCAGTTGTTCCTAGGTCCACACTATCTCTGAGTTCCATCATTTATCTTCCATTTACAGTATCCAAAACCCCAGATAAACTTTTAAAGTTCTGTTTCTGGATTCTGAGAGAAAAAAATGTTCCTAATCGCTCTGAGCTCAAATACTTTTTCTCTCTAACCCATCTGCCAAAGTAGGTGCCCTAAAATATTGCTGTTATCATATGAAAAGAACAAGAGTAGTTATCTTTTATTAAACACTAATCACTAGAACCTATGCTAAATACTGTACATGTATTATTTTATTCCTGCAACCACTCTATATGTGTTATTTTCCTTTCCACATAAAAAATTCAAGACTAAGGCTTAGACTGGTTAAGTAGCTTGTCTTTCATTGAAGTCCTTAGTGGTAGAGACACAATTCAAACCCTGACCTGTCTGACTTTAGAGTCTGAAATTTTGGTCATTATACTATAGTGCCTTTAGAATAATAGTAAGTCACTTAATTCATTCGTTGGTCCTTAAGTAAAAACTTCTCTCTCAAGTTCATTCTTTACTATCTCAAGGAATTCAAAAGAACTCTCTATTATATGTTGAAACATATTCTCATTCCTTAGCCAAATTCAAACCTGCCTATAGTGTGCCCCATAGATATCTCTTTGGCTACATTAAATAGTCACTTCAATCCAACTTTACTCTCTGAATGGAGGATGGACAGATGGATGGATGGATGAGATAAATTGTATTCCAGAAACAAACAGAAGTCTGATCATCTCATAATCTTCTTGTCCAACAGTCTTTTTTTTTTTCTGTCCCTGCAACTTACTTTTTCCATTCTGTTCAGACCTCAGATTCACAAATATACACACATGCCCACAACAGCTCAAAAATATTTATTGAACATCTATCACCTACTGTGAGGTAGGGTCTATTCTAACTTCTAGAAAAACAAGTGTAGCGAGAGTTGAAAGAGTTCCTGCCCTTAATGAGCTTTCATTCTAGTAGGACTAATTATTATCCTGATGTTATTCATAGAGAACCTGAAGCTCAGAGAAATTATATAGTATCTAAAGTCATGGAAGTCAAAACAGAAAGGTAAAATTAATATTAGTAATGTTTCAAAGACAAGTGTATGGGAATTATCCCTTGGATATGAAAGTACAAGAGAAGCTAAAAATCCTTGCAAGCTTTTAATTTTATGTTACTAGAAAATGGGAGTTACCATTTATAGGTAAGAGTTAAAGCTGTTAAAGTAGAGTCTATTCTCCCTTTATTTATTATACGTCATAGATTAATTTTCTGGAGAGCCACCATTCTAATATTTCTTCTTTGCTCAACAAACTTAATTTTACCATATTTTCCTCCAAATAATCCTTGTGCATATCCAATGTAACCTCCAAAAACAATAATTTGCCACTACCAAGAGTAAATCATTGTCTTTTTTCTTTTCTACTTGAATATTCATGGAGAGTTTGGCTAAAAACTTGTTACAGAATTTTAGTATATATAATTTTGTACAAGGAACAAAAAAAATTATAGGCATTGCACAGAGTTTGTAAGAGTGTTGTTGCTGTTTCTATTGTTTTTGCAAAAGTGATTACAAGTTTAGAGATTAATTTGTAGCTCATTCTTGCTCCTTATCATTTAAAAAAACTTTTTTCCTTTTGGGAAGCCTGGGTGACTCAGTCAGTTAGGCGTCTGACTTCAGCTCAGGTCATGATCTCACAGTTTGTAACATAAATCTGGGCACCTAGTATGTGTTTAATAAATACTCATCACTACTGCTTTCGGTGAATCTTTAGTTTATAAATGCAATGTTACTTCTTCCTCAAGAAGGGTCATAGCCTCTTAATCATTCTCATTTTACAAACAGGAAATATCAAAATAATCAATGTGTAGTTGGAAACAGACATACTTTATAGTGTCTCAAATATGCAGTTAAGACTGGAAGCTAAAAATCTTGTTATTTTACTCCTATCCACCTACCCTCTAAGCCACTCTTCTTAAGTGCATGGCCAAAGAAAAAAATAAATACTTGTAGTTGTTTCATGTTTTGTCCAATTGAGTTTAAATTTCCCTTAAGTATGTACAGTGTTTTATATATTCCTATATGTTTTCTTATCTATGACCACATTTTGCCCTTAGAGTAGCTCCAGGAGATAAGTAGTCAAGTATTACTATCCCTATTGTGCACAGATAAGTTTCAAGTTCAAGGGCCTTGCCTAAAAGCACACAGTTGGGTATTGGCAAATCAGGTCTCTGGATATACTGCCCATCCATCTTCTTTCTTTTAAACTAGGCAACCTCTGAGACTAGACTAACATTTTTCTCAATTAAAGCTATCCACATTAATTACAGCTGTTTTCCAAGTACGTGGATGGGGTAGTGAGCAGCTGTTCTTAACCTTAAAGAGGAACAAGAGCACAACCGCAGCGAAGGACAACAGGAAGCATCTTTCAGGCAATTTACAACTTGAGGCCAGACCTGCATCTGCTGTGACAAATAGAAGAGGGGATTGGATAATTACCTATGATGTTAATCCCTGTAGATAACCACTCTCCTCAAACCCCTCAAATCATTTTGTCCTTAGAAGCATTTCTTTCCTTCTCTTACCCTCACATTTTCTGACTAATTATATGGTAACTACTGCGAGGACAGGGACAGGGTCTTCTATGTCCCACATAACTAGACTGCATGGCTCAACTGGTGCCAATGAGAACAAGAGTGTCATTTAGGGTCACATAAAGGGAAGAAACCATCTCTGTGCTCTACTGGAATCTTCCCAGGGTTCTTGTTTACAAGTGCTACTGGCTAAGTGTTGACATTCCTTAACCTCTTTTCTTGATTTCCTAACAGGCCACATTCAGTCTGTTCTTCAAGGTTACACTTTCCAACTCCATGAAATTTTTCCTGAATATGCCAAGTTAACTTCCCACTTTAATAGAATCCCTTAGACCATGAATGACTTTTTAACCCGAATTCGTATCCTACTTTCCACTACAACTTATGTCCCTTGCATATCATAACTCTTAATTAAAATGAAAGGCCAGGGATTATTCCTTTTATATATATTTATTTCTGCTCATCCCTCACCTCTTTTCTTACACCATTCTTAACCAATAGGAGAAGCTGGCACAGGATTGAAGTCGTATGAAAAAATGACAACATGAATGATTTTTATAAATGTTTTAGGACTTATCCATCGAAACAAATGCTATTCCCTTCAAGGCAGTTCTCTTAGAAAGCTTAGCATATTGCTGCCTTTGAGGATTGCTTTTCTCCCAGGTAAGCATTTCTTTGAGGAGGAGATAACTGATGCTTACTTTATTCATTATTGACTAATTTTTTCTCTCTTATGTTGGAAATCCTTCTTGTAGCTTGAAACATTATAGTCAGGATTATGAAGTTGAGGCCAATGAAATAGTAGAGTAGCTCAAAAAAGTACATCACCAAATTTTTGAATGTCTTTATAGTCTTTACTCCTTGTGCAGAATGGATCTTTCCCTTTATAGTCCTCGCTTGTACTGGGTGGAACTCCAGCAGAACACTCCCTCACCTTGCATCAGTGAGCTGTGTCAACTCTCCCTGACTCAGCAGTGGACTCTAGTGAAGCAGTAAACAGGCATACTCTTCTTTTGCCTTAAGATCTAGCATAGCATCTTAATAAATTCAAAATTCAGTCACTTCACTACTCAAAAATTGTTCCCCTTTGCAATGCTAAAGGAATTCAGGAAAGGTGCAGAGTAATGTGGATTTGAGGAGCCAGACAAGGCTTCTTAGCTCAGCAGGGACCTGTGATACACTTTAGTGAATAAGCAAAAGATGCAGGAGGGAGGAAGGAATCACAGAGGACTGTCCAAGCAAAGATATTGACCTGACCTCTGTTAGGCACCAACAAAGGGGTTAAGACCTATTCCACCATCACTACCCTAAATAAATCCAGATAATATCTATGAATATTGTCCAATCAGGAAATGGTTTCCATTTGGTAAAAGTGTTTTGAAGTAAGGATTCCCAGGTCATTCAAAGCAATGTTGAAAATAACACTAAGTTACGTGGGTTTGGAAAAATCAGTTAAACTTTCTAGGCCTCAATTTCCTCACTTTAAAATTTAAATAATGATGCTTCTTCTGTCTTTGTTAGGGTGAAGTTGAAGATGAAGGTTAGATGAGGTAATATCTGTAAAATACTCTGAAAAGCACTGAAGCAAATGTAAGAAATTATTATCTAATTTGGCTGCCGCATTGGAAAAGGACACAGTTCCCTATGTTTATGACATCCATGTGAGTCACCTGTTTTCAACGCTCCTTCACCCAAGGCAAAGCTTTTGCATGCAAAATCGTCAGGTAGATGTAATCAGGCTCAACAAAAGATGGTTCTCTCCCCCTTTCTTTCTCTTTCACCTTCCAGAATTTGGATCTAAGTAATGCTCAGAACAGTCAACTTGAAAATGTTTACTTGGAGCCACTCTGTATCTCTTTTTTGCTATAAGAAACACATTTTAATTATCATTGTTTCTCAGTGTCTGACACAGAAAGAGGTGCTGTTTAATAAAATTTGATGAATGAATGAAGTTGCAAACCAGCAAAGACAGGATTTATTCATTAATTAATTTGGTAATTTATACCAAGAATGTATCCAGGTCATTTAGGAAATGGCCCCTCTTTCTTGTGATTTAGATCCACGAGTTAATTGGTTTCTCTGCCTGGCTGATTGTCAGCCGAGACGCCTACATTGCTTATAAGCAGCATGTCCATAAACAGAGCAAAGTTATTAATTTAATCTGCTTCAGTTGGTGGGCAATGTGAGGGAACCAGCCTGTGTGTACATAGTTCCCTTGGGTTTGTTTGTTTGCTGGATTACCACCTCAGAGAAAGCCAGGCTGTGTCTGTCTACACAACACCCACACGACTGAGCTATTTAGGCTATGTAGCCAAACAACTCATTGATTCAGTGGCAAGTATCAATTGCTTGACTGAATCTCTGGTTGTCTAATGGAATGGAATGGTTAATGAACTTTGGTTGATCCAATAATGCTATGGAGTTCGATTCTTTTGGTATTTCAGATGGAAAATATGACTTTGTTTTGAAAAGACTAATGATTAGTTTTATTCACTTTCACACAAATAATTGGTCCAGTTTGATATAAAAGTACATTGGTTTAGCAGGGAAGGCATCTCTACCATCATTGTCCTATATCTACCATTACCTGTTTGACTTTAAGAAATGTATTTCAGGGGTGCCTGTGTAGCCCAGTTGGTTGAGCATCCAATTCTTGACTTTGGCTGAGGTCATGATCTCATGGTTTGTGAGATCAAGCCCTTTGTGGGGCTTGGCGCTGACAGCACCGAGCCTGCTTGGGATTCTCTCCCTCCCTCCCCCAACTTCAACCTCACATCTCACCTCCTCTCCTCCCCACCATACTCTAACTCACCTTTCAGTCTTCTAGCCTCAATGTTATCATTGTGAATAAAAAGCTCAAGCCAGTATATTTTACATTTGAATGTAATGAACTTCTGAGGATATATCCATATATATGCCTTTGTCATTATAGTCTTTGCTTCTATAGCCTTCGAATATCTAACTACTTGTGACTTGTCTCTACTATAGGCTCAATCTATTAGAAGATGATTCTATCTAGGAGAAATGAGAGGGCAGGCAGCACTTCCCAATTAAGTTGACCCCTAAGCTTTATATTATACTCTGGGCAGATGTTAGACTGGTGAAGAAGTAGAGAATAAAGGAGAAAGTTCCAGACAGAGACAGATTTATGAGCAAAGGCATAAAGATAAATTGTAATTCTTCCACAGAAGTGGATGCTGCTCAATTTACCTTGAGCATAAACTGGGAGATATGGCAATACTTTGAATTGGATAATTAGACAGTACCCATGGTGTGGTAGCTCTTGGGTTTAGTCAACAAATGATATTTTACTATTTTTCAAAACTGTTTTAAGTAATGACAAAGACCCTTACATTCATAAGCCTGGGAGTTCCTGATGGCTCTAGGACACAGACTGGTCGCAATGTGCAATGTGGTTAGAGGGGAAAATAGATTTGTGTTAATGCAGGAATACCAGTTGGGAAGCTGTCACAGAGATCTAGGTGAGAAATGATGAGGGCCTCCACTGAAAGGCGGTGAGGTAGGTATGGAAAAGGAATTATTTTGTTTGGCATGGCTGTTACCTGAGAAATCACAGAAAAGAGCCTCCACCACTATTTCCACAGGGCGGCACAGTTCACCTGTGCTAATTTAGGATTGTGGTAAGTTAGGGTATACTTTATGTTATTTTTTAAACTAGCAGTTACAAAAACATGTCAGGGCTGTACACCAATTAATGAACCCCTGCAGGCTGGGCTGAGGTTTTATTAGACACTATAGGAGATGTGTCAGCATGGCAGTCAAAGGGAGGCCTCCGGGCCCACAGTGGAGTCCACAGTGGTTTATGTCCATGGCAAGCTACTTCTCTTGTTAACACGGACATGGATCTCAGTTGTGCATTCTGAGAACTGTTCCCCTGATTTTTACTAGCTGTCCACGTGTGTTCTCAAGAGAGAACACAGGATGTACACAAACAACAGATCTGGAGGAAGGCAACTTCTGTTTGAGCTCTTCCTGCTCACTTAGCAGCCCCATAATTGTGGATGAAGCCTGGAATCTTTCTACACCTCAAGTTCTTCCTCTATAATATAGACGAAACTCCCACAGCTATTTTACAGAGATGGAAAATAAAGTTTTCTTGTGGATCCGGGCAAATAAAATTGCATCTGAAAAACCTCTTTCAACTAGAAAACATTCTACGCATGCTCACTTGTAATATTGTTATATAGGTGCTTCATGATGTTTTAGTTCTCTATTTCTGAACCAACCACCCCAGAATTTAGAGACTTACACATGCAACAAAGATTTAGTATCTCTCTCAAATCTGTGGGTTGGAAATCTAGGTGGTTTTATTTTTGCTGGTTGTGATCAGTCATATGGCTACAATATCTGATGGTGTGTCTGGAAGTTGGGGCCAGCTGCCATCTGTCATGCCTCTTTCATCATATTTCTCATTCTACTATAGGAAAGACTGGACCTCTTCAGAACATGGGTATCTTAGGGATCCAAGAAGGAGACTGGAAGCTGTGAGGTCTCTTAAGTTTTAGCTTCAGAAGTCATTCAACATTACTATGCCATGTTCTATTTATTGGTCAAAGCAAAACACAAGGTCATCCCAAGTTTACAATGGAGGGAAAATATATTCCATCTCCTGGTGTGAGGAGTGGCAAAGTCATGTTGCAAAAGAGCCTGAGAAGAGATGCTATAGCCATCTTTGAAAATAATCTACCACATAGGATAAATGTAACAACACGATCTGGCCAGGACTAAACACATGGCTCAGGGGCAATGAAGATCTAGGCCTAACACTTCATTTTAGGCTTCCTCTTATGACTCTTAAGACCTATGAACACCTAGACTACAAACTCTCCCCACAAGTTCTTCCAGAAATCCCAGAGTCCTAGATTGGCGTTTTTTCCCCATCTTACCTAGGAATTTTTAAAGTGAAATTTAAATAGAAAAGAATATGTAACACAATGGTCTGTACTTTTATTTCCATTCGTGACACTACTAAAAATTAATATGAGAACAAGGTATCAAACTTGTCCAAACTTCAAGTTTCACCCATAAAAATTAAAACAATAATGTCTAAGTCAAGAAGAAATCTTTATATCATAGCAAAAATAAACTTCCCCTTCTGATCACCAGCCCTAGGGGAATCCTTGAAATACCCATAAGACAAAAAGTGCTAAGCTGATTCCTCAAACTCTGCTTGGATTATTAGTGGTATCTCCCTTGAGCATACTCCATTCTCTGCAAACTTCCAAGGTGTCCCTCTATACCTCTCCACTATGCTCCCAGGCACATCCACTCTTGTTGGAGAATTCTGGACTAATTTCAGATATTTCTGCAAGCCCTTTCAAATTAAAAAAAAAAAAACAGTATTTTTGAGAGAGAGAGAGACTGCATGAATGGGGAAGGGGCAGAGAGAGAGGGAGACACAGACTCCAAAGCAGGCTCTGAACTGGTAGCACTGAGCCTGATATGGGGCCTGAACCCCCAAACTGCAAGATGGTGACCTGAGCTGAAGTCCCACATTTAACTAAGCCACCCACAGACTCCAAGATATTCCTGCAAGCCCTTTCATCCCTAACCTCCCACACTACAAAACCTCAGAAAAATGATATAGTGTGATGTCACCAAAATATCTTCCAGGTGTACTTTTCTCTTAATAATACATGAGCTGTAAACACCACATGCGAACTGTTGCATTCTGTTCCATTTTCATGGTGGTAGAAGCAGCAGTTAAAAAAACGCTCAAAAGATAATAAAACAGCTAGGTCAAGGTTTCCTAAAATGTGGTGGTAGAAGCAACAGTTAAAAACACGCTCAAAAGATAATAAAAGCTAGGTCAATGTTTCCTAAAATGTGTTCATAGTACTCTGTGATTTATGACTTCCATGGAATGTTAATATTAAAAGGCTTAATGGTAATAGTGTTATGTGGTCAAACAAGTTGGGGAAGTGTTGGGTTTATCAAAATTAAATAAGTTTCAGAAGAAGGGCAAGATGGTGGAGAAGTAAGGAGCTCCGTACTTGCACTCGCGCCCATACATCACACAGAAAAGATCTGAAGCCATTGGAAACCTTACAAAACCTGAGAGATTGGGAGAAAAAGGATGCAGAATCCACTGAGAGAGACTTCTAATGTGAGTGCGAACCGGGGAATATAAAATCGGGCCGGGATCGGAGAATCCAGGGTGGGAGGCGATCCCCTGTACCCTTTACGGGGAGCGAGAGGGGAAAAGGAGAGAGTCTGAAAGAGAAAAACCTCCACTCGGGGGGGAAAAACCTCCGCTCGGTGCATAGAAAGGCCGTACTTGCCAAATACCAGCACACCAGGTCCCCTCAGGCCAACTGGTCCTGGGGGGGATGAGTGCACAGACTGCTTCTTTGTGCAGGCTCCTGGCCAGCTGGACTTCAAAGTGGTGGCACGCCTGCCATCACTGTAGCTCCCGGGTGGCTGGGGCCCCTGAAAGAGCCACGCGGACACCGGGCGTCCGCGCTCCTGGCTGGCTGGAACTCGAGAGGGAAGGCAAAGAACTAAAAACTGGGAAATTAGCCTGTGAGTTCGTGTTTCCGATTACCAGCCATAGAGAGACCTGGTTTTCCTCACTCCGGCGGGCTCGGGCTCAGCGCACCCTGCAGGCAAGCGCCCGCCCTTACGTGTCAGTCTGACCCAGAGAAGGAAGCAGCAATTCTGACTCCACCCCCAGAGCTCGGCAGGGGGCCTGGAATTGCCCGAGGGGATTGCCTGGGAAGCTGTGTCTAAGGCAATTTCAGCGGGGCGCGCAGACGGGGATTTGGAGATTGGGACTGGCCTGGGTTGAAGAGTGCAACCAACTTCGGCTGCGCCCCCGGCACGGGGAGTTTACACGCCCAAAAAAGCGAGGAGCAACGCTTGCTTCAAGAAGGGACTGGACCACCTTCACTCTCCTCCCCACAACCACTGAGATAGAGCTCCCGCCTGAGGCATTGGATCCCGCCACGCCCATCCCTGCCTGAGAGGTGCCCTCCTCCCTTTTCTTTTTCCTTTTTTTGTTTTTTTTCCTTTTTGTTTTTCTTCCCTTTTTTTTCTTTCTTTTTTTCTTCTTCTTTCTCTTTTCTCTCTTTTTTCCCCTGAACACTGACCTGATTAACTCTGGTCGCCAGCTTTCTTAAACAATCACGAGTCCATTGTGTAAATGCAAATTCTACACCTACTGACATTTTCAGCTATTTCTCTCAGGAGTAATTAGAGTATATAGTTTCTTTGGATAATTCCAGCACCCTTCTCTCACCTATCCAACCATATTCTACCCTTTACCTCTTTGAATAAAGCTTCTTATCCCTTCTGCCTTTTCTTTCTATTTCCAATTTTGCCTCATCCCGCCCTGCCTTCTCTCTCTTTCTCTATGCCCTTCAACCAGCACTGCATACACACGGCTATTTAACTGTAGCTGGGAAATCTGGTTATATGCTTTAAACCGTTCTTTGTCCATCGGTTTTCTTCTTTTTTCCTTTTCCTTTCCCCTTTTTGACCCTTTTATGTATTTTATACTCCCTATTATTCGCCCTCCCTCCTCCATCTTTTCTCTTAACTTTTTCGTTTTCCCTCTCGCTTTGCATGTTAGTTGAATTAGCCTGTGCGTTTGTGTGCTCCTGCTCCCTGTGTGTTTGTCTGTCTGTTTTCTTTTCCAGGGCTACCTCAAGAAACAAGCTAGAGTGCACAAGGTGGAGAGTCCCAAATATCACTACGAATAGGAAAATAAAATAACCAAGGTCCCAACAAGAGAGACCAGGGGATACCATTCAAAAAACACTCTCTGAAAGGGTAGGCCCTGGAAAGTCAAAGAGCCTTCTTGGATATAGCAGTGCTCATAGAAACAGAGAGAATAATAGGTCTTTAAAACCAACAAGAGCCGGAAAGCTAACTAAAATGACGAAACGAAAGACCTCTCCTCCAAAGAAACTCCAAGAAGAAATGACAGCTAATGAACTGCTCAAAACAGATATCAGCAGCATCACTGAACAAGATTTTAGAATAATAATGGTAAAATTAATAGCTGGGCTTGAAAAAAACATAGGGGACATCAAAGAAACTATGGCTACAGACAGAATGGAAAATAAAAATAGGCATGAAGAATTAAAAAATGCGATAAATGAGATCCATAATAAATTAGAGGCCTCCAATGCACGGATTGAAGAGGCAGAAAGGAGAATAAGTGATTTAGAAGACACCATTATAGAAAAACAAGAAGCTGACAAAAAAAGAGACAAACTGATCCAGGAACAGGAAAGAAGAATTCGAGAGCTCAGCGATACGGTCAAACGCAACAATATCCGTATCATAGGAATCCCAGAAGAGGAAGAGAGAGGGAAAGGTGCTGAAGGAGTCCTGGAACAAATTATAGCAGAGAACTTCCCCGACCTGGGGAAGGAAGTAAATGTGGAAGTACAAGAGGCTCAGAGGACTCCCCTCAGACGTAACCTGAATCGATCTTCTGCACGACATATCATAGTGAAAATGGCCAAATACAAGGACAAAGAGAGAATTTTGAAAGCAGCTAGGGAGAAAAGGGCCCTAACATACAAAGGGAAACCTATCAGAGTGGTGACAGACCTATCTACTGAAACTTGGCAGGCTAGAAAGGAATGGCAGGAAATCTTCAATGTGATGAACAGTAAAAATATGCAGCCAAGAATCCTCTATCCAGCAAGCCTGTCATTCAAAATAGAAGGAGAGATAAAAACCTTTCCAAATAAACAGAAATTGAAAGAATTTGTCACCACGAAGCCAGCCCTACAAGAAATCCTGAGGGGGATGCTCTGAAGGAAAGGTTGCAAGGAACAAAGATACCAGAGACACCACCACAAACATGAACCCTACAAAAGATACAAAGACTCTAAACCCACATATTTCAATAATAACACTGAATGTAAATGGGCTGAATGCTCCAATCAAAAGACATAGGGTAGCAGAATGGATTAAAAAACAAAATCCATCAATATGCTGTCTACAAGAAACTCATTTTAGACGGGAAGATACCTTCAGATTAAAAGTAAGGGGATGGAGAAATATATATCATGCTACAGGAAATCAAAAGAAAGCCGGAGTAGCGATACTTATATCAGACAAACTGGACTTTAAATTAAAGACAATCACAAGAGATGAAGAAGGGCACTACATAATAATTACAGGGTCCATCCATCAGGAAGAACTAACAATCATAAATGTCTACGCACCGAATATGGGAGCACCTAAATATCTAAAACAATTAATCACAAACAGAAACAAGCTTATAGATAAGAATGTGCTAATAGCAGGGGACTTTAATACTCCGCTTACAGCAATGGATAGGTCAACCAGACAGAAAATCACTAAAGAAATAATGGACTTGAAAGACACATTGGACCAGATGGATCTGACGGATATATTTAGAACTTTACATCCTGAGGCCAGGGAATTTACTTTCTTCTCAAGTGCGCATGGCACATTCTCCAAGATAGATCACATACTGGGACATAAAGCAGCCCTCAATAAATATAAAAGAATAGAGATCATACCATGCACACTGTCAGATCACAATGCTTTGAAACTTGAAATCAATTACAGGAAGAAGTCTGGAAAACCGCCAAAAACATGGAGGTTAAAGAACACCCTTCTAAAGAATGAATGGGCCAATCAGGCAATTAGAGAGGAAATTAAAAAATATATGGAAACAAATGAAAATGAAAA
The DNA here is from genome assembly GCF_003009895.1 of Hyaena hyaena. Lineage (NCBI taxonomy): Eukaryota > Metazoa > Chordata > Mammalia > Carnivora > Hyaenidae > Hyaena > Hyaena hyaena. The sequence continues at coordinate 5,810,814 of NW_024080666.1, read as the reverse complement.
CACAACAATTCAAAATCTATGGGATGCGGCCAAGGCAGTCCTAAGAGGAAAGTACATTGCTCTCCAGGCCTATTTCAAGAGATTAGAAAAAGCACAAGTCCAAAATCTAACAGCTCACCTAAAGGAGCTAGAGGCAGAGCAACAAGAACGCCCTAAACCCAGTAGAAGAAGAGAAATAGTAAAAATTAGAGCAGAAATAAACAACATAGAGACCAAAGAAACAATTGAACAGATCAATGAAACCAAGAGTTGGTTTTTTGAAAAAGTAAACAAAATTGACAAACCTCTAGCCAGGCTTATCAAAAAGAAAAGAGAGAGCACCCAAATAGACAAAATTATGAATGAAAATGGACTTATTACAACCAACCCCTCAGAAATACAAGCAATTATCAGGGAATACTATGAAAAATTATATGCCAACAAATTGGACAACTTAGAAGAAATGGACAAATTCCTAAACACACACTCACTACCAAAATTCACACGGGAAGAAATAGAAAACCTGAACAGACCCATAACGAGTGAAGAAATCGAATCAGTGATCAAAAATCTCCCAACAAATAAGAGCCCTGGACCTGATGGTTTCCCTGGGGAATTCTACCAGACATTTAAAACAGAATTAATCCCAATTCTTCTCAAGCTATTCCAAAAAATAGAAGTCGAAGGAAAACTCCCGGACTCATTTTATGAAGCCAGCATCACTCTGATTCCCAAGCCAGACAGAGATCCAACAAAAAAAGAGAACTATAGGCCAATATCCTTGATGAATACGGATGCAAAAATTCTCAACAAGATCCTTGCAAATCGAATCCAGCAGCATATCAAAAGAATCATCCACCAAGATCAAGTGGGATTCATTCCTGGGTTACAGGGCTGGTTCAACATTCGCAAATCAATCAATGTGATCCATCATATCAATAAAAGAAAAGATAAAAACCATATGATCCTGTCAATAGATGCAGAAAAAGCATTTGACAAAATACAGCATCCCTTCTTAATAAAGACTCTCGAGAAAGTTGGGATAGAAGGAACCTACTTAAACATCATCAAAGCCATCTATGAGAAGCCTTCAGCTAACATCATCCTCAACGGGGAAAAACTGAGAGCTTTCCCCCTGAGATCAGGAACACGACAGGGATGTCCACTCTCACCACTGTTGTTTAACATAGTGCTGGAAGTCCTAGCATCAGCCATCAGACAACAAAAGGAAATCAAAGGCATCAGAATTGGCAAAGAGGAAGTCAAACTTTCACTCTTCGCAGATGACATGATACTCTACATAGAAAACCCGACAGACTCCACCAGAAGCCTACTAGAACTGATCCAAGAATTCAGCCAAGTTGCAGGGTACAAAATCAACGTACAGAAATCGGTTGCATTTTTATACACCAATAATGAAGCAACAGAAAGAGAAATCAAGAAACTGATCCCATTCACAATTGCACAAAAAACCATAAAATACCTCGGAATAAACCTAACCAAGGATACAAGAGATCTGTATGATGAAAACTATAGAAAACTTATGAAGGAAATTGAAGAAGACACAAAGAAATGGAAAAACATTCCATGCTCATGGATAGGAAGAATAAATATAGTTAAGATGTCATTACTACCTAAAGCACTCTACACATTCAATGCAATTCCAATCAAAATTGCACCAGCATACTTCTCAAAACTAGAACAAACTATCCAAAAATTTGTATGGAACCACAAAAGACCCCGAATAGCCAAAGTAATACTGAAAAATAAAACCAAAACGGGAGGTATCACCATCCCAGACTTCAGCCTCTACTACAAAGCTGTCATCCTCAAGACAGTATGGTATTGGCACAAAAACAGACACATAGACCAATGGAACAGAATTGAGAACTCAGAAGTGGACCCAAAAGTATACAGCCAACTGATCTTTGACAAAGCAGGAAAGAATATCCAATGGAAAAAAGACAGCCTTTTTAACAGATGGTGTTGGGAGAACTGGACAGCAACATGCAGAAGAATGAAACTAGATCATTTTCTCACACCATGCACAAAAATCAACTCAAAATGGATAAAGGACCTGAACGTGAGACAGGAAACTATCAACACCCTAGAGGAGAAAGCAGGAAACAACCTCCTTGACCTCCACCGCAGCAACTTCTTACTTGACACATCCCCAAAAGCAAGGGAATCAAGAGCAAAAATAAACTGTTGGGACCTCATCAAGATTAAAAGCTTCTGCACAGCCAAGGAAACAACCCAGAAAATTAATAGGCAACCAACGGAATGGGAAAAGATAGTTGCAAATGACATATCAGATAAAGGGTTAATATCCAGAATCTATAAGGAACTCACCAAACTACACGCCCGAAAAACAAACAACCCAGTGAAGAAATGGGCAGAAGACATGAACAGACACTTCTCCAAAGAGGACATCCAGATGGCCAACAGACACATGAAACGATGCTCAGCATCCCTCCTCATCAGGGAAATACAAATCAAAACCACACTGAGATACCACCTCACGCCAGTCAGAGTGGCTAAAATGAGCAAATCAGAGAACTCTAGATGCTGGCGAGGATGTGGAGAAACGGGCACCCTCCTACACTGTTGGTGGGAATGTAAACTGGTACAGCCCCTCTGGAAAACAGTGTGGAGGTTCCTCAGGAAACTAACAATAGAACTCCCTTATGACCCAGCAATAGCACTGCTAGGAATTTACCCAAGGGATACAGAAATGCTGAGGCATAGGAGCACATGTACCCCAATGTTCATAGCAGCACTCTCCACAATAGCTAAAACATGGAAAGAGCCTAAGTGTCCATCAACAGATGAATGGATCAAGAAGATGTGGTTTATCTATACCATGGAATACTACATGGCAATGAGAAACAATGAAATCTGGCCATGTGTAGCAACATGGATGGACCTTGAGGGTGTTATGCTGAGTGAAATAAGTCAGGCAGAGAAGGACAAATATCATACGTTTGCACGTATAGGAGGATTAGGAGGAACTTGACGGAGGAACAAGGGGGAGAAGAAGGGCGGAAATGGTGGGGGAAAGGGAGAGAGGCAAACCATGAGAGACTCTTGAATGCTGACAAAAACTGAGGACTGATGGATGGGGGGGGAGGAGGGATGGGCATGGAGGAGGGCACTTGTGGGGATGAGCACTGAGTGTTATGTGGAAACTAATTTGACAATAAACTATTTGTAAAAAAAAAATTAAATAAGTTTCTTTATCACTGCATCTTTAAAATTATACAATCTACATTATATATTTTGAAGAAGTGAAGCACTTCTCAAATGTATTTTGACCATAGAATTCATCTCACACAGAGCATTTATTTCACTAATGTGTTATGAATATTTCAGGAAATGCTCGAACAAAACTCAGGGAAAGGGAAATTCTGCAACTTCTTCTGTCTCTAAGACTTATTCAATATTTGACCTTACTTATCAATTGCTGTGTAACAAATTACCTCAATATGTAGGGACTTAACAGTATTTATCACCTGGTAGATTCTGTATGGCTCAGAAATCCAAGAGTGACTTAGTTGGAGGTTAAGGGTATGGTCTCGGTTTCCCACAGGCTGCAGTCAAGGTATTAGTCAGGGGTGCAGTCATCTCACGGTTTGGGGAGGAATCTCTTCCTAGTTCAGTTTCTTTGGGTTGTTGGACTGGTGGCCTCAACTTCTCACTGGCTGTTGGCCTACGCTGCCCGTAGACCTTTGCCACATGGGCCTCTGCAGGCTTTTTTATGGCATGTACATGAGAAGAGCCAAAGGGAGAATAGGGAAGAGGGAAATCATGGTAGTTATAACCTAATCTCAGAAATGATGTTCTACCACGTTTGCCATATTCTGTTTGTCAGAAGCAAGTCACTAGGTCCAACTTACACACAGGGAAGAGATTACAGAAAAGCATGAGAAACAACAACAACAAAATGAGGATCACTTGAGGCCATTTAAGCAGCAGGTATTCAAAGCTATTTACAAAGATCACAGGATCTTCAACCTAGAAGAATTTTAGGAGATTAGATAATTTCCATATTGAAATCTAGCACTCTGATCTTCTCAGTGTTTATTTGGTGCTTTTTCCACATCAGCAGGTTACTTAGGTATCTGCATCTGTAAAATGGGATTAGTGATCTCTGGGCTACTTTTCTCCCTCAACAGATATCTGTGATAAACCAAAGTAATCAAACAAGTAAAATACTTTAAAATACAAAATGATAGCAACTCAAAGTTACATTTTATCATTATTATTTCCACGAATACTGGTAATGGTGTTTAGGCTCAGGACCAATCAGATTTGTGAGAGGAGATTTCTTTTTATGTCTTCATTCTCTTTCTTTGGTGGTGCTCTTACCAGCTTTGGGAAGATGAACACTTCCTGTTGAGGGAGCTCACAGAGCCAGACATCCTGTCTCTTTCCCACATACATGCTTCCAGTGCCATTTACTAGGCATTTCTGTTTCATTGCTCTTCTGTCAGAGCCTAGTAATCTTGAGTTCCATCCTGTGAGGTTCTAAATGGCAATTTCTTTTCAACTTAAAAGAATTAGGCTTCCTTCCTAATAGTCCCATATGAAAAGAATAGGTCTGGGATACTACAGAGACCCAAACATCCTGCCATATCATTTTTCCATGTCCTACCTGTCACACACATTAAAGGAAGAGGTCTGCTGACTCCTCCACAATCCCCACCAATGCAGTGTTGTCACACATACTTAAACCTTACCTCATCTAGGCTTCGAGCTACCATTTTTTGAGGAGCCACTTTGTGCTGGCCATTTTTTAAAGCACTTTATAGGAGGACCTTTGATTTTCAAACAAACATCTCAAGTTTATAGGTGAGATAAATGAGGCTAGAGAAGGTGTAATTCCTTGGCCAACAGCAGAACAGGGAGTCTGCCCAAGGTGTGTCTGATTCCAAAGTCCAAACTTATATTTCTCCCTATATCACCATGAATTTCAAGGGTCTTGGTTGTATTCTCCAGCATATTCTAGGCAGCATGGAGGGAAATTTATCTGTAACCTTGGTGCCTGGCTTAGTATTGGAATTAGTGTTAATTAACCAATAACTATTAACATGCACTGTCCATTTCAGGTGTATTTGTCATTTTATTCTTCTTTCTAAGATCCTTGTAGGCAACATCTTGCCTTATACTCCCCTTAGTAGCCAAGACAAGTCTTCTGAAGTATTACAGATACACTTTATTTCTCCTCACCTTGTCATTCATGAGTGACAGGCAATGACTCCAAGAGGCAAAATCATAAGATCAGTGACTACATGTAGAAAAGTTTATTTTGCTAGAGATTAGACACCTAACTCCAGTCAAACAATAAATGTCTGCTAGGGGGGTGGTTTCATGCCATACTATGACTGAAAAAAGAATGAACTGGGGGTCCCAGTGAATGTTGTTCTTTGCATATAAAGGTGGTACCTCATACTGAGGGCTTCCCTTTAATTTTTTTTAAAATTGTGTGCTTCATACTTCAAAGAAGGCAACCTCTTCTTTTATGTTGTTCATTAAAAGTCAGTTTATCTACACATGTGAAGAAAGAAGAGGAAATCAAGAGCTTCTAGATGGTCTTTACATTTTCTTCTGACATATTTTGCTCCAAAATATTTGTTCTTCCAAGAGTCTGACATTGTACCTATTTAGTCTCCTTCAGCTGCCCATATTTTAACCTTATCTCAGCCTTAAACATTACCTTAGCCCAATTGTGTACACAATTAAGGTGTTTGTTTATAGAGCTTTCCATCAGAAGCACAAAATAATAACCAGGTATCATTCTGTCAGTTTGCATTGGCAGCATAATTTTTCTTGATATTTCCCCAAGTTTCTTTCACATTCATTTACCTTGTCTCTACTTCTTGGCTCCTTCCCTCCTTCCTGAAGTAATTGAGAGTGGGAATCTCTCTGTCAAGTTGCTTCCTCACTTTTTTGCTAAACATTCTTTATTTCACGTATTTATTGAACTCATGCATGTCCCCAGAGTTTACAATAATCCAGAAATTCACTAAATTCCAATTTAGTATTTCCTTTGCCACTAAATTCATCTCTCCATTACTGTTCCAGCCTTAACAGTATGCGTTAGTGCCAGAAAATATAACATTTATCTTCACAGATGAGTTGCAAATAGGATATTTCTCAAAATATCTTGCCCTTTATCCAGGAGTTATAAAAGACAAAAAAAATATTCTGCTTCACTTAATGTCAGCCTCCTAGCTCCAGCTGTGTTGTCTATAGTTACAATAACAACTATCATCTCTATGGTTTAAGACTGGTCAAAGATTTACTAAATGTACACATGTTGTGATAATGCCTCAATTCTTTTTGTGTAAATTTTCAAGAGTACTTAAGTCATTTGGGATAAAATATGAAAAGTGGTTTTATATTTGTTGACATTGTCATAGAAAAGTCCTCACTGAAAATTACTCCAATACATGGCCAATAGAAGTCAGATCACACAAACCCCAAGACAAAAGTCAGTCAGAAACCAAAATTAGAACCTGACAGAATGGAGGTAGCAGTCCCTGGGTCCCTCCTGGGTGCCCTGGACTCTTTGCTTTGGGGAAGCTCAGGAGCTCCTTCAGCAGCCTAATTCCCATCTCATTCCTCAAAGGAAGATCCTCACTGCCCCCAGTGTCCAGACAAGCCACTCTCTCACATCTGTGTCTGGCAGCCACAGACTCTGAGGGGACTTGAGGCTTAGTCCCTGGTTGGACAACTGTCCTCAAAACATATATCATAGTATATCCTCCATTGGCCAGATTCTCAGCTGAGCTTTTGATCAAAGATAATGTCCAAGCAGTAGCTAAGTACTTTATATACGCGTAGATATATAACATTGTTAAAATTTGCAAGGATGTTGAAGAAATGAAATTTAAGAACTTGAAAGTTGTGCTATAGAGTTAATGTGGCAGAGTAGTGTGGGAATCCTGTCTTGTCCCTGAAACACAGCTATATCAACATCATACCATTTTGAATACCTAGGAAATTGATCCGAGGATTAATACAACAATCTACATAATTTGAGACAGAGAACTTGGTAGGTACATGGTGCATATAGGTGAACTGGGGAAGAGAAAGATGTGGAGTCGCAGAGTGTAAGGAGTCATTTTTACAGAGGCAGAAAGAGAAAGGGGGAGACTGCAGTGCATTGGGACTGTGCAAGAAAATCATCCCCCGTAAAGTAGTTAGAGAGAAAAGAGTGAAAACACTCACTTGATGGGGAGAAAGGAGAAGGTTTCAATATAGCCCAAGATTCTATGATCAGTGGAGCACAGAGTCTGAAGTTCTGGAGCTCAGTACCTGGCAAGGCTCTGGTGAGGAAGCAGGGCAAATCCCCAGGAGAAAGCAGTGTGATTTGAGGGGTCTGTGTCTGTGTGCCACAGTGTGAGAAGCAGTTCCCCTGACTAGAGTGCATTTGGTAGAAGCCCTATGGCTTCCCCATCGGCAAAAGTCCCAATGGACCCCGGAGAGCAGCCACATTTATGGATACTGAAACGAAGATGCCACAGTGCAGCAAAACCTGGAGCTGCCTGTGTGTTGCAATTTAGCATAAACTCTGAGCCTCTTCCACTGCAATGGTCATACAAACATGTTCTGGGACAAACTGGTACCTGGCCATTGCTCAGCAAGATCCTCCTTGAGAATCCATGTGGGTCCAAGCCACAGGAGTCTCTGAAGTATGTTTTGAAACACCATCCCATCTGAGATAAAACTCTGGAGGGAGGCAGCAGACAGCTTGGACATAGGGTAAAGGCAGGGAGCAGACAGGCCTGAGACAAAGGAGAGGGGCTTGCTCATGTGCTTGTGAGGGCACAAAAAGCCAGATACTACAAAGCTTGGTGAAGCGATTTTCACCTCTCACATGGATGGATCGACCCAGTGAGGTAAGCAGCAGCACCAAGTGAAGGACAGAGTTGTTACACCAAGCACCTGTGCCCTCCTGGCACATTCCCCAGAAGACCAGCACAAATCCCTTCCAGGCTTAGTTTAGCTACTATCGTGTGCCAGAAAGTTTCAGTTCTAGGGGAAACTGGCTGTAACTACATTCAGGTTTCATTCGGTTTGCTTGTTCAATTGTTTCCTTTCTTTTCTTCAGTTTTTGCTTATGTTCTTTTGTTTTCTTTCTTTTCTTTCTCTTTCTTGGATACAGAAAGAGCAAATTTTTATATTTTTTTATTTTCTTTATTTTATTTTATTAATTTTTTTAATTTAAAAATTATTTTTTAACTTTTCCTTTTTCCTTTCTCTTTTTTTCTCTTTTCTATCAAGCTTCTCTTAACAGACCAAAACACACCTAGGATTTAGCTTCCTTTAAATTTAATATTTTTATTTGCTGTATTTTTAATTTTTTAATTTTAATTTTTAATTTTATTTTTTTCTTCCTCCAAAATGACAAGACAGAAGAATTCACCCCAAAAGAAAGAAGAGGAAGAAATGATGGCCAGGGATTTAATCAACACAAATATAAGTAAGATGTCTGAACTAGACTTTAAAACCATGATTATAAGAATACTAGCTGGGGTTGAAACAGCATAAAAGACCCCAGAGAATCCTTTTCAGCAGACATAGAAGGATTAAAATTTAGTCAGGCCAATATTTAAAATGCTGTAACCAAGATGCAATCTTGAATGGATGCCATGAAAGCAAGGATGGATGAATCAAAGCAGTGAATCTGTGATATAGAAGATAAAATTACACGAAATAAGGAATCAGAGAAAAACATAGAAACAAAGGCAAAATATCATGATAAAAGACTTAGAAAACTCAGTGACTCATTAAAGAGGAATAATATTCATATCACTGGAGTCCCAGAAGATAAAGAGAGTGAAAAGGGGGAAGAAGGTTTATGTGATCACATTATAGCTAAAAACTTCCCTAATCTGGGGAAGGACACAGATATCAAAATAAAAGTAGCACAGAGAACTCCCATTAGATTCAACAAAAACTAACCATCATCAAGGCAAATCACAGTCAAATTCACAAAATACACAGACAAGGAAAGAATCATGAAAGCAGCAAGGGAGAAAAAGTTCTTAATTTACAAGGGAAGACAAATCAGGTTCACAGCAGATCTGCCACAGAAACGTGGCAGGCCAGAAAGGAGTGGTAGGATATATTCAACATGCTGAATTGGAAAAACCTGCAGCCAAGAATTCTTTATCCAACAAGGCTGTTATTCACAATAAAAAAGGAAATAAAGAGGTTCCCAGACAGACAAGAACCAAAGGAGTCCCTTTAAAATTTGTATGGAACCAGAAAAGACCCTGAATAGCCAAAGTAATGTTGAAAAAGAAAACCAAGTTTGCAGGCATCACAATTCTGGGCTTTAAGCTGTATTCTGGATTCTGGAATCCAGAATCCAGAAATGGGCACACAAATGTATGGCTGTCTAATCTTTGACAAAGCAGGACAGAATATCCAATGGAAAAAAAAAAAGATATTCTTTTCAGCAAATGTTGGGAAAACTGAACAGCACCATGCAGAAGAATAAATCTGGACCACTTTCTTATACCATACACAAAAATAAAGTCAAAATGGATGAAAGACCTAAATGTAAGACAGGAAACCATCAAAATCCTAGAGGAGAAAACAGGCAACAATCTCTTTGGCTTTGGCCATGGCAACTTCTTACTAGAAAGGTCTCTGGAGGCAAGGAAAACAAAACTATTTCCCTATTGGCACTTCATCAAGATAAAGAACTTATGCACAGCAAAGGAAACAATCAGCAAAACTAAAAGGCAGTCAATGGAACAGAAGATATTTGCAAATGGCATACCTGATAAAGGATTAGTATCCAAAATCTATAAAGAACTTATCAAACTCAACACCCAAAAAATAAATAATCCAGTAAAGAAATGGGCAAAAGACATGAATAGACACTTTTCCAAAGAAGAATCCAGAAAGATATCACATGAAAAGATGCTCAACGTCACTCATCATCAGAGAAATACAAATCAAAAATCACAATGAGATATCACCTTACACCCGTCAGAATGGCTAAAATTAACTACTCAGGGAACAACAGATATTGGTGAGGATGTGGAAAAAGGAAAAGTCTCTTGCACTGTTGGAAGAAATATAAATTGGTACAGCCACTCCGTAGAACAGTATAGAGGTTCCTCAAAAAATAAAAAACAGAGCTACACTACAACCCGTCAATTGCACTTCTAGGTTGTTACCCAAAGGATACAAACATGCTGATTTAAAGGGCCCATGCAGCCCAATGTTTATAGGAGCACTATCAACAATAGCCAAATTATGGAAAGACCCCAAATGTCCATCAACTGATGAATGAATAAAGAAGATGTGGTGTGTGCTTGTGTGTGTGTGTGTGTGTGTGTGTGTGTGAGAGAGAGAGAGAGAGAGTGAGAGAAAGAGAGAGAGAGAGAAAGAGATGGAATGTTACTTGGCAATCAAAAATAATGACACCTTGCTATTTGGAACAATGTGGATGGGACGAGTAATGTATTATGCTAAGCGAAATAAACCAGAGAAAGACAAATATCATGATATCACTCATGTGGAATTTAAGAAACAAAACAGGTGAACATAGGGGAAGGAAAGGAAAAATAAGAAAAACAGAGATAGAGGGAAACCATAAAAGACTAGTGAATATAGTGAACAAACTGAGGGTTACTGGAGGGGTGCTGGGTGGGGAGATGGACTAAATGGTGATGGGCATTCAGGAAGATATTTGCTGGGATGGCCCTGGGTGTTATACTTAAAGGATGAATCACTAAATTCTACATTATTACACTATCTGTTAACTAACTTGGATTTAAATTTAAACAAACAAACTTGAATGTTATGAAAAAGTTTCTATTTTTATATGTATTCTTAATATAAAGCCAGTTGATAAGTTTTGGAACGTAAAATTGATAATATAACATTTAAAATACTTACAAAACTCGAAATCTTGGTATCCTGAGCGGCAAAAAGTCTCCCTAGATAGTTTTAGGAAACCGAAGTTATTTTTTAAATGGGAATGGAGAATATTGAGTCATATATATATGTCATACATATAAGATAATATATATAATATATAAATAAAACATTCTTTGGGTGACTTTTATAATTTTTATGTTATTTCTAGGCCTTCATATTTCCACAAATAGTATTCTGTTGGGCCCTGCATAGGGTAATTTAACTAGACATTAAAAAATTAGCAAAATTCTTCCTTTGTACTCATTATCTAGCTAACGTTCATATTTCAGGAGGGGTTAGGAAAAAGTGATACTGATTTATGAAGCAAATAAGTGGAGATTTGAGAAAAAAGCACTTGACCAATGATGTATGGTTATGCTCCCAACTGTACATCTTACTGATTGGGTGATTTAGAAAAAGCACCTCAACTCTCTGAGTGACAATTTTTCATCTGAAAAGAATAGCAATATGTTTCATATCCACTTTACAAGGTTTCTATGAAATTCAAATAAAATGAAACAACTTTCTAGTAAATAATAGAATCTATTATTTAAATTGTTCATATTCAGATACCTCACTAAAATACTGCCTCTTCATGCTGTTCATAATAATTAATAAAGATAGATTTTATCGAATTCAACAAAGTTTGAGCATCTTATATGTTCTGTCAATACTGCCGTCCATATTTTCATTCTAGGTCTAAATTGGGGAAGGGGATTTTAATCACAGTTCCCAATAGCCAGAGAACTACTGCACTAGCAGAGCTCCAAAAGAGCAAGGGATAGACTTTGTTCATGCAGCATCATAGCAATTGCAATTTATATCTTCTTTTCCAGTCTTTCATTTCTTTTTCTTTCCTTATCTCACTTGCTAGTACTGTCAGCAAAATGTTGAATCAAAATGTTAACAGAAGATATCCTTATCTCTTGATATTTCATGAGTCTTAGTTTTGTTTTTCCCTTCATAATATTTTTGACTACTCCAGAAGAAAACAATTTGGGTTGTCTGAGATTTCTTTTTTATTAAATTTGGGTTATGCTTTTTGGCAAGTATACGCCAGAAACCATGTTTAGTTCTGTTCACAACATTATATAAAGAGGTACAAGATACTACAAGTTATGTCAATTTCAATCACTTGACTAAGGTGTTGTCTGCTAGGTTCTTCCACTATAAAGTTACCTTTTCACTTGTAATAACTATCTTATGAGATTTGAGACTATGTAAAAATCCTGTCAATCCTCCATTGTCATCCTTAATTCTAATTCAACCATAATTCAATCAGGTTTGTGATGGCTGCCAAAAAGTGATTTTCTAAATATACCTTTTTCTCTACATTTAAAGATTGGCTTTCTACTCTAAAGAGTCTTATCTTAATATACAGAAATATCTCGTGTTTCTATACAATAACACAGTTGCAGAAAAATTTATAATTCCGCTATTACACCAAAAATATAAAATGCCTAGAAACTAATTTAACCAAGGAAGTGAAAGACCTGTACTCCATAAAGCTATAAAACATTATGAAGAAATAAATGGAAAGATATTTCATGCTCACAGACAGGAATATTTGATATTCTTAAAATGTCCATACCACCTGAAACAACCTGCAGATTTAATGAAATCTCTAAGAAAATATCAATAGCATTTTTCACAGAACTAGAACAAATAATCCTAACATTTGTATGGAACCACAAAAGACCCCCAATAACCAAAGCAAACTTGAGAAAAAAGAAAAATCTGGAGGTATCACAATCCTAGATTTCAAAATATACTACAAAGCTGTATAATCAAAAGAGGATGATACTGGCATAAAAACAGACATATAGATCAATAGAACAGAATAGAGAGACCAGAAATAAACCCATGCTTATATGGTCAATTAATCTATGACAAAGGAGGCAAGCAAGTACAATGGGGAAAAGACAATCTCTTCAGTAAATGGTACAGGAAAAATTGGACAAGAATGAAACTGGACCACATTCTTACACCATACACAAAAAATAAATTCAAAATGGATTAAAGACCTAAACATGAGACTCCAAACCATAAAACTCCTTAAAGAAAATATAGACAGTAATTTCTTTAACATCAGCATTAGCAACATTTGAAACAAAAACAAAAATAAACTATTAGGACTACACCAAAATAAAAAGCCTTTGCACAATGAAGGAAACCATCAACAAAAAGGCAACCTACTGAATGGGAAAAGATCTTTGCAAATGCTACATCTGATAAAAAGTTAATATCAAAAATGTATTTAAAAAATATACAACTCAACAACCAAAAAGACCTTCCCAAATAATCCATATAAAAAAATGGCAGACACCATAAATGGCTATTTTTCCAGAGACATGCATATCCCAGACACATGAAAAGATGTTCACCATCACTAATCATCAGATAAATGCAAATCAAAACAATGAGATATCATCTCAAACCTGTCAGATTGTCTAGTATCAAAAAGTCAAAAAATAACCAGTGTTGGTGAGGATATGGACAAAAAGGAATGTTCACAGACTGTTGTTGGTGATAATGCAAACTGGTGCAACCACTGTGGAAAACAGTATGGAGTTTCCTCAAAAAATTGAAAATAGAAATACCATGTGATCCATCTATTCCACTACTGAGTATTTACCCAAAGAAAATGAAAACACTAATTTGAAAAGATATATACACCCTATGTTCATTGCAGCATTATTTACAATAGCCATGATATGGAAGCAACCCAAGTGTCCATTAATAGGTAAATCATCCAGTTTGTGTTATTTTGATACAGCTTTCATTACATTTTTCTCACCTATTACACTGGCCAAAACTGTCAGTGCACCATTAGTGCAAATTAATTATCTTACCTGGGGTCTATAGTATTTTGGCATGTAAGACTTAAGGTCTAAGCATTTCCCCAAATTTGCTAAAGACCTCTTCTCTTCACATTATTTCTTCTATTATCCTTTATTTCTCTTTTCAGATGCAGGTGTATATGAGACCTCTTCACCATGATCTGTTTATGTCTTATACTTTTTTTCTGTATTTTTCTTCTCTCTGTGTTTCAGTCAGGATATTTTCTCATATCTATTTCTAGTTCACTAATTTTCTAGTCTGTTGTGCCTGCTAATAAAATATATCAATGTATTAAAGTCTTCATTTTATTGAATGTGTTTTTCAGTTCTAGTATTTCTATTTCATTCCACTTCATATATACCAGTTCTTTGGTTACATTATCTATTTAGCTTAAATATATTAATCATAATTATTTGTAAGTCCATATCTGATCATTCTAACCTGTGATTCTCTTTTTATTGATTTTTTTTTTCTTTTTGCTTTTGGTTTTCAATCATTTAATCTTGTTTCTCAGCTTACCAGGTAATTTTTGTTTGAATGCCGTGTATTTCTTACGATGTATCTTCTTTTGATAGAGTAGAAGCCTTACTACTTTAGAAGGCTTATCTAATTGGGGCTCACCTATTTCAGATTAGATTAGTTTTTACTTCTTAAGTATAGCCCTTGCAGGTATTCTCATCATAAATCTTGGAGTGTTCACCAGAGTGGCTCTTATTTGATGGGCTCTGACTCACCAGTCTCATGAAGCTGACAAATTAATGCTAAATTTTTGGACTCTTAGGATAACTTTTTGTATGCTTTTTGAAAGTACTACCCCTATATATACTACTTTGGACTAAGCAAGTATCTTCAGGGGAAATTTTTCAAAAAGATTCAGGTTCACCTCTCTGTAATTTCTTTTTCTATGGTATTTCCGCCCCCTCAAATTATGGCTATCTTGATAACTCTAGACTCCATGTTTTGTCCCCCTTACCCTGTGAGGCTGCCAATAGCTCCAGGCTGTTGGCTTTGGTGCCATCATCTGTGAATCAGCAAAGGCCCTGAGTGGGGGAAGCAGCCATAAATGTCAAGCTCACTTCAATGCAATTCATTCTTCTTCATATCTTGGACCTTAATGCCTAGTTGCCTTAGTTCTTTTCTAATGCTTTCAAACAGTACTTTGCTCCTCCCACACCCCCATGCCCAAATCTAACTCATAAGTTTCTTAGAGGTTTTGTCTAATACCACTAATAACATCATAGGCAGAAACGGAAGTGTTTCCTTTTCATTGTTGTTGTTTCACTATTATAACAAAGGAGACAATAATTTCTGCCTTGCTTACCCCATGGGAAAATCTGAAGTTAATTTAACCTGGAGAAAGGAAATATAGTAGGTAAGAAAAATTACTTTTGTAATTCATTCACCAAATATTCATTGAGTGAGGCATCCTTAAGCAGAAAAGAAGGCTGCTCTCATGAAACTTTCATTCTAATAAATTTAAATAGATTGAAACATATGTAAATAATTATGAGAGAATGATAACTGCTATGAAGAGAATTAAAATGAGAGAATGGCTACTTTAGATTAAGGAGTCAGGGAAAGGCTTTCTGGCGGGGGGGGGGGGGGGGGGGGGATATTACTGAAACTGAGATCTGAAGGACAAGAAGATAGCAGCCATCTGAAGGCCAAAGGGAATAACAGCCCAAAAAGAGGAAGAGCTAATACAAAAGTAAGCTCCAAGACAGTAATGACTAAACAGAAATATTAATGCCCACACTGTTGTATGCAACTTCTCTCTTTACCTTTGGATCTTCTACTAGAGAACCTAAGAGGAGTCTGGCAGGCCATGGAGACTAGGAAATGTAGTTTGCAGCCTCTATTCCTAACAGTACAGAGCAGAATATCAAGGGTATGCTCTGGCTGAGAAACAAGAGTTAAAAACTAGTACAGTCCATCCTTTTGGTTGCTCATAGCCTTCTACACATATTTAAATTTCTAAATAGTGACAATAACAACTTCCCATTTACACTATATGAGATGCAAAGATTCTTTATGCAAATGAAGATAATCTCATCTCATCAAAAAAGGTTGGCACTAAGTGCCAGAAGGCATTGTTCTTATCTTCAAGTGATGTTAATTCTATTTATAGTTAAGTCACAATACTACCTTATTCTGTAGTCTTAAGACTAAATTTAGAAATTAACCATAATCAATGTTTCCTATATAAAAGAGTGAAAAGGGAGAAGAAAAAAATATTTAATGCATACAGAACCAGCAAGGACAAGAATATGCTTAATTATAACTAGTTATGCAACCGTACTAGTGTTACAATTTTATGGTTCCTTACCCGTTCCTGTTTTCTTTACCTCAACTAGCACCTCTATTCAGAGTCTTTATTTGAGGGAAACCAACAGTCATTTCTGAAGTGTCTGAATCTTATCTATATTAGTGGTTGACATTTTCATTAACATGAAAACACCGAGTAGCACCCCAGAAATCTCTTGAGTTTCAGATATAATCCTATCTATCCTACCACAGGGAAGCAATTATCTTCCCCATTGGTAATTAGAATCACATTAATCAATAAAATAACCCTCTTTCTTTGCCTATTGGTCCTGTGGCATAAATGCCAGGGGTCAGCCTCAGCTTCCCGTTCAATCAAATTGTTGTTTCCTCTGGCAAAGACATCCCTCCATTGGAAGATAAGGACTTCAAATCATTAGAGCCCAAAGTTATAGAACCAGGATGTCCAAGTTTACATCATACATACCTGAATGCCCATCGTCTACTAACTGTGTGCCCAGGTAGGTCCAGAACAGACATAGCGGAATGCACAAGGGAGGGGACCCTGCCACTCTGGAAAAGCTCTGTAATGTTTGTCCCCTGTAGGCCAGGGATAATGGTAGACATGCTGCCAATGACATGGGCTCTCTCTTTCAGTTGAACTGATGGGATCTCAGTAAGGCGGGGTCTACATGCCAACTCAATCTCTTGAGACTAGGTGGACACAATTATATCAGATAACAGAAACAGTTGTACTGCAAGTGTGGCACATGATTCCTGAAGAATCATTGGGAATGACTAATGATATTTTCTTTAGAAATAGACAGTTTACACTAGCAATGCTTTGTCTATATCTTACGGTGTTTATAAATACTTCCTGTGTCCTAAATAGAAATTCATTTAGAGAAAGGTATAAGGAAAACTGAGTGGGGAAAAAAATTAGTATTAGTAAGGATGGCTGAATTTTAACTGTGACTACAATGTTGAATCTGGCATGATCATGGGCAAGACACTTCTCTTTGGATCTTATCTTTTGTAATTTTAAAATGAGAATAATAAAATTATTTAAATGATAATAGCTAGTATATATATAACACCAAGTTATCACACCATTTTTAAACAATTAAATGTATTATCTAATTCACTCCTATTATGAGATGGGTCATATAATTAAACCCATAAGGCAAGTGAAACACAGGGAGATAAATAATCTGTCCAAGCTTCAACAGCTAGTTAAGTAGCAGTCCAGGGTTTTAAACCTGCACTTTAATGCCACTAAGTCATAGATGAAGCCCCTTGAACTTTGGTTTCAATCTCAGTGGTTTTCTTTTCCAAGTCTGCCGTATGATCTCACAGTGGCCCAAGCTAATCCTCAGGAATGAGCAATATCAGGGAAACAGAAACCAGCTTTCTGCAATTAGGCTGATTGTGTAACTTAACTCAGGTGGACTAAATTGGCTGTAAATTCTTTTACCAGGCATCCATGCCCCACAGGCTTCTGGGCACTAGAACAAAAATAACTAAGTGCATAATGATCACAACAGGGACAACTTGCCCAAACATATCCATGTGCCAGAGCACACGGGAGAAGAAGGGAAATAATTTTATGTCAACACCCCTAATCATTCTGGGAGACTACTTCATAATGATTGCCAAAGCAGAAACAGGGTGACAAGTGGGTGGGAAGGCTGGAGGTGACAGGGCATCTCAGAACAGCTTGGCATCGTGGCCCCAGCACTGGCTTAGATATGGAACACTCGTGCTCTAGTCCCACCCTTGACTGCTGTACAACATTGAATTTCTTGTCATCATCATGGAATATTAACACTAAAGGAATAATCACCAGGTTCAAACTCTTGATTTTACAGATGAGAATATGGTGGCCTATAGAAGTATCATCAAACTAGAGCTCAACTATCCTGAATTACTAGATTTCCCCGCTGTCCACACTACACCCCATTGCAGATGCAAGGCCTATACCATTCTATCAATTTTCTTACTTGTAGAATGCAAATAACTGCAGATTCTCTAAGTACCCACTATAGAAGATTTAATACGATTAAATGAAATAACATGCAGGAAAGTGTTTTTGAAAGAAGGGCTACTTCTCTGAAAGTTTTGGGATATAACGTTTTCCTTTTCACTGGGTCACCACCTTTCACACTCTTCAGCAAGAGTGGCCTAAGGATCTCCTGAAACAGACCTGGAGTTTAAATAAAGACACATATCATTTAAAGTCAATCAATGGATTAGAATTAAGAAGGACTGGGGCACCTGGGTGGTTTTGTCATTAAGCGTCTGACTTCGGCTCAGGTCATGATCTCATGGCTTGTGAGTTCGAGACCTGCATCGGACTCTGTGCTCACAGCCAGCTCAGAGCCTAGAGCCTGTTTCAGATTCTGTGTCTCCCTCTCTCTCCCTGACCCTCCCTTGCTCACGTGGTCTCCTTCTCTCTCTCTCTCAGAAATAACACATTAAAAAAAAAAAAAGAAGAAGAAGAAGGACTGAGGCACCGGAGTGGCTCAGTTAGTTAAGTGGCTAACTCTTGATTTCAGCTCAGGTCAGGAGATGGAGTCCCACGTGGGTGTGGTGCCTACTTGGGATTCTCTCTCCCCCCTCTGCCTCTCCCTCTCCCCTTGCACTCAAGCATGTGCTCTTTTTTTCTCAAAAGTAATTTTTTTTGTTTGTTTTAGTTGAGAGAGGGAGAGAGGGAGAGAGTGAAGAGAGAGAGAGAGAAAGGGAGACACAGGCTCCAGGCTCTGAGCTTTTCAGCACAGAGCCTGATGTAAGGCTCAAACCCAGAATCGTGAGATCATGACCTAAGCTAAGGTCCAACACTTAACCAACTGAGCCACCCAGGTGCCCAAAAATAAATAAATGTTTTTAAAAAAGAATTAAGAAGGATTGACTGGAAGTATGGGAACTTTTAAGTCGATGGTGGTGATGGGGAACTTTTAGAAAGCCATTTGGTAAACCACAAAATATTATCTCAAGGATAGATTTACTACTTCACTGCTTGTATCCCACAAGCCTACACCAGACTGAGTACTCAGGAATGCACCACAGAGGGTAATCTACCATTAGCAAGGGAAGCAAGCAAAAGTGTCCTAGGTGGGCTTTGTCTTTGCTTTTTAGATTGGGCACAATTGCTTGTACAAGACTTGGTCATCCCTCATGGCTTCATTAGCCAATATTAAATACTGTAATAACATGTTTTGCATAAATACTCTCATTCACTGTACAGCAAATTTTCTCTCACTGATTTTCAATCAAAATTTTTTCTCAATCAGAAACCATGCCCAGTGCTTTTTGTGTATTATTTCCTTTAACCTTTGCAAAAACATGATGAAGCAGATGCTACTGTAATCTCACTTTCTAGGTGAAAAGCCTGAGGTTGAGACACAGAGATCAAAACCAAGACAGTCAGAACTAGAGTCTGGATTTTGAACACTGGGTCATATTTGCCTTCCTGTTTTGCAGGTTGTTTCATTGTCTTAAACTACAATGTCAAGCCACATGTTCAAGGCAATGAATCTTTCAACTTACTTGCCAAGTGCACAACACTATTTTTACAAGTATTTAAGAAACTCTTATGTTGGTGAGAGATCAAGCTTACTCTGAATGGCTTTGGAAGGAAAAACTAGGCTCAAAGGCTACAAATATCAGGAGTCAGATTTCAGCTTAATGTGGGAAACAATTCTGTATTCATTGGAGTGGTCAAGTGAATGGAACTAGCTATTTTGTTAGTAGAAAGCAGACGTTATTGTTCAAAGAAAGGTTATCAGGGACCATCTGTCATGTATTGCTGTCATGGTGAGGGGGCCCTCTATCCTGAAGCCTTTCAAATTATGGTTATTATAAATTTTACAATTTTATAAGAAAAAGATCTGAGTAAAGGATAAAGTGAGAACATGTTTGTCAAGCATGCTTTGCATGGTAATTCCATGCTAACTGTGACCTAGCCAATTTCCTCAAACTTAGCTTAGAAACAAAACTAATTCTCATTCCTTGAGGAAAGGACTTCATCTCTAGCTTGCTCTCTCTTAAAGCCATCATGCTATCACCCATATGAAATCTTCAAGATTACCAAACTCAGCTGCCCCTTCCTCACAGTCAATCTCAAATTTCACCTTCTTCACAAGGCTTCTCTGGGCTGTCTCAGGTCTTGACACTCCCCAGTCATTAAACTCCTGCCATGCCCTCTTCTCTGACAATTAACACATTCCTGGTTGCAAGATACATACTATAGGAGTAATCCAATTGCAGAACAGTCAATGTTCACACAGAACAAGGATAATCAAGACAAAACTTCCAAAAGGGAAACATGGTCTGGGCTCAATTCTCAAATCCTCACTGCCAGTCCAGGAGGGGAGGAAATATGGATGTCTGATCATCTGACGGAACCACAACAGTTAGCACAGAGGTTGCTGGAACATTGTAGATACTCAAAAACATTTATCAAAAGAAAGAGGGAGAAAAGCAGGTATGGCTAGAGGAAGGGAGAGGAAGGAGGGAGGGAGGGAGGAAGGAATGAAGCAGAAATGGGCCAGACATATTTGTGTAACGGTGAAGAGACCAGACTCATGACAACAATTTGCATCTATGTTGAGCAGTGGGTATTAGACAAATGAACAGTGTTAGGCTCAGATTATGAACAGCCTACAAAGCCTGGATAAGAATTGGAAGTTGGCTACAGAAACATTTATAACATTCTGAATGGCATTAAGGCGTTTTGTGGCTTATTAAACTGCAAGTCATATGAGAGCGTGATTCTCAGCTTATTCTTCTTGATATCCTCAGCTTATTTAGCTCAGTATGTGCATTAATTGTGTGAACAATAAATAAGCAAATGAGTAAACCAATCTCTGCTTCAGTCATTCCAGAGACAAATTGATTTTTTGCACCTTGCTGGCATTCTAGCCACACTACTGGCCTCTCTCCCTAGTAGAGGATCCAAGACAATGTGAACATTTCTCCAACTTGGACACTACAAAGTTAAATTTAATGAACTTTCCCCTCTGGAGGGTATTTATCATTAGATCAGTCTCACCTCTTCAGTGCTATTCCAAACCTCCCACTCCCAGGGCTGCACTGGTAGCCAACTTCCAAGACTGAGTCATGTTCTTAGATGTGAAATGAAAGGGAAAGCTTAAAAATCACAGAATTTTTAAATGTACCCAGTTCCTGATAAATCAGCTTATTAACAATGTTTCAGTCCCTTTTTTTCTGACTAGACTATCGCTAAATCAAATAGGTTTCCTTCAGAAGATGCACATACTAAATTTGAGTTTTGCAGAAGAGTAAGAAGGAGAGAGAAGACTTGGTCAGCAGTCCTGATCTCAGACATTGCCCCGGTCACATACTGACCTTGCCTGGACAAATTGCTTCTAATTCTGTTTGTTCATCTGTAAAATTGTAACAACCATGCCTACCCTACATTTCTGTACACTGTGGTGGCAATATTTTTGTACATTACTTTTGGCTATATATGTATATGTATTTTAACCTAAATATTAATAGATTTTAATCTAATAACATCTGAATTTTCCCCAGCATAAACAGACCTATCTTCTGGAAGAAAGCCTTTAGCCCTGAACCTTTCTAATCCTATTCTTCCATTACTATGTAACTTTCTCCTTTATCATCCTTTCAGGATCCAACATTTGGCTAAGATAGCTTGTCAGAATAATGTCTTGATAGAACACTACTTTGTGATGGAATATTTCTATTTTTAACTAGAAATTCTGAGTATCTTACCCCTTAAGAGTATATTTAATCTCAATATCCTTAAACACTATTAAATTGGTAAATCTAAGCTCTTGGAAAGCTAGTATGAGAGACTGTTTGCATTTAAAAGTGTTTGAAAGCTTTAAATTCCTTAAAATTTTCTCTGCAGAAGTTCCTAAATTAATGATGGTCTAATGTGACCTTGTCCCTGGGGCTAAAGCCAGTAAGATGCTTTTCAGCAGAACAAACATGAAGCCCTACATTTAGGTTAAAAACCAATTTTACTGATAGAGGATGGTGCTTGTTTTGGCAATACTCACCTGCAAAAGATCTGACAGTGTTATGTGACCACAAGCTAGAGGAATTTAAAGTGCAAACAAAATTAGGTGGGTCATATTTATACATCTATGAAGCCAATGATGTGAGACAATCTAAGCTAACTGTTGTGGTAACTAGACATATCTTGAGTAAGGGTAGAATTCAGGATGCCTTAAACAAGACAATGAAAGGTCTAAACACTGTGGCAAATGGGGATTTCTCTCCTGAAGGACAGAAAGTGAAAGACACAAATAATAAAATAGCTCTTATAAGATAAAAAAGAAAGAGCATCATGATTTCTAAAACTCCAAAAGACATAACTAAGTTTATTTGTTAGAAACTGTGTCCATTTTGCTGTATGCAAGAAAGAACCATTAGAGCTGAACAAAAATGGAACAACTGATTTCACAAAGAAATGACTCATTTCTACAAGTGTAAGATCTGGTACTATTCTTGGGACATGGTGGAATATAGGAAGAGGGAAGGGAAGGGAAACATTAGTTGTTTCCTTAGCTGACAGTTGGAGTTGGTCCTTCTACTCTAAAAGGATCAGAACTTATCAAAACCACATAATCTGCCTTTTTTTTCCAGAAAGTTTCCTCAATCTCCACCTGGCCTACATATGTTTTACACAGACTCCTTTATAGTCAAATTCCACTTAGAATTTATCCTATGCCTGAAGAATAAATCATCACAAAATTGCTCATTTTCCTAACTGGAAATAAAAGTTTGCAATTTCTCATGTATATTTCATATTTTTTGCTAAATTCCTCTTAGTTTCCAATATTTGATATACCTTTATTGAGTAAGATACTGAATTTATTTGTGCTTTGAGTTTTCACAAGGTATGGTTCTAAGTCTAATCAGGACTTTCTATTACATTTAAAATAGTTTCATGGTATTAACCTATTTTTAAAATTTTAACAGACTCAAAACACAAAATTACCATTCTATTAACAGTCTCTTAATTCAATTTGGAAGGTAACAGGTCTTCTTATCCATGGTCTCTTTTTGATGGGCCTGATTGGTTGGTTGGTTTCTGTTTGCCTTACCTAGGTAGAGATCTAAGAACAATCTGAAAGCTGGAGTCAGGAAATCTGGGTTTGAGTCCCCACCAACATGGGAAGGTATGACAAGGGCAATTCACACAGCTTCTCTGAGCCTCAGTTTCCACATATCTAAAATGGGATAAAACTGTTGCCCTTACCTACTTATCTAGAGGGCTTATTGCAAAATTACCCAAGATATCCTACATTAACATGCTTAGTGACCTATAATATTTCTAAATAAGCATAAAACATCATTAGTCATGCATAGCTTCATAGACAGAAATATTCTGATTCTGTTGTCAAGGAGCAACCTAAGATTGGGCTCCTTCCCAAATCCACAAGGGCTCTACAGAAACAATTACTGTTGTGACTGGTGAGTGGCCAGGGGCATCACAGAGATATGGCAGTAGGATCATGCTCCATTTTTTCATTAACTAAATTGCAAGTCATTTATGAATTGAAGCAATTCCTAATTCACAATCTATTTCATAAACCTCTACTTCCTATATTTTTAATCACTATGCACAGTTGGAAGTGTAATTTGTTAATATTTTTCCTATATGTTCTTTGTACACCCTGGAAATCTGAGAAAGCCCCTGAATTACAAAGTCAATTTTATGATACTATACATTGTAGCATTATGGATGACCCAATGGCATAGGGGGCATGCCAGTCTGAGCTCTAATCACACTATGGTAAGATTAATATTGACTCCCTGAAGATATTCATATCCTAATCTCCAGAACCTATAAATATGTTACCTTCAGTGAAAATGGAATTTCACAGATGTGACTGCATTAAGGATTTTGAGATAGGGAGATTATCCTGGATTTTCCAGGTAGGCCTAAGGTATCATCAAGAGGAAGGTAGGAGAATCTGAGGTATATTGGAGATGATGACCAAAGCAGGGCCATGAGTCAAGGAATGTGGACAGCTTCTAGAAGCTGGAAAAGGCAAAGAAACATTCTTCCATAGAGCCTCCGGAAGGAACACAGCTGGTCCTACTCATACCTTGATTTTGGTTCACTGAGCCTAATTTTGGACTTCTGACTTCCAAAACTATAAGAAAATGAAATTCATTGTTTTTAAGCCACTACATGTATAATAATTTGTTACAGTAGCAATAGGAAATATACTGGCTTTAGAAAATAGTTTATATCTCTAAAATAAAATAATTAAGGGTTCTCCAGGTCCTTTTCAATTCTGACATCTTACAGACAGATAATGTCGTACACTGAAGAGAATCCAGGTTTGGTTTTTAAAGCAATACAGTTACCAGTTACGTGGATAATTAGTGCTATACTGCCTATAGAAATGGGTTTAAGTTTTTGTTTTACTTCTAGTTTTTGTCGTATTTATTTGTATATGGAAGAAAACAATACATACTTATATTTCTTTCTGGGACAAGACAAGGTTAGAAGTGAATGAATAGATGAATGAAAAGTGAATTGGCTTCAAAGTCAGATATTTGGTCTCTAGAATTGCCTTTGCTAGGTCACTTCAACGTTTCTCTCTTGCTCCCCATTAATTTGCTAGCACTGTCATAAACTGGTGGCTTCAAACAGAAATTTATTCTCTCACAACTCAGGATACCCAAAGTCCAAAATCAAGGTGCCAGCAACATTAGTTCCTTCTGGAGCCTTGGGAGGAGAAACTCTTGCCTCTTCTAGCCTCTGGTGGTTGGCAGTGACCCTTGCATTCTTCGGCTTGTTGATGCATCGTTCCAGTCTCTGCCCTCTTTCCTATTTGTTTTATCTGTGTCTGTTTTCTCTTCGTAGAAGGACAGCACTTACTAGATTTGAGGTTAACCTTAATCCATGATAACCTCCATACTAGCCAGGATTCTCAACCAATCAACAGGTTGTATATAAATGTAGAAAGAGATTTACTATAAGGAATTGGATGACATGATTATGGACACTCACAAGTTCCAAGATCTGCATTTGGCAAGCTGGGGACCTACAAGAACTGTTTGCTATAGTTCTAGTCCAAAGGCCAGCAGGCTACCAATCCAGGAAAAGTTAATGTTTCAGTTCAAGTTTGAGGCAGAAAAAATTACAAAAACAACACAAAAACAGACAAAATGCCCTAGGTAGAATGCAGTATGGTAGAAGACATTCCCCCTTATTCAGGAGAGGGTCAGCCGTTTTGTTCTAGTTAGGCCTTCAACTGATTGGATAAGGTCCACCCTCATTAAGCAGGACAATCTACTTGGCTTATTTAAACATTAAATTTATCCCCAAACACCCTCAATAATGTTTGACCAAGTACCTGTGCATCACATGGCCCAGCCAAGTTGACACATAAAATTAATCCTCACAACCTCATCTTAATTATATCTGCAAATACCCAGTTTGCAAAGAAGACCACATGCTGAGGTTCCATGTGGACACCAATTTTGGGAGGATACTATTCAGCCCACCATACCCTTTCCATGTCCCAGTCTGTGAAGAGAAGACCTGGTTCCTGAGCAGTTTCTCCATACTGCAGTTCAGAGAATTATCCTACAGGCTGAAGGGAGGTCCTCCGTGCATGAAGGAAAGGTTGGAAAATGCTGCTATGAACAAAACTGGACAGGTTTCTTTATCACTGTCACTGTGGCTTTATTTCATGAATGAGTATCATGAGTCCTCAAGAGGAGAGACACAGTTCTGCTTTTCCAGGGCTCATTTGATCATAGAAACTCCTCTTTGATTTTATCGCCATATCTATTAACACCTGGCAACCCAGAGTTCCCTGGAACCCAGTCTCAGAAACACTGGACAATAATCTCCAAGGAGTCTTCATTTTCCAATAATCTGTGGTTTTATCATTATTTCTTCAATTTCCTTTTAAAGAATAAATTCTTCTTGGACTACCAGTGTTGGCTTAAATTATATTTATTATAATGTTACTTAAATATGAACAAACATAAAACTACCTATAAATCCTTTATGCTTATGATTCTTATAGAACTATAAAACCCAAACAAATGTGCAAAACTAATGTCAAAGAAAACCAATAAAAGCAAAATTAACAACATTAACTTAACATGATGTTATTTTGCTGGAATTACATCATTGTTCACAATGCGTATATAGTATAATCTGTTCCAGTGGGTTTCCGCAAATCTATTAGAACATGCTACAGGTGATCTCATTTTCCCACCTGTTTTTTTTCCTAGGCAAATTCCAGAAATGCTGTATTTACACAGCTCCCAGTGATTCCAATTACCTTATGGTGGGATCACACCACTTACGTATTTCTTATATTTTTGTTCTTGTTACTGGTAAGCATTAGATAGATCTCCTTCATACCAATACAATAATAAACACAAATAGACACAGGTATAAAAACTGTGGGTCAGCTATAGCCATTCAAAAGATCCAGAATGTCTGTCTTTAAATTATCATGAAACTATGATAGAAAGTAGACCTACATATATGTACAGATGTTTGCTATATATTATTTACATATTATATACAATATATACAAATATTGTAGTAAATGCATAGTATAGTATGTATAGTAAACAAATGTAGTATAGTAAATAAAAAACTTGCAAACCCCAGAGATTGTTTGCGGATCTAATTCCTTAGAATCTAATTTGAAAGTGTTAACTGTAGATGCTTGTGGCTCTCTCTAAATGACCTAAAACTCCTTCAGCAGAGATCTACTCTGCTCCTTTCTTCCATCGTCTTCCTAGGGACAGAGAAAAAGTATGCATGAAGGTGACGCTCAATCACAGGTACTTGTCTCTAGTGAGGATATCATGTCCAAGAACTTTCAACTTAATGTAGAAATCTGTGTACAAGTGCTGTTTGACTTCTACAAACTCATAATTTAACCTTCAGGAAGAGGAATGAAATCTGATGATCTCCCCACTGACAAGGATACCATAACAATAAACGAATTTCATTAATTCAAACTAACTGGGCTATGAAGAGACCAGTATGAATTATAGAAGTCTGAATTAAAATTTCTCTTTACTACCAAGGAACAACTCAAACTAGCATAACAAAGTGTTAAGATGCAGAGGTCCTTAATAGGCTGTTTTAATGAACAGGTAAAAACAGTTTAAAATTAGCACAATGATTGTTTTCTTGCAAATCGATTCTCTACTATTCTATTAAGCATTTTAATTCTCTGCAATCTTGTTTACCCCAGTAATTTGCTAAGAAAACCCTTTCTTTCATAGTTAGAGTAGAAGCAACATTTAGCTTAGGCCGGTCCAAATGAGCAAGAGTTTCAAATTAGTAGCATCTGATTTAATTAGGTTTTACTAATAGCAAGTCAGGAAAATGCATTAACTGGCTTAGCCCACTAGGGGTTCTCTTTGTGTGCTTACGTTAATTGCTGCCATTTACTTCATTGCCTGTTGCTTCCCTCCCCACTGCCTTCTTGTTGACAACAGTGCGGGGATCTTTCTGACAAACCTCACTCAACATCGCCAGCATTCTCAGCTCAGCAGATGGTGTATGAATAGTGATTTAACTGTCAGTCTGCATGATGAGATTAGAGGGTCACCAAAAGGCCACTCTGGTCCAAATTGTTCCTACCTTTTTATACCTACAAGTCCTGAAGCAGCCATCGAAATGACATACCTACCTTTAACATTACTTCTTGAGGACTTTTAAAGATTTTATGCTCTTTTGATAACATCATAGTAAGACTTTTCCTCTCATTTGGCTGTTAGCCACACATTCGATGTACATGAACATGGCATGAAATACTGGTTTCCATTAATTTAATTTTCATAAAGGTATGCTTTGTCTTTGCAGCTAAAGATAACGGAGGACAGAGACTATTTTTCTCATATTTTTGTCCAACCCTCTCCTCCATTTCAATTCCCTGGCACAGTTCTGTGCAAATAATTATAAATACTAAGAACCCATTGATGGATAAGCAATAATAATTTACATACATCAATCTTAAACAAGTAAAACTTAATTCTTCATTAGCAGTTTTTGTCACCTAATAGGCAGTGGGGTCCTAAGGGAACAGGATATGGAACAGGGAAGCTTTGTCAAGTTTTCTGAAATATGAAAGGTGTAAATGAGCATATAGGAGCCAGGAGAAAAGGAGATGTGATATTCAGGAAGAATAACATTCCCTAATTCTCATTTTGTTCTGGCTAAAATTACTGAGATGTCAGGACTTATCAGACCAAGGCAAAAATGTCTGAACAAACTCAACTCTTGCTATGTTTTTTCCCCCATCACAAATTACTCTCTGCTAAGAATATGAGGAGGAATTTGTCAGTTTAAAAGAAGTGTTCATAGTACCCAGTCCTGGATATGAAGCAAAACACATAAAATAACATGAAATAAAACTCAGGAGGTGATTTCAAAAATGGATGCAAGCAAAACATGTTTCAACCCTACTGACAGGTAATGGCCAGGCAATTTGATAAGACTGACTGTCTTGGAGTATACCATTCTCATTCTCCAGCTTAATAATTATATATTCAAGGAAACACTGTTGACCAGGTATAAGTTGTCAACAAACTCCCCCTGCATTTTTATAGAGGAAAAAATGGCCTCTTGGAATTATTTGATCAATTGAGGAATGTTTTAAATAATGAGTCTATTTCCTAGAAACAAAAGTTCAATGACTTAAGAGTCACTCCAAATTTGTTTTGTTCACTGAAATCCCAGAACATGGAGAAATAACTGGGACAATGAAAGAATATGGACAGATAGCAGTTTTCCTAGAAACAGGGAAGGGAATCTTCCTCTCCTCTAAGCTCCTCCCCTCTGCCTGAACATCCATTAGCCAGAAAAGAAGGTACCACAGGGGAAGCCACCTCCCCCCTCAAGACGTCCTGGAATGTGTTTCTAGGAGCCTGCGTCTTGGTCAGTGGAAGCCTTAGATCCTTAGCCTCTGCTCTAATTACTATACAAGTGACTTTGGAAAAGCTATTTAGCCTTGCCAGTCCTATAATGGACTGTTTATATCCCACAAAAATCCAGATGCTGAAGCCCTAACTTCCAATATGATGAAGCTGGTGCCCTTGGGAGATAATTAGGTTTAGGTGAAGTCATGAGAGGAGAATTCTTATGGTGGAATTAGCGCCCTCATAAGAAGAGGAAAAGACACCAGAGCTCTTCTCGAATACACACCAAGGAAAGTCCACATGAGCACACAGCAAGAAGGCAGCTGTTTTACCTTCTATTATCAGGACCCTTATTTTCTGATCACCCACTCACTTTACAATCATGTTCTGTGCTCCTACTAGGAGCCAGCCACTGTGCTATGGAGGAGGTGATGTAATAATGAAAAATAACGTTCCTACTCTCAAGCAGCTTTTGGTTGGCAAAACTAGATTCTGTAGCTATAGGAAAGTGAACTCATGGAGTTTCCTGCTCCTAATCTCCAAGAAATCTCTTGTAAAAAGGAGGAGTGGTTCATGAATAAAAATGATGTATAGTATTATCTTACAGGAAATCAGATTATTGGAAAAGTTTATATTAGAAGTTATTCCAACCAATCACTAAGAAGGCATTTTCCTCCTGAACATATTAATAATCTTTACTAGACTTAAAATCATGTTTATTTCATTCTGCTCTGGTTCTAAAAATATATAGTTGTCTGAAAGCCAAAATCTAATTTGTAATTTCACAAATGAATCACATCTATTTCCTCCCAAATTGAATATGATAGTGGGCACTGCCACCATTGCTCAATAGCCACCCCACTCAAAACCAATAGTTTCCCTGGGGAGGGCCAGGTGGTTTGGGTTAGATTCTATTCATAGCAAGCTTGAAAAAGAGCATCTCTGAAGTAGAAGGTATTGAACTGATAGACAGAAAGGTGGAGTAGATGACCATTAACATGCTTTCCAACCCCAGATTCCAATGTTCTTGGAGATTTTGGCTCATGAAATGTAATGGACATCCTAGCTAGGCTGTGAGTAGTAGCCAGGTGCTCTCATTTCCAACTTGAGATTTTATTTTGTAAAGCAGGCAATAGTCAGTCTGGTCTTTTACTCAAGTAATCAAATGTGAGTGTTCTAGCTTAAGCTTTCCCTTATGGGTTATAGACAAACACTGGTCATTCAGCACAACTTGGATAGGGTTTGTTTTTTTCCTTATTTATGTATTTATATTATCTTTTCTATTATTGATAATGAAGGCTTTTAATCTCCAGACCCATCAGGCCCATGATCATGGAATGATAGGACCATGTGAAGATAGCCCTGCACGTGCCTGTCCACATTCTCTCTTATCTTTTAGTTAAGGTGAAGAGTTTATAGAATAAATATACAGGTTAGCAAACCATTTTACCCAAACCTGCAAAGCTTCCTTTGAGCTTCAACTTCTAGAATACAGATATAGGAGCATTTATCACAGGAAAGCTAATGATAAACCCTTGAGAGAAGATTTGGTCCTTAGGGAACGCCACTCCTTCTAGTTAGGGGGCATGAGAGAAGGAAAAGACGGCAACAGGCACCCCTGACCTTCTCTTTAGGCCCTGGAAAGAGACTAAATAAAAACATGGAACAATTTTAAAGCTGACTAGAATGTTCACTGGAGGAACTTTAAAAAAAAAAAAAAAAAAAAAGGCATAGTGGCCTGGCAATCTAAGAGCCTGTTTGTCAAGACGGATTCTAAATTTTGATGATCCAAAGAATAGGCACAGATTCAAAGGACATACTTGCCACCATTAAGGACATTATGGCTCAAAAGAACAAAACCTCTCCAGCTAATCTCTGACCAGGACAAGAACCAAGGAATACACTCCTTATGGCTATGTTTTTGTTTTTGTTTTTTTAACAACCCACAGTTTCCTACAGGGATTCATATTTCATGGAGGTTATAAACATGAGATCTGGAGACAAAACTGTCTCTCTGAAGCTTGTTTTTATTTTTGTTTTTATGAGAGATCAATAGATTCTTCAGAATTGTTCTTATAGAACTGTTGTAAGATTGAGATAATAATATGTGCAGAACTCCTAGCATAAATTTAGGTACTTAATATTATATATCCAGATCTGGATTTTAAATTAATTTTAAGTAATAATAAAGAAAACCATTTTATTTAATTCAAACCTCTTATCATGAATAAGCCATGATTAAAAGAGAGGGCAATTTACACAAGATAACATAGCTAACACAGCTAAGGAAAGAATATGAAAAGACAACTTATTTAATGGGAGAAAATATTTGCAAATTATGTATTTGATAAAGTATTAATATCTAAAACATGCATAGAACTCATACAACTCAATGGTTAAACACACACACAAATCTGATTTTAAAATAGGAAGATTAGAATAGACATTTCTCCAAAAAAGACAATTTTTCCCAAAGATGGTCAATAGGTACATGAAAAAATGCTCAACATTACCATTCAGCAAGGAAATGCAAATCAAAACCACAATGAAATATCAACTCACACCTGTTAGAATGGCTGTTATCAAGAAGACAAGAGATAACAAGTATTGGTGAAAATTTAGAGAAAAGGGAATCCTCACATACTGCTGGTAGGAATGTAAATTGGTGTAATTATTATGGAAAATAGTAGAGGTTCCTCAAAATATTAAAAATAAAATTATTGTATGACCCAGCAATTTTACCTCTGGGTGTTTACCCAAAGAATATGAAAATACTAACTTGAAAAGACCTATACACTCATATGTTTATTGCATCATTATTTACAAAAGCAAAGATACAGAAACAACATCGGTGCCCATCAGTGGATAAATGGACAAAGAAAATGTAGTATATAGTATATATATGCAGTGGAAAATTATTCAGCCATAAAAAAGAATGAGATCTTGCCATTTGCAATTACATGCATGGAACTCAATGGCATCATACTAAAGGAAATAAGTCAGATAGAGGAAGAAAAACTGTATGTTCTCATATGTGGAATCAAAAAAAACAACAAAACCCCCACAAAGCCATGCTCATATACACAGAGAACAGATTAGTGGCTGCCAGTAGGGGAAGGGTGGTGGTAAAGGGTGAGGAAAATGAGTTAAGGGCATCAAGAGGTACAAACTTTCAGTTACAAAATAAATATGTTATGAAGCATACAGCATGGTGACTACACCTAATACTAGACTGCATATTTGAAAGTTGCTAAAAGAGAAAATCTTAAAAAAGTTCTCATATAAAAATGTATAACTATGTAAGGGAAAGAATATTAACTAAGCACATTGTGATCATTTTGCAATGTATATATAAACATTGAATTATATTGTATGCCTGAAACTAATATGACAATTATATGTCAATAAAAAATAAAGTTAAAATAAGATACAGCTAAGAATGATACTGGTCTCAGAGATAGGACCAGAAGTCTTCTAATTTTAGGCTAGTGTTCTTTTTTCGGCACCATGCTCACATATGTTGAGGTTACTTACACATCTTAAATATCCTTTATTTTCCTATGGATCCATTCCCATAGCTGCTTCTTTCCTGAAAGGGACAAGTTCCCAAACTGTGCCACCACTCTATAAAATAAGATTTCTGTGAAGAGTAAGTTCTAATTCTCCAAGACCCCATGATTTGGCTCTTAACCTGTTTTATCATATGACCCCTAAGATCAAAAGTGTGTGTTCTAGCTTAGGCTTTCCTTTACTTTCTATAGACAAACATGGTCATTCGGTAGAAATTTGGATGAGTTCTTTTTCATATTTATATATTTGAATTACCTTTTCTAGTAGTAATAATGAAGGCTTTTAATCTCTAGACCCATCAGACTCATGATCATGGAATGTTAGAACCATGTGACGATAGCCCTGTGCACTCCATCTCACGCACCTAGGACATATAGCAATGGATCAGTTAATCCAAGACCTTGAAGTCAATAGGAGTTCTTGAATTAGAATCTAAAAAAATATGAAATTTAAAAAGAAATGTTTTTTTCCTGTGAATTTGTTTTCATTGGGATATAAAATATAGGTTGGGAAATCTCGTGTGGGTTATGCCTCACCATGTAACTGTCCAAAGAATATGAAAATTTAAATGGGAGGTATGCCTGAGAAATTTGGGCACCTGTCCCTTCTGTCTTCATGGGACCAGACACCAGATGACTGAAGTGTCAAGAACTCTATGCACGGAGCCAAGCTGAGGAGGTAGGCAGACAGAGGAAAGAGAAGAGTTCCATTCTTAGAGGAGGGAAATGTTCAACTTCCTAAGAAACTTTGCTGTTTAATACCTTGGAACATGTGAGTTCTTTGGCCCCAGTTGTTTGCCAACTTATTATCCCACGGAAGTCCTAGAACTATATTGACTAAATGAGGACTCTCTCCTCTGCTTCAAGCTTCAAGATAGGAATGTCTTGGATCTCAAACAGGAAGAAAAATTAAGCTATTTGAATTCTGAATTACTTATGCAACACTAGAAAGATGAACTTGCAATCCAAACCACACAAAGATAAAAATACTGTTTTTCAGTATACCTTGTTTGGGAGTTAATGAAGTCTCTCTCCCTGTCATTAATATCAAGCTTTATGGAGATTAGTATCTGTTTCTGTGACTCTAAAGATTCATACCATTCGTTACATTTCTTTCTGAATTAGACATGTATGCTTACAATGATCAATTTCAATGAACCACACTTCATTTCTATGTGAATGTCTCCTAAATTGTATCTGCAGCCTTGGGTTCTCTTCAGTGTCAATGTCCTATTCCAACTATGTTTTAAGCCATTGAGGATAATTTGTTGTCACAAAAAAATTATATTTAATACTAAATTTTATTTTATTTTTGAAATCACTTCATACCTTACAATAGGCACTATATAAATACTTGTGGGCTACATCCATAAAACTCTGTTTATCCTGATATTAACATTTATTGCTTCATCATTCCCTCAGTTCACACGTCTGGTGCAAGTCCTTTTCTTTGTGCCCTTTCCACAAACCCTCAAATCCAATCAGTCATCTGTTTGTCAGATATTTCTTTGAGACACATCCACTTTTGTCAACACCAGTTCAGAGCTCTTATAATTTTATGCCTCTTTATTGAACTCCCCACTCTGTTTCCCCCCACACTTTATGTAATCGATCTTTTTAATCTACATTTGCCATCCATGGTTTTGACAGCAGACTTCCCATTTCCCTAATACTTAAATATATTGGACTTTCCATTTCCCTAGTACTTAAACATACTTAAATGTAGTGCTTTAGAGATAGACAGAGTAGGAGGCCAAGTGGAAAGGCTTCAGGACTCTCTTATCCCTTCTTTCACCAAACATGATTTTTTTCTTCTCTTTTACATGTTGGGATCTATAGGAGTTTGCTTTAAAATTTTACCAACTGGCAAAAACAAGTTTAGGAATCAATGGCTCATACGTAAAAGGCAACACTCCTTAGCCTGGCATTTAAGATTCTCCCAGTCTAGCTCCACACAACTGTATAATTGTAACTCATTTCATTTCTTTTCAAGTTGAGATTTCTCATTAATGCTCTCATTACATCTTAGGTCTTCCCACCTTGCCCTCTCATGTTTCTTACCTAAATGATGTCCATATGTGGTACTCATTAGTGGTATTACCATAAATTTCTACTTTTCTACTCCTCCAATGCAATACAGAATTGCTTTTCTGAGTATCATGTGTATAGTTCTGACCAACATTTATATGTAAGTTACTTGTGTCAGGTTCAGAACAGAGCATTCATTGCCATTCTGGACCTACTGAAAGTCTGCCTTTCTCTTTGTACTACAACTGATTGTACTCCAGATAGTGGTTGTTCCAGCATGCTGGGTCCCAGAGTGAGGGAAAGATTGAGCAGATGTTCCAGCAATGCAGAGTGAGTGAGAACTCAACGTTAGTTCTCTTAAGCCACTAAAGATATTGAGATTGTGCTGTGTTGCTATGATCTTTCCTAAGCAATATACTATCCTTTTTCAAGAATAAACTAAAATAAAATCCTTTACAAGGTGATTTTTTAACTAAACCATTATTTACTCTGCACTCTACTTCTGCCAAGAAAAATGCTGCTCAATGAATGATATCAGTGGCATATTAACTAGCCACTCCATAGAATTACAAACACATGTATAATTATTTGTACTCATTGGCATGTAAATCGACAGAATGCCCCACATTGTTAAGCTATAAATGTATGTGCATAGCTAGCTCTCACATAAATTCTTCAATGTGAATATCCCCTAGTAGGTCTCAGGGCGGAAAAATTATTGCTCTCTGTGCTTCTCCCCCAGTCCCATCCACCCCCAATATATTTAACCAGATGGAATTTGATTAATACCAATGAAACTGTTGAAAGAAAAGTAATCTCCTAAAAATACAAGTAAAAACTTTGCAGCCTAAGAATTAAGTATGTGTGGGTGTGAGAAGGCTTAGAGCCTCAAAGACTACTCCCTATTTATTCATTCACTACTGGTGCCTTGTCCTCGCCTGTCTAGAACCTCCTTGACTTGAGACAAACCAAATGCATTTTAAGGTTCGCTAAAATATGGAGTAGAGGATGGTGACCCCACTTTGCCATATCTCACAGCCACTGGTCTGTGAAATCCAGGGCTGTGTCCACTTCCTTTTGTTATATATCTCACAAGATTTCAGACCAAGGATCCAAGCATTTCTTTCTAGATTCTTGGAATTTTTTCAATTCCCCACAGATATGAAGATGAAGTAGAAAATTGGTCACTGCCCAGAATTACTAAAAAGAATTGATAGTAGTTGATACTTACTTTGTGTTTACAGCTTTGCACTACTGTAAGCATTTTACATGTGTTAATTTAGTAAAGCATGGTAGTTCATGTGGATGCCTGGGTCAAACTGCCAGAACTCAGCTCCTTACTTTTTAATTACTACCCATGTGACCTTGGACAGAACCTCTTTGTACCTCAATGGCTACATATGTGAAGCAATGATCATAATTGTACCTGCCTCACAAGGTTGCTGTGGGACTTAAACAAGTAACACATGCCTAGATCTTTTTTTTTTTTAATGTTTTATTTATTTCTGAGAGAGAGAGAGAGAGAGAGAGAGAGTATGAGCAGGGGAGGGTCAGAGAGAGAGGGAGATACAGAATCTGAAACGGGCTCCAGGTTCTGAGCTAGCTCTCAGCACAGAGCCCGACACAGAGGTCAAACCCACGAACCTTGAGATCATGACCTGAGCCGAAGTTGCGAAGTTGGACGCTTAACTGACTGAGCCACCCAGGCGCCCCATGTCTAGATCTTCAAACACTGTCTAGCACATAGTGTGAGCTCAGCACATGCAGGCTATTTTCACTTCAGGGGGCCAGCCAGAATGTATACCCAGGACCTAAAGAATGTTGCAGATAGAAGTCACAAAAGCCAACATCAGGATGCCTGATGGTTGACTAAGTGTCTGAGCCTTGGTTTCAGCTCAGGTCATCATCTCAGGTTGGGGAGATCAAGCTGTGTAGGGCTCTGTGCTGACAGGGCAGAGCCTGCTTGAAGTTATCTGCCCTTCCCTGCTTGCTCTTTCTCGGTCTCTCACAAAATAAACAAACATTAAAAAATAAGCCAACATGAAACATTGCAGCTCTTAATATGTCAAGAGTTCTATCAGGAATCAGCTATCAGCTCCCACTAAGATAAGGGAACTGGTTCCTGACAGAGATTCCTGCTGCTTGGCTGTTGTGCTGCTCCATTTTGCATTGGACAGTTTTTTCTCACTCAAAAGATAATGTGACATATTTTACGTGTCAAGGTCTTTCATCTGTGACATCGTGGAATATGATGACAACTCTTCTAGCATTTGTTCCTTACCAACACAGGCTAGGTCACCCTGGGTAAAGCTTTTTGGGAATGTCCTAACACTGCTAAACAGGACCAGAACCCAGTATAATTCTCTAGAGAAGAGATGATGTGGGTCTGACCTGTGATAAGTTGCTAGAGCATAAGTAATCATAGGATGGAAAAGATGGGCTATATGGCAGGTCTGGACTCTGGAATCCTGTGAGGAGATACTCCCAGGTTGCTGTGTCATCCAGCTCTGTGGCCACAGCCTGTCAGTATTTCATTTCTCAGAACATCCATAGGAGGCAAACGAGAAGTGAGTACTCCAACTTAGACAGGGAGGTTGCAGACTTGGTTCATGCAAATTTAATTATGGCAACCTACCAAAGGCTGGCCTGGGGAGGGAGAGAGGGAAGGAGAGCCAGGTCCCCCCTTTCTGAAAGGCCCAGCTTGAAAGTTTGCTTCTCCTTCTGCATTGCTGCCCAAAAGGTGTGTGAGAGGTTCTCTGATTGCTGAATGGTAGCCCCACTGACAAACTTAGGAATTTTGCAGTGGGAAAGAATTGCAGCAGGAAACATTTTTGCAGGGCTTCATCATTGTATTTATATTGCCAGTTTAAACATAATTGTGAAAAAAAATCTCGAATATATAATAAAAACATTTGTATTCATGACTTGTAATCTCTTTTCAATTGCCATTTCATGTTGTTTCCCCCAAATATTTTTCTAAATAATATCTTAACCTAAGATTATAACATTTAACCACTTATCCTCATGCTTGAGTAGATTGATTTTAATTTCTTAAAATCACAAAAGGCAGAGAAATGTATTTGAACATAAGTCTTACTGTAATTTCTGACTATTTGATTAAAATATATTTCTAGTAAAAAATTTGAGTCAAACAGTATGAGTATTATAAGGATATATATTTCCATATTTCTTCAAGAAGGAATTTTATACTTCTACAACTATATGAAAGAGGCTAGCTCTTCCTAGCCTCTTAGGCTTAGTGATAGGTAGGTAGGCAGATAGAGACATTTGTTGGCTATATATATATTTTTTAAACTTAAACTAAATTTAGAAGTTGTTGAAGATTCATCCACATGGGACAATATCATTCATGGCAAAATACCATAAAGCTTTAAGCAGACTAAGTAATACTGGTATGAGGGGAAAGGGAGGGGGGGGCGGAAATCTATGAAACTAAGAATAGCCAAGGAAGACTTCAAGAGGCAGCTAGTCTTAAGGTGAACCTAAAATATTTGTTTGGATAGAAAAAAATATATGCATACCTGAGAAGTGGGGGAAACTTAGACGAAGAAGCCAAAACAAGCAAGAAATATTGGTGGGGGCTTGGGGAAAAGGGAAGTATGGTCATTACAAACATTTATTTTCACAATTATTCATTCAAGTAATATTTACTTGATGCATATTAGTTACCTGGCAGTGTGCTACATGTTGAAACTACAACATAAATAAAACATAGCTTTGGTCTATGAGTGAAATAGCCCCCTTTGCAGTCTCCTTGCCTCCAAGTTCAATCCACAACAATCTATCACTAACATTGCCATCAAAATATTCTCCAAACTGTAAACCTGTTTGTATTATACTGTTTTTAATACCCAGATCATTTTTAGAGGGTCGGGAAACTTCAGTGGCTTAGCCACACTTTGGAATAAAATCCAATAGCCTTAGTAGGGTTTTCACGGCTTTTCTCCATCTGAAGGCTTCCCACTTCCCCTCCTAACATCTAGTGCCTCTCTCTTTTTCTAGAAATAAGGTTCTTTCAGCTCCTTGAACCAGCCAAATGCAAACTCTTCACACAATGTTTAGTTTCCTGGAATTCACACATATTATTCCTCATCTGAAACATCTCCAACCTTACCCCATGCTCTTGCTCCACATCTTCCCCTTAGCTAACTCCTGTTCATCTTTCAGTTGTTAGCTTCAGGAAGGCCTACCTTGGTGTTGAATGTGTGTTAAATTTCCCTGCTATATATCCCAAAAGCATCTTCCACTTCCTCTGGTATAACTCCCACACATTTTACTGGCATAACTTTTCTCATGGCTCCCTCAAGACTGTGGGATCTATAAATATCAAAACTTTGCCCTTCACATTCACTTCTAAGCTCCTAACACAGCATCTGTACATAGTAGTTTCTCAGTCAATATATATTAAAATATTTTAAAGTGAATCTAGTTGCAGGGGGCTGGGTTAGTACTATCATTCAGGTTGACGATATAGAACTTTGAATCATGGAATCGAGCAGAACAAGCACAAGTTCTGAACAGAACAAAACTCAGGCTCAGAAGACTGAACAGTGGCATGTCAACATAAGAACCTACAGGGTTGGAGATATTCAGTTCTTACAATAAGTAAGTTATCAATAACCAGGAATCAGGAGACAAGATTCAAATTAGGAGGCTTTAGAGTCAGGCAAATTTAGATCCATTGCTTATCTCTACCATTGTCTATGGTAGCTTAGGCAAATTTCTTAGCCTCTCTGCACCTAAATTCCCTCCTTCGTAATGGAGAGGCTAATGCCTCTTTCCAAAGGCCATGATACCGCATGTATACAAAACTGCATACAACTCTCAGACTCTCACATTCACTAAATATTCATTTCTTCTCTTTCCCTCTCAGCTCTTCCTCTTACTCCCTGAAGAAACCTAGACAAATCACTTCTTCCAAGGTCTTCTTGCTCTCTACTGTAAAATGAAGGGATTCAGAGGAAGCAGTAGTTCCCAAATCTGGTCAAACTCCAGCATCATCAAGAGAGTTTTGGATGAAAAACTCCAAGAGTGAACTTAGGAGTCAGTTTCTTTCTTTATAAAGTTCCCCAGGTGATCCCGCAGTAGTCAGCCCAGCCCATAACTACAGTCCAGTGTCAGGAGAACACTAGCCTTTTCCAGCTTCAACAGGCAATAGTTTCATTTTTCTCTCTACTTCTCACATGGAAAATGTTTATGCAATAAATCAGAATATGACTCACCTGGCTGGCACTTTTTGTTCCGCCAGACCAAAACTATGCCATAATTGGCAATGAAGATCGGCTCTACATGTGTGCATGTGTGTTTGCCTGCATATTTGCATGTTGAGGGCAGAGGAAGGAGAAGTATTCAAAAATTTTTACCTGCCTCACTCTTTGCTGACTGGCATGAGATAGACCTCTCAACAATGGAGTCACAGCAGGATTGAGCAGTGAAATGTCTACAGAAGGCTGTTCTTAAAGTTGTAGACAAAGTAAAGGAACCTTTAGCCTTCTGCTATTGTTATATCAATATCACATTGGCAGGCTGACCAATGATCATTGCCCTGTTAAGTCAACACCAGAAAATGTAGTCATTATGGACTCTCAGAACAAAGGAGAGTTAATAAAACAAAAATCAAGGCTAGTTTATAGGTTGGTTGTTAGTTTAATGAGAGTATGAATAGAACCGAGGCCCATGAAGAAAAAAAAGTTGGGTGTGTACCAGATAATACAACAGAAAACACAAAAACTGAATGAGGCATGCAGGTGATTCAAAGCCCATGGAAAAAATCTAAACTTGAAGCCTGCAGTTATATGGCAAATTCCATTAACATTTTGTGAGCCCCAGATGTTATGATAAATTGATAAAAAATCTATTAAGACATACTCCATCTCTTCAAAGAAGTTACAATCTATAGATAAAGAAACCGCAAAAGAATGGTAATTAAGGACACACATTGTGCTACTTGCATTACAAATGACAGCTTATTTAATCTTAACAACCCTGCATTGTGGAAATCATCAGATAGGTTCAACAGTTTACCCACATTCAGAGCTAATTTCAAGAAAACTGGACTACTGGACTACCTCTTTATTAATAGATAGACTGTTAAGAAATGTCATATT
This sequence comes from Hyaena hyaena, assembly GCF_003009895.1. NCBI lineage: Eukaryota > Metazoa > Chordata > Mammalia > Carnivora > Hyaenidae > Hyaena > Hyaena hyaena. The sequence goes on along the minus strand of NW_024080666.1, from coordinate 5,770,154 downwards.
ATACAGAAGATATTTCTAAACATTGCTTTCTAGTGAATAATCATAGTTCAAATACTCATCAAAGGACTATTTCATTAAGAATCATGGGGCGCCTGGGTGGCTTAGTCGGTTGAGCGCCGGACTTTCGCTTAGGTCATGATCTCGCGGTTCGTGAGTTTGAGCCCCGCGTCGGGCTCTGTGCTGACTGCCGGCTCAGAGCCTGGAGCCTGTTTCAGTCTGTGACTCCCTCTCTCTCTGACCGTCCCCTGCTCACACTGTCTCTCTCTCCTAGAAATAAATTTAAAAAAAATTTAAAAAAAAAATCATTAAGCCTGATGAGTTTCTCTGTGACAGCCCAGAAACTCAGTGGTAACTGGAGTTTTAAGGTCAAAGAATCTGATTCTTGAAATGCCATTGCCATTTGGGTGTTAACCCTAGAATTAGTTCTTGCCAGCCACGTGAATCTGTTCTTCCCTCTTCACTACGCCAGAATAAGCAATGAACTTTCTCCTTATTTACACTCACATGTTGGGTAAAATGACAATCCAAACTGCAAGGAGTCATATGAAATGCTAGCTGGACACTGGTGGGCAAAGGCTCATGCCAAAAGTGCTGGAGCACTGGAGACAAAATTCATCCAGTGGCTCCAAGAACAAAAATCCACATATTTTCTTTTTTCCTTTACCAACCAAAAAAAACTATCCCAAAACAAACAGTCTATCTAGGCTAATAATTGAACAACCAAGTATTCGCTACTCCCCCAAACCAGTTTTAGAAGTCTCATTGCTAGAGCTGGAAAGAAATAGAAATAATCTTTGTGTCTGATTGGAAACAGGTTTCCTGATTCTCTTGGGCTTCCACGTTTAACAGCTCATTCCACAAAAACAATCTCCTTTCTCTCTGCTTGGCCTAGAAAGTTTCTGACTTTATTGGTGCATTTTAACAGAGACTGTCCCCATCCAATGTGACCTGTCATCATTGAACTTTGAATATACAAATCCCAACCATCCCCTCCCCCAAATTAGCTGAACACATCTCCCTGTTTTGACTCACATTAGATGGTTGCTACTGAACTTGAAAAGGTTGCGTCTTACTTCCTGGCATCGTTGGACAGGTTGCAAATCATAACCACACTAATTAGCACATAGATTTCTGGATTATAAGTATGCCAGGCATAGGGAGATGTAAGGTGGAGAGAAGGGAGAGAGAAAAGGGTCACTCAGGAGAGAAAATGGAAGGGAGGGAGCATGGGCAAAAGGAACTTGAGTGACATTATTTTATTCTCCAAAGCAGATACCCAAGGGAGGATTAGCTTCAGGGAAAATCCTTCACTATTATCCTTTCTTATCTGTTACACAGGAATAAATATTCTCATTCTTTCTTATTACATCCTCTTTTCCTCTTCTTCTGGATCATGGAAACGTAACAAGTTTGGGTAGGTACTGAATTAAATTATCTCTGGCCTTGCTATCAACTGCAGTTAAGCCAATTGCAATCCTATCCATTATATAAATGAACCAGAAAAAAATAGGTCTTTGGAAAGTTTTGGAGCTAAGTTTTCCACTCCCAGCAAAAAAATAAAACAAAAAAAATACTATAATGTTTTCAAAGTATACATAGGTGTATATAGATATACACATATATAATATGTATATACATATATACACATCCATATACACATCTATGATTCACCTATGTATATACATGCATGTAGGTACATAAACATATAAACATGAATATAGAGAAAGATGAAATGCTTCTAGTCCCCAATAGATAAAATGGGACTTTGTTAGAGAAAAGAATTCCCCATAGCTGTCATTGAAAGTAAAGACTTAACTTCTTGTGCCATTCACCTTCTTCCCTAAAGTCTCACGTTAATGCGTGGCTATTTTCAAATTTGGAATATGCACGAATGTATCAGAAAAAGCAGAATGTATTTCTTGTTTTCAAACTTTGTCTCCTTGCTTTCTCTGCCCTCTTCCATTCCACCCCTCCCCCCTTCCCCCCCCCCCCCCCCGCCCCGCCCCCTCCAGCCCTTCAAATAGCTCTGTCCTAAATGAACCTTCCAGGCCGGTCTGATGTTAAAAGAGAAATGTTTATCTTGGAGTGTAGACATAATTGACAATTAGAAAAGAGGACGCTTTTAGCTCTTGGTCAGGGCACCACGCTCCTGGACAAAGTGCTCTTTTCTTTGAGGCAGGGTGGAGTGCTGAGTGACTCAGGCAGCAATCTGTGCATGTTTACACTTAGGGCTACCAGAGTCAAGGACGGGAGCTTTCTGGGACAGATTTCCCTACCAACTAGTTTCAAATAATATCAATAACTCATAAAGGGCAAGATCAAACGGTTCCACCTCCTTCTTGTGAGGATTTCTAACTTTATCTGCCATGTGCTGGTTTATGGAAATTGACTTGCAGAGTTAAACGCACATCTGACCTCAGTTTTTGTTTTCAACGCCTACCAGAAAAACATGCTATAGGAAGAACCAGCTTTGTTCCTGATTCTAATCTGAAGAGTTAGATAATTGATGGCATTATTTTCAAAAATTATTACACTATTACCTCAAGTGTGGCCTGTTCCATTATAAATACATCTTTTATACTATTCTCAAAATCCACAACCAGTACTCTCCCTAATAAGGGGAAATATTCTAATGTGTTTAATACACTTGTCTTTAGTTTTTATGTTCTTAAAATTAGGTATATTTAAGTACATGTATTTTAAATTTTCTATACAATTATTAAATTACATATCTCACTCTGCTTTTTTTCCCTCCTCACCGTAGTTTTAAGATTCATTTAGGACATTTTGAATGCATATAATCTATTGCTTCTACCAGCTCTTATATCTCAAATATTCTATGCTGCTCCCTAATTCCAGAAATGACTGACTCTAGCTTTCAAAAGAAAACTAAAGAAGGGTAATTTGCTCTATAATATATTAAGACACACTACAAAGCCATAATAACAATAATAGTGCATTTGGGGTCAATAACAGACCAATAGATCAATAAAAAGCCAAGAAACAATGCCTAGAGATGTGTAATATATCTTAAAAAGCACACCATAAACGATGGGGTAAAGAGAGACTGTTTAATAGGTGATGGTGGGAAACCTTGCTCACTGTATATGTAGAAATAATGAAGTATTGAATGCTATACTGAAGATGAACTGTAGGTGGATTAAAGTCCTACTTGTGAAAGGTTAAAACTATAAAGTTATAATATGGAAATATGAATAATTTTATAATTTAGGAAAACCCTTTTAAAAGAAAACCTCAGGAGCTCTTGGGTGGCTCAGTCAGTTAAGTGTTCAACTTTGGCTCAGGTCATGATTCCACAGTTTGTAGGTTCAGGCCCCACATCAGGCTCTATGCTTATAGCTTGGAGCCTGGAGCCTGCTTCAGATTCTATCTCTCTCTGTTTCTGTCTCTCTCGGTCTCTCGGTCTTGCTCTCTTGCTCTCTCGCTCCCTCGCCCTCTCTCGCCCTCCCGCGGCCTGCCTCGCCGTCGCCCTCTCTCGCCCTCTCTCGCCCTCTCTCGCCCTCTCTCGCCCTCTCTCGCCCTCTCTCGCCCTCTCTCGCCCTCTCTCGCCCTCTCTCGCCCTCTCGGCCTGTCTCGCCCTCGCCCTCTCGGCCTGTCTCGCCCTCGCCCTCTCGGCCTGTCTCTCAGTCTCTGTCTCTCAGTCTCTGTCTCTCAGTCTCTGTCTCTCAGTCTCTGTCTCTCAGTCTCTGTCTCTCAGTCTCTGTCTCTCAGTCTCTGTCTCTCAGTCTCTGTCTCTCAGTCTCTGTCTCCCGCGCTCTCGCTCGGTCTTTCCCTCAAAAATAAACATTATAAAAATTTAAAGAAAACCTCAAAAATGGAAATAGAAGACCAAAAGGTGATAATTTATAAAACATTAAGAAATTCTGTTCGATGAAGACCATGAGTAACAAAACACATTTTGAACGTACCAATTGGGCAGTAAGAAATTGTTATTGCTTCTTTTCCATTGAGCTACTCCAAAATCCAAAGAATACCAATTCACCCTTTCTGTTCATAATTAATGAACAAATCACCCTTCATTTTCTAAGCTCTCCATGGTTTTAAAGATAGTGACTGGAAACACCTTATCTTTTCAGTCTTATCCAACTAGTAGCCCCAAAAGGGAAAAGGGAGTCAGAGATTTTCCTGATATATTAAGCAAGAATGTGTGCATGGAGAGATTTTACTGGTTTCAAAGCATCAAAACCTATAAACTCATTTCTTCCTCCTTGGTCTCAAGCATGCATGGAATTCCTTAGATAGTTCCTCTAAAAGAATTCTGAGCTTGCAAAACTGACAGAGGTTGGGAATATGTTGGCAGGGGAGAGATGGCTGAATTAAGACCTATTTTGTCCTCATTTTCAAAACAAGGATGTAGGAAAAAGTGACTACTTGCTATTTAAGGTAGCAAATTCTTTCCAAGCTTCCTTAGCAGCCCTTGTAAAATAAGAATGCATTCAATTATAGGCATTGAAAACTAGAAGGAACCATGAGAGATCAACAAATCCATACATCCTCCATTGATTACAAAAGGGAACTGTGGTGGAGAGTGCTTAAATGGTTGCTCAACATCACAAAGCTAGTTAACTGAACTAGGACTATGGCTCTTCATGGACGCTTTGCCCTGCTCACAGGATTCTCTGACGGTGTTATCTGAGGGGATTCAAAGTGCCATAGTGACTTCATAGTGTTGCTGTCAGACATTTCCAATTCTTACGGAAAACAACAATTGACATCTGTCAGAAACCACACAAACTACTAGGCTCAAGGGAGTTCACACTTTCATATATTAGGCTTTTTTTGATTGCACTATATCTTAGTGAAGCTGGATTTTAATCTGTTCCTGTGACTAACACTGAGTACCACACAATGTGAAACAGGAAATAAAGGTGACAGCATCCAATCTGATTCCAAGGTTTTAGAATTTTTCCGGGCCCGGCAAGAATACATATGCCATCAGCAAGTGATTATAGTTATTTGTGAATGAAAAATGTTATATACATATATATATATACATTCACACGTGCATATATATCTCAAATGGCTATTATTATGACATAAATTTGTATTAAGTTACTTAGACCTAACTACTTCATAAACAGAAGGTTTAGCTATTTTCTTTGGCCAAGAACACTGTTGGGGGGGGTGGATTGCTGAGACACAGAATACAAAAAAAAAACAAAAAGATCTGGGGATTTTTGCCTTCTCCAGTCAGTCAGAAGGGTAACCTACTCTATAATTGCAATGGTGCCTCTTCAGAGCTTTTGGGACTTGGGATGGGGGACCTTGAGCTCCACCATCTGAAATTCAACAAAGCATCTTCTTATTTACCTGTTTAACACTCTGCACGTACCCACAGCCTTTTATTTGGAGAAAAGGTTGAGGAGCTGGGGACAAATGAATAGAACCCACAGGTATGGTAGACAGACTAGATTGGGATTAGGAGATTTAGAAATTCCTCTTATTAAAAATTTTAAAGTTGGAGTGCCTGGGTGGCTTAGTCGGTTGAGCATCCAACTTCGGCTTAGGTCATGATCTCATGGTTTGTAGGTTCGAACCCCGTGTTGGGCTCTGTGCTGACAGCTAGTTCAGAGCCTGGAGCATGCTTCTTATTCTGTGTTTTCCTCTCTCTCTGACCCTCCCCTGCTCGCGCTCTCTCTCTCTCAAAACAAACAAACAAACAAACAAAAAAAACCCACCACCACCAACAAAAAGCAATAAAAATGTTAAAGCATAATAAATTTACTCCTGATTCAAGAAGAGGATGCTAAAAATACAACATCAAGGAGTATTATAAGGATCATTAAAAATAACCCATTGTAGCTCCAATGGAAACCTTCCCAGGCCTAGTCTCAATTACAGTTTAGTCCAAGTTTAAAAGTTTCTTTAGTTTTATCCTAAATACAAATGACTTAGATTCAAACTTGCCACATTCAAATACAATTTGATGTATTATTCATTTCTATTGCTGGTATTACCTTGTTCCTGTCGCAGACTAAGAGTCTGAAGTTCTCTCTCCTCTAGCAAGAGCCGACACAGAACTGAATCCTAGAGACCCCAATATCCAGAGAGCACAAGAGCCTGAAACAAGGCTCTCATCTCCATATTTATTGAGCACTCAAGATCTTACACACGTGGTGAATGTGAAGAAAACAAAATCTTACACATGTGGTGAACATGAAGAAAACAATCAGATAGTAATCATTAACTTGTGTGTGTAAGTAGCAGGAGAGCTGGTGGGCAAGTGGAGTTTGTGATCAAAGCACAATCGTATATTGGCATCAGATGGAAAGTGATTTCCTGCAGGTGATATAACAAGTTACTCGTGATTCTATTACAATATCTCTCTAGCTAACCTCAGGCTCTTTCATCCCGTGGTGGCAACCTTCTGCCCTAAGCTTTTTTCTAACCCATTTATGTAAGTAGAACTTATTTCCCCACAGTTCCAAGTAACCTAGACTTGAAACTTAGAATTATTTTTGCCTCCTCCCTCTGTCTTACTCTCCACTTTAATCTGAACAATCTCTCTCATTCACCCTCTCTTCCCTCCTTCACATGGTTATATAGCTAGCTGAAGTAAGGATGTGGTGCTAATTTAGCCAAGTAAAATGATGGCTTTTCCAAAGGGCATATAGGTAGTTATAGGAGTGGAATAAAGGAGGAAGTTATGGGTGTCATCTCCATATAAGTGATATTTGAGGCAGCAAAAGAGAAGGTCAAGAAGAGAACTCAGGAGAATACATATAGCAGCATGAGAAATAGTGACCCTATCAGGAGAGACAGAAAACCAGTCACCTAGAAAAACCTCCCCTTATAGTTTAGGATCATAGAAACCAAATGAAGGAAAGGATTGAAGTATCAAACTGTATTCATATATCATGGTGGCCAAGGATAAAAGGAAAACATAGAGAAACAGAATTTCTTAACTAAAAAAAGCTATCATCCCATCGAAGATAGAAAATAGCCACAAACAATTTAAGAGTAATGCAGGAGTAATATCCTCTTTAAGGCAAAATGTCTATTCGTTGGGGCCAACAGCAGAGATGAACAAAAAGATGGAATTTAAGTTTTCTATTATTTTTACATTCCTTTAAAGCCTATTATTTGAGCTTCTTTGAAGCTATTTACAAGGTGTTTAAGATATGTATTTTGATGACTTATCATACATTTATACAATCAAGTTATAAGAAGGTTTATGGAATCATGGAATGGCAATACTCACCAGTTCTCCAAAGATTTTGTCATCCAAACATTACAAACTGATAGCTCATAAGCTGTTTCTAGGCCATGGGCGTTGTTCTTTAGTACCACATGGTTTTTGGTTTTTGTTTTGATCCTTCCACCAATAATTAAAAATGAAGAGATTTTACATTTAATTTTTTATTTTTAATTTCTTTTAAAGAATCAGAAAGTTGTGATACCTCTGTTGTGGGCCAGCATACCAACATGGCAGCAGTCAGCTGCAGATGAATTGTAGTTGCCCCCTCTGAAGAAAGGTCAACCTGGCCTGATTACTCATTGGCACCCCTGGCTTGGCTCCTATAGATATTCTGGTTTGCAACACTGCTACAGTGCAATCTGCACATTTTAAGGATGAGGAATATCCTGGAGCCAAGGGTAATAAAAGAAAAGACAATTGCTCAAAACCCATGGCTTACTAGAGGCAGTAATGTCCCCAACTTAGCATCTCCCCACCCCATCTCCTACTTTGGGATTTATGGAACTAGAACATTGTACAATGTTGCATCCTAGGAAAAGTTTAAAAGAGGAATAATTCCATTCTCAGTTCTATTGCTTATCTTTGGGTGGATGACTTTTGACAATTCTGCCCAGTTTCCCTCAACTATACAGCTATAGTAATGGCATGTGCCATACTTAATTCATTGTAGTTATAATAGAATGTAAATTAAAAACTATTTTTAATGTTCTCTAAAAATAAGGAAAACAGTGATTTTTAGACTTTTGGAATTAGTCAAAAGTCATGGGTTCTAGGGCTACTTCCTCCACCAACCAGTTGTATGACCTTTTACAAGTTTCTTAAACTCTCCAGATTCAAATGCAAATATTTTATTTTCCATGATCTTTGCAAGATTAATCTCATTCATCATGTTTTAAAATGTTTCCCTTGAACTAAAACCTTTAGTACTTGGGCCTAGCCCAAATGTGAATTAAACTAATAGAGAATAAAAATGGACTATTGAGCTGGGTCTACTCTATGGGCATGTCAGAAGCACACAGAGATATTGATAAGGTGCTGTCATTTGAAACCTCAGCATCCTCTACCTTGGCACAGACTTCATCAAGAGTAGAGATCCAGAGCAGAGGTCAGAGAAGAAAAGTAGACATATAAATGATTGGAGACGTACTTCCAAGATGCTGAGTCAGCTGAAATAGAGCCTCCCACCGAGCTCAATGGATCTTTTCTCAGTTACCTGGAGTGTTGGATGGAGCCTGCTTGGCAGTGCCTGCTGGGAAGACAATTTTTAGTCCATCGATTCATTTCAGCTGGGCAGTTTGCCCCAGTACTTAGGCACTCAGACAAAAATGCCCTTAATCACTGGCAAACCCTGAGATGTAGAGAGGTCCAGTGGCTCAATCAGCACCCCAGGTCTGCCTAAAGAAGGATGGTCTAGAGAGCTCAGACTATCAGTCCCTGAAAATTCACAAAAACTAAGCCTTGACTTTTCAAGCTAAAACTCTTTTAAAAATCCCTAACTTTAGGGTGAGGAACATTCTACCTTAAGAGCACCGCACTTTTACCCTCTGTCAAATCAAGAGCATCTAGGGAGCAGGATTTGAGGGCATTGCTCACATGGTTCCCTCTGCATATTCCTGTGATCTATGCTGGACTGGCTAGTAGTTATCCCAGGATATGCCCCCTCCAGGAAACTTTTTCTGGCCCCCTTCTTTCTATTGGGCCCTCTCCTGACCATCCTCAAGATTTTGCTCACTTTTCACTATTATATCACCTTCACAGCATGTTGTAACTGCTTCTTTTCTTATTTACCTCCTTGATAAGACTCTTTGAGATTATCTTATTTAATTAACAATCTGTAGTGTCTAGCATATGAAATACCACTAACTTCTTAAATGCTTACGGAGGGAAGGACGCATAGGTGACTCTTCTGATGAAAATGAGCCATGTATTGATTGAGGGAATCAAATGGTGCTACCAAGCTGGTGACCAAAGTCCCTAAAAGCAGCACTAATAATAGAATCCAGCATCTGAAGGGTCAATACAGTTGGAGGAAAAACTAGTCCTGGAATGGAGAATCAAAAGGAATTTGGTCTACTTTTGAACTCATCACACAGTAACTGCCTAATGCAGGGCTAGACAATACATGCTCGGCTTCAGCAACCTCATCTGAAGTCTTGGGAGGACCAGGTAAGATCATTCGTGTACAAGTGATTTGAAAGCTTAAAGTGTCCTATAAATGCAAAGGATTATTAAAGTCTCTATCACTACTGTGAAAGAATTAGGACTACTTCCTCTCATCAATGTACGCTTCCTGAAACCCTATGATCAAATAAGGGAAAAAAATCATCTGTTCCTAGTTATGAGCATGCTATTATAAGTAAGATTTCTTCATGAACTAAAAACGCCCACAACAGAGATTATATCCCATTTTCATAATCATGATAAGGATGTGTTAAGCAGATAGAATGCCACAGAGTTCTCAAAACACATTCATGTTGGATTTTTATGAGAACTTCAGAAAGCCAATCAGTTAGGATAGCCCCAATCTATAGATGGTTAAACTTATATTCACTGAAGATAAGTGACTTGCTCAAGATTATATACTTAGTAAACATCTAGAATAATGCTAAGCACAAGTTCAAATATTATAGATTGTATCAAATTATAGAAATATAGTGCTTTAAAGGGTCTAAAAAGTAAACAATTCCAACTTTCTACATACTGAAGCAAACCTGTCTAACAGAAGGTATGAGTAAATTAGCAATCACTTAAACAGCTTTTATTTTCCAGAAATGAAATGCTTTCCCATTAATCTTTCATCTCAGGAGCCAGTTACTCTTTGTATAAAAGATAATAATTAATATATATTCCCTAGGTTTTTATAATGAAGAAAATAGATAATGTGTATGAAGTACTTAGCAAGGACAATTCCTGGCAAATAGTAAGTATTCAATAAATGTGAGTTCTTATTACTTTTATTACTGTAATTTTCATTAGTCTACTTGTGTTTCTGTTTTTGTTTTTTCTGGATTCTATCCAGCCACTTGTATCTTTTTGTTTCAGATTCTTTCACTGTTTCAGGTGATTAGGGGGACGTCTGTTTTCATGATTCTCTAAATCATCCTTGGTGGCATGGAAATTGTTGGTCTTAATCTCTCTCTGCATCATAGAGACTTAGCAATGTGATGAATTGACAACAGCTGAGTCAAAGACAAAGCCTTTAAAGAAAGCTAGATTTTTTTCTTCCAGAATCTGAAAGCAACCTATTTGGCAACTTGCCATTTCAATAGCATGACTGTGTGGCATCCAGCATCCTAAAAATGTAGATGAAATTCTTGTAAAATAAAGTTTTACAGTGACAACTAACTCTAATTTGAAGCATACTACATGAAATGTCCTATTTATATTAAACCCTTCAAGCATTACCCAGAATGTGGGCAAGACCATCCATTGGAATGTAGAAAGAAGCTATTAGAATCTCAAATTCTGCATTAAAGCAATCTCTTCTTAGACTTTTACCTTTAGGGTAAAAGTGGGTACTTCATGTCCATAATATATTACTGCAGTTGCACATGTACAGAATTTCTTAGTAAATGTACATATATTTGGGGTCTGTGATCATAATTTTTATAAGACATGCAATAAAGCAGGTTTTAAAATCAATGGTTTACAAACATTCTGAGATTAGCAGGTGTTTAAAAAGTTGCTATATCAAAACCTTCACCATTATCCATAAAAATAAAAGAGAAAAGATATGCTCACTTATCAACTAAAGTTGTCATTTTACTGTTTTGAGTATGAATTTGAAATTAGTTCAGTTCCCTAAATATCTGCTCTTTAATTCTTTATAAAACCTAATTAATATCTGTTACAGTCACTATAGAAAATGGGTGGAATATGCTACCAACATTCAAAGGAAACATTCCTAAGAACTGATGTAAAAGCAAACCTCAAATCCAGCAAAGATCATGACACCCTTCCTTTATAGCAATAGACCAAATCTTAGTCAATATTTTCATAAATTTTCATGGTACAAACAGAGACAAATACCAAGTGCCAGGTAACCAAGTTACACCTCACTTCTCTCAGGAAATGCTGTCAAAAGCATGGTTCAATTCTCACTTTCAAGTCTGAGATGATTCTAGATGCATAACCTCCCCTCTAAAAGTGAGGAAGCAAATTGTGAAAGATGTCTTCTCCATGCTCCTCAGGGTAGCACTTCTAGGGATTGGAAGATATCTGTGGATCTTTCAGAGAATTTTTTCCCCATTTGCAGTTCTTTTTCCTCAGAGGTTTAGTGATGACAAGTTACAGACTGAATGTGATTTTCCCACTAATTCATATGTTGAAACGTAACCCCCCAATGTGATGATATAAGAAAGTGGGAACTTTGACAAATGATTCGATCATGAGGGTACAGTATCATGAATGGGATCAGTGACATTATAAGAGATGCCAGAGAGCTTCCTTGCCTCTTTCTCTATGTGAAGACACAATGGGAAGATGGCCATCCATGAACAGGAAGTAGGCCCTTGTCAGACCCCAAATCTGCCAGTGCCCTGATCCCGCACTTCCCAGCCTTGAGGACTGTGAGAAATCCTTGTTGTTTAAGCCACATAATCTATATTTTTGTTATAGTACCCTAGATAGACTAAGACAGGGAACATAGTGAGGTAAGCCTCAGAGATCTCTGCAGACACCTTAAGACACTAGAATCTTTCAGAACTACTTTGGAGAAATATACTACCATCCTGACTCCATTCTAACAATTTCCCTATGACCAAGCAAGCCTGGCAACCTAAATCATGGTACCCTGCAAAACATAACTTTCCACTAATGAATGTCCAAGGCAATGTTTCCTAACCATTTATGAGTCATAAACTGAATGATCACCAAAACATTTTGCTTTCCTTTCGGACACCAGGAATACTACATTTCTCAACCTTTACAAATCTAAATGGAGCTATGTGACGAGTTCTATCCAAAATAATGTGCAAAGAAGTGATGCAAGCCACTTCCAAGCCAGGCCATAAAGTGTCCTACAGAATCATCCTGACTCTGTAACTCTTACCATTTTCTGACCAGATGCAAAGTATCCAGTGTACAACTTTAAAAAGACCATAGAAACAAGCAGAATGCTAACACAAAGAAACTGAGTCACAACTCATGAAAGGAGGAATGATAACTTGGACTTGATTAAAGTTAAGAACTCCAGTTCTACAAAAGTCACTGTCAAGAGAATGAAACAAACAAGCCACAGACTGGGAGAAAACTCTTGCAAGATACATATCTGATAAAGGATTTCTATTTAAAATAGACAAAGAACCCTTAAAAATCAACAATAGGGAAATAAGCAGCCCAACTAAAAAACAGGACAAAAGATCTGGACAGATACTTCACCAAAGATGGCCAATAAATACGTGAAAAGATTCTCAAAATCATTTGTCATTAGATAATTGTGAGTTAAGACAAAAAGAAATACTTCTATGTAGCTATTTTCTAATAGCTATAAATTGGGAAATTTTTTGGATTTTAGTTAAAATCCAAAAAAACTTGCAGAGATTCAGGCATGGCTCAGAAATGGTGAAATCAAGCCTGAGATGCTGCTGCTAAAACTACTTTTCTCAGAAAAAGCTACCCCTCACAGAGCTCATGAGGTTCTACCAGGGGAATCCTAAGTTAAGAAACACCTGGCTTCTTCCATCTCTCCACCTGGACTCCTGGGACCACACCAATCTTTTTGCCATGTCCATAGTTTTGTCTTCTCCATAATGTCCTACCTATATGGTTGATGTCATATGTTGCATGACCTTTTTGGATGGCTTATTTCAGCTGGTAATATGCATTTGAGGATCCTTACATATCTTCTTATGACTCAGTAGCTTTTTTCTTTTGGTCACCGAATGACATTCCATTGCCTGGATATACCCTATTTTATGTATGTCTTTGCCTATTGAAGGACATCTCAGTTTCTTCTATGTTTGGGGACTTATGAAGAAAGCCCCTGTAAATATAAAATATATAATATATAATAAAAACTGAGACTACCAATTGTAAACAACACATGTAAAACAACAAACTCTCACTCATTATTGGTGATTAAATCTACTTTGGAAGTCATTTTGGCAGCTTCTAACAGAGCCTAACCTAATTTTACCATATGATTCAGTAATTGCACTCCTATGTATTTACCTAACTGAAAACCTATGTTCACACTAGAACTTGCACATGAAAGTTTATAGCAGCTGTATTCATAATCACCAAAACCTAGAGGCAGCTGGGAAATTTTCCAACAGGTGAATGAATGAGTAAACTATGATGCATTCATATAATGGAATGTTACTTGGTGATTAGAAAAAAAGATGTGATCTGTGGAACCATAAGAGACATGTGTTAGTCTTGGATGCATGTTTCTAGGTGAAAGAAATCAGTGGGGGTGGTTGGGGACTGCTACTCTATGGTTCCAATTGCACCGCATTTTGGAAATACAGAATTGGTGGAATGGTAGAAAGATCAGTGGTAATGAAAGGATAAAGTTTTGAATAAGTGAAGCCCCAGGGATATTCTGTGGCATTGAAACTATTTGATATGTTACTGGGTGGCTGGAATGTAGAATGTGGCAAACTAAACTGTGTTACAAATGTTGGAAACAACAGAAGGGAACAGGGGCAAAAGGTACTAATCTAAATAACTACAAATGAATAGAACCTGCAAGACCAAGGTAAAAGAAAACTGACATAAGTAATGAACTTTTGCTAATAAAGCTGTCTTCCCTGGGGACGGACACACACACATACACACACACACACACACACACACACACACACACACTTCTGAAACCACTATACATAATGACACAATTAAGAAAATGAATGGCAGTTGGAGGAGCCAGTTTTTTCATGTTGAAGTGGAAGATTACAAATAAACAAGAGACTAGTGGTAATGGATTAGTGTTGAAGACATCAGTAAGATCTTATGTTTAGTTTAATATAGATGCAGATGGTGACATAAAGAAAAAGTCATATGCTTATGTATACATACATACATTTCTTTGCTCTGTCAGATGATCCTGTAGCAAAAGCAATACCCAGCACCCAGGTGCTATTTTCTACTATCATTGTCCAATAGAAGGCCCAGAGTCTCTTGGAGAAGTGGCTGTTTCTAGGAACGGGGCAAGAAATATACAATATGAACCGGAGCATTTCAAAGTACCAGTAGAGAGGTGCTAAAAAAAGAAGCATAATGAAAGGAGTGTGAATAAATTAATAAATGGGGATAAAGAGACAAATCTCCCTTGCAGAAGGATTACAAATAATTTACATATACTGCACATCCTCAAAAGAAGTATTTAGGCTGCATATAGTAACTTTCTTTCAAAGAACACAATAAGCATGGGAAGGGGATTGGCAATTTACAGTGGAGAATCACAACATAAATTACTCCAGCCAAGTGATTAAAATGATCACTGACAATGGTAAGTCATGTTGATGAAATATATTCTTGATATGATGCAATGAAAATGGCACTTTACCTCTGTAATCTGCCTCCCAAATACCCATAACTCCAGTAAAATAAAAAAAAGTCATTAATTATTCATGTAGAACAGAATATACTTTCCCAACCTTCCCAACTGAACTGAGCTGGCCATAAGTGAGAAACAAATATTTAAGCCACAAACATTTTTAGAATCATTTGTTACAGCATCTAGAAAAGTTGAAGAGTACAGATTCCTTTGAAAATATGATGAAAGACATTTCCCTTCCTCACAGAACAGTGCAAATATGTCCATTTATACAAAAGATGGAGTACAAATTTCAGGAGCCCATTAGGGACCCCATTACACTTTTGCTGGGAAGAATCTAGGAATCAGTATCAACAGAGGGTCCTACCATTCCCTCTGTGGTGCTTTAAAATTCTTCCAACACCACAACCTCTATTCTGAATATTTTTATTTGGGGTTTGATTGATTTGGTAGTTTCCCTCTCATCATGGCCCAAATACTTTGAAGTCCAAGTTCTTTCTTTTGGTCTATAATTCCCAGAAGAACAGATGAGCAAAGCATGGCAGCCATTTTCCAAGGTATCCATGGAGTCCAGTAGTGCAAAAATTTTCTCCTTCCCACTGGGAAAAAAGCAACTGAACTTTTGGTATAGCATTGGCTCACCAGGACTGAGGACAGCTATAAGCTAGGGAGTTTAACTGAACAGACTTTGTAGCTTCAACCATGCCAACAAAACATCATTTCCAATATGGTTTCTTTATTTGCCTCTCTCTTATGTCTCCAGATCTAGGTAAGTTTACTAACTTGTACCTATATTGAGAGCAACTAAAAGGCAACCACATCCCAACACTAATATTGCCATGAGTCACCTTGATACCATAGCCATACTCACCCCTAACTTCACTCTCCTCACCCTCTCCTTCACTCATATTATAATCAATATCTGTGTCTCCATTTCCCTTGTTCCTCCAGCTCCCCCAGGTTAATCAATGGCACCTTGGAGTAAAAGTAGTATTCAAATCAATTGTACAATCTGGCTGCATTAAAAAAAATTATAGAACGTTGTTTTGAAAATTTCCCAATGTGTAAGTGATTTGCAGAAATAAATGTGCATTTACTTCCATATCTGCTTGTTTGTGAATTTTTAATTATTTACTGGCAATCTGAGCAGCTTTTTTAAACCAGGGAACACAATGTGGCACAACTGACAGTTATAACTAAATCGTGGTGGCTGGAAGCCCAAGTTTTCCCAGATTTCCCCTCCCTCAAGTAGTTCTTACAATCACTGAAGAGGTTTATATATCAAGAGTCAGTCAGCCAAATCAGGATCATCTACAGCTTTTAGTCCCCAGTAGCTCCCCAGAGTAGCCATTCTGAGCTCGATTAGATTTCTATGCCAGATGCTGCCAGAAGAAATGAGAATGCACCAAACCCTGATGCTTCAGGACCTAGAACAGACTTGCTACACCTTTGAGCCAGAAACCCATATGGCACCTCCTCTGACAGGAAATGACCCTTCCTACTTCTGGAGTTGCCAGCTGAGAAGGAGTAGGTAACAAAAGAGTTATGAACCCAAAAGAGTAAACACTTTACTGACACAACTCTCAACTTACACACACAACCAGTCACTTTTTCCTAGAGGAGCTGGGTCAGACTAACTTTTAGCTTCAGCTGTATTAAGAACTTCCATTTCCAGAGACTTTTTCTCAGGAGTTTCCTCAATCCCTCTCTCCACTTGTTCATGCAAATGATCACATAAGAGAGACATGTCACTTTGTTCTTACAACTTTAACTGAACCTAAGCCCTAGCATGGGTGTAGTCAAGATAGCATGGTAAGTACTCCATTGCACACTTACACAGTAACAACAAATAGATATAAACTGGTTGTACAGTAATAGGACTTTCTGCAAATTACTCATAAATATCACTTTTATTTTTAATTGTCCTTTATATTTTTGTTCTCAAGAAAAATAATTCATACTTATTCATGTATGTACCAATGTTTAAGACTGTCACTTAGTCCTCATATGCTGAAGAAGAAATCATTATCCAATGAGAAACAAAAGTCAGAATAGAAACTTTTTCTTCCAAGTTTATTCATCGTTAACAGTGTATTGTTTATTCTATCTTGATGAACAGAAAATTAGCTTTATCTACAACATTATGGGATTTTAGCCACCAACATTTTGCCTTGTCCATATAAATGATCAATTGATACTGTTAGTTTTATTTTTTAATGTCTAAAATATTTGAACATGGTATGAAAATGTCAGTTACTATTAATGTAATACAAAGAATATACATAAAGAAATTGTAAGAAAAATGTTAGAATTTCATTCACCTCACACAAATCATTAAGAGGTCAGATTATTTTGAATACTAAGATAAGTAATAGACCTTTGGATTTAGCAATGTCGTTCTAACTCATATTTGAAACAGTTAAATGGTATTGGGGTATATAGTTAAACTAGATAGATTAGGGTAATCTAGAGGAATACAATACATTGCAAGAGACCTTCTGGGTTTTGGTTTGCTTCTAAAATAACTTAGAAAACAATGTAGAAAATTGTACACTCCTTAACTTTTCTTCCTCTACTCAATATTTACTTTGTAATGCATTGATACTAATGACTTGTATTTGCATAACACTTTATAATTTTCAAAAATTGTCAAATCCATTATTTTGCCTGGACTTTCCAATATCCCTATAAGAAAGTAAAGCAGGATTGACACCTGGTTTTAAAATGAAAGAAAAGAAACAACAGGCAGGAGTCACAAGGCTTGGTGAAATCAACATAAATCGAAACTTGGAGTCTAGGAATCAGTTCTACAGGATTTCAGTAGAGGTCTTTACACTCCTCATCTTCTTTAAGTCAAATGAGTTAAAATTGGAGTCTGGCTTCAACTTCCTGAGTAACCTGGTCAAATAAGCCATCAGTCCTAAATCTCAGCTTCCTCATCATACAATAGGAAAATCTCTTGCAACTTCATTAAAGTATGTAAAATTATCAGTCCTACTATAAGTGCTTAATAAATATTTATTCTTTTCTCTTCCTTTTATTATTTCCAGAAATCCCCAGTCACATCATCACAGTCCCTTTGAAGATTAATCTCCAAAAAACCACAATCAGTATTCATCTGTAACTCAAGAGATACAAAGTTAGAAAACATATTGGGTAAAAAATTCAGTGAGGTGAGACAGTCTGCTAGGAAGTTCCAACATTTCTCTGAATTTTGTCCTGCCCCAATTCCATGAGACAACTTGCTACATCTTCAGATCTCTCCAAAGGCAACCTATATCAAAATATTCACCTCCTTCCATCCACCCAGTCATGGGTGCCCTTGGCATGCATCACTTTATTGGTTTGATTGAAAGACCCTGTGACTTATCATTACATGAAAGGAATCTTTTGGCTTTCAGCTGGACCCCACACAGCTATAGCGCATTACTTGTCATTCTAATTCCCAGCTGGACATCCCTGAGATTTTAAGGTGCCATATGATCAGAGGAGTCAGTGTGGTACAGCAGATGAACACTGGACAGGATGAGGAAGACATGGGTCATAAGCTTAATCAGCATCTAGGCATTGATTCAATAAGGTCTTTCTGAGATTCCTATTATTCATGTACAGAACAAAATGATGAAGATGTAGTAGACTGGTCTTTACAATCTTACGTATGAGTCTATGATGCAAAGGGCCCTTGCAGGCTTTGGCCAAATGATGTCAAAGAACAAAATCACACAAAATCCAATAAAGAAACAAAAATGGTTTGGGAAATCTGAGGTGGTAAAAGAGCTAATGACATCTGTCATTTGTCAAGTTATGAACCAGGAGTTGAATGACTTGCCAACCAGCCAATGAAAGCATGGGAAGGAGCCATAGATGAGATGGATAGATTTGGTAGAGGGAGTAGAGTGAGGAGTGTGACAGAAAGAGATGAAGGTGAGCAAACCTTCAAAGAAATTTGAGTTGCCTGAGGAGACAGAACCAGGCAAGAGGCCAAAAAGCCCCTTCTGTGGGAAAAAAATCTACTTTGGCCACAAGAAGTAAAAGATTTTGGCTTGCCTGCTTATTTTAGGTCCCTCCTTCCTCCCAACAATCTTACATTCGTTGCCAAATTATTCATCCTAATTCACCCAAATGTGCCTGGGGGATCTTATAAAAGGCTTTGTAAATGGGGTATAATTTTGCAGTCTTAAAAGATGAGTAGAAACTCATAGGGCCATTGAACCCCAAGCATAAGGAAGTACAGAAAGCATCTATTTAATGAAGCATCTCTTTTGCTGCATATACTGTGCTAGGGGCACAGCATGCCTCTCCTATATCCTGCACACCACCACCAGAAAGTAATTATTATCCCCATCTTACAGATGAGGAAAAAGAGTCCCAGAAAGGCTAAGCAATTTGCCTATAGTGTACTATATTTTACTTGACTCTCATTTAAACCCTCCTAATTTCAAAACCTACCCTAAGCCCATTGTGCAATTTCTGCTTTCCCACCATACCTCTTAACACATGCGAAGCCACAGAGTTACAGAAGAATAATGCTTGAAAAGTACTGTCTTTGCTTTCTCTGTGTAAATAGAAGTACAGTTAGTGGGATATGACAGTTGGAGATGTGGTTCAAAAGATAGGTTGAGTCCACATTACAAGTGGTCTTGAGAGCTTTAATGTAATCTTGTGGACAAGAAGAGACCATTGATGCCCTGAAGGAATGGCAGAAGACAGACAAGTTGATAGATAATTTGTCTGATCTCTGGGCACAGTGCCTGGCACTGCCTCATTTTTATTCTTGAGCAATGTCATGATCTAAAGCAGGTTTAGGTCTTTCTAGGATACCTCTGTTATCTGTGATTAAACTCATCAGTATATTAGGTCCAGAGGTCTAATGGCATTAAGCCCATTCCCCTAGTCTAAGGGAATAAGAAATGCAGTTGCAGATATCCTGCTTGTCTTACCTATCAGATTCTGGTCAAGAAAATATTCCCTTTAAATAATGGTCCTTGGTGGGAACCCCATCAGGAAGTCTTTATACCCAGTAGCATTCAGAGAGAGTTCTTGTCCCCATTGGAAATTTGGATTCATGTTTCTTTCCTGTTTTATGAACCATAACCCCTGCTTTCTAAACCAAAACCAGCCTGTTGTAAGTTCTTTTTTTTTTTTTTTTACATCAGGCTCTATGCAAGAAAAGCAGAAGCTCATGTGAAAAAAAAATAAAATAAAATAACAATAATAATAATTATGGGACCAATGCCACATGACAGCAGCAATAACAGCTTTCAAAATCCTTTGAGTGCAAAAGTCTTACTTGTTTTATGAGCCAACACATGGAGCTAGTCTTAAAAATAAAAAATAAGAATGGTTTCTTTCAGTTCAGATTTCATAAGAAAAAAAATCGCATCTTTAATTAAGATTTATGGGCCTCAGTAGGGCCCCGCAAGAGGAGAGAAATGGCTCAAGAGTGTAAAAACTAACAGTTAAAAATGGGGAAATATGATTAAGGGCCTTTAATTCCTCCTGCCTCTTTTGTAGGGCTTCCAGTGGCCCCAGGCAAAACCAGGCACTTATTGTCTTTAAAACAGCATTATTCTTGGCATAAAATGTTTATGAATCAAGATGAAACTTGTAAGGAATAATATCAACCTTACTTGAAAGGCTTCTCTTGCTAGAAACAATATTTAGTTTAATAAAAAAAATTCTTAAGAGAAAAAGTATGCATAAAAGTTTATATGCAAAGGAAGATGTATATAAATTGATATCTTGCCTGGTGTTGGTTGAGCATTTTTCAGTTTTCATAGTTGCATATGCTGGATCTTGCTGGATCTTGTTAAAAACTTTGACACATAGGGCAAATATTAGGATCTCTACTTTGAAGATGAAGATTCTTTTCCAAGATGTTAGGTTACTTGTTCAAAGAGTAGAAAGGGACATAAATAATAGCTTGATTCTAAGTTCATACTCACTCTAGTGTATCTCAAAGCGGTTTCTCTAAGAGTTTATCTGTGCATGTTATTTCTACATCATGTATACATTTTTTAGTTTTCATGAGGGACATTTTTCAAAACTGGAATGAAGAAAACCCAATAGTATATATTTTAATACTCTAAATATTAAAACTGAACAATAAAGATACCTTGTGCATTGATATTAAAGTGTGGTTTTGGAAATATATATACTTAATCTGATACAGAAAATAGAATTCATCAAGTTTCAGCCTATATTCCTCCCCAACACGTTGAAAATCACATTTGAGAACAAATCATTCCAAAATTACCTGTAGCTATCATTGCCCCCACCATCACCAAGACAATTAATTATCTAATCCCATATTTGTTATTTTACTGAGAATGATTCCATCTCTTTCTCTACAAATGGCATCTTCTAGGGAAGGAATTGTCCTAAACACTTATTACTCTACTCTAGCTGAAGTTGGGAATGCTGTCAGTATATGATTTGTCAATTAAATAGGACTTGCTTTAATTTTTAAAATTACTTCCTTAATGCTTCAAGGCATGTCCTCTTGATCTCGTACTTTGATATTAATATATAAGCCTTTCTTCTCATGATTGCATGGCTTAAACAATTCCTCACTCAACCCATCTTCTCAAATTCAAGTTCCAATCCAGTTCTAGCTCTACTATCCACATGACTAGCCTGTTCCTTCCAATGAGAAGAAGGAACACCTGTGATGTTCATACCCAGCACTGGAATTTTAACAACCTCCATTTTGCTCCAAAGACTTCCAAATCTGGTAGTAACTCTTCTGACAACCTCAACTTTCCAGAAAGAGAAGAGAAACCAAAAGGTATGTGAAAAATACTCTCCACAGGGCATTCAATATATGCATTATGCATAAAAGCAGTCCTCATTTTCTCACCACTCTCACTTGATGAATCACTTCCATGATTTTAGAAAATATCTTTATGAAGATGATTCCTAAGACAATTCTTTTAGTCCCAAGACTGCTCCCAAACATTACTCCTAAAAGCCATCTGATTGAGAAACATTGCCACCTGCATATCTAGCCACTAATTTAAACTCATTAAATTTAAAATTAAATTCATGATTGTGTCCCCAAAACTGTTTCCTTAGGTCCTCTAAAGGTACTTGCTATACTCATTCACCTGGAATACCTGCATTTCTATCAATACCCCTTCCATTTTTCAGTGATTGACTTGAATCCCATCATTTTGATGCAGACTCATGATCTCTTCAACTATAAATGATCTCAATCACTTTTGAACTTCTAAAACCTATTGTAATTCTAATTGTTATCCAAGTATCTAAAACAAGTGATCTGTGTGATATCAACAGAAATGCCTTTTTTGAAATATCTGTGCTTCAGTTTCATAAATGAAAAAACTGTTTAAGGAGAGTTATCTCTAGAGTGAGTTGTGCAAGGTGAACTAGAGAGAGGCAGGAAAAAATTTAAATTTTCTATTTAAATCTATATTAAAATTGGGAAATTAATTTTATCTATATTTGATATACAAATTGCCTGGATTGAAACTTGAGAAAAAAGGTCTCATGTCCCATGAAATGCACAGACTTTCTCAGAAAAGAGCAAAAATTTCTTGAATTCAAAGGGTGGACAGTGGGGACCTCATTCTTCCATTTACTTTCCAATTAATGCCAGGTGTTTAGTCCACTTGTGCTTAATCAAGTGGATTTATGGGTAAGGTTATCTATTATTAGCCATATTACCTCCACAATGAAGCAAACTAGCTTAAAATATTTCTTTCAAAGTTACTTGAAAGAAATTAAAGTTAACAATAGTAATACAAACACAAATAATAAGAAAATGGCAAAGCTGAAATATCTATGTGTAAAATAAGCTCTTTGTCAGGAATTTTATGGGAAAAAAAATGAATTATATAATTAGACTCATGGCAATATAGACTTTTAACCCCTTGATAGTATGTATAGAGTCATGAGATACAGCTATTCTAGTTATGATGTCATTATTTGGGGGGCATTTTGTAATATATATTCTATCTTACATCATTTAAAAATTATAGGGGCGCCTGGGTGGCTTAGTCGGTTAAGCGTCCGACTTTCGCTTAGGTCATGATCTCACGGTTCGTGGGTTCGGGCCCCACGTCGGGCTCTGTGCTGACTGCCAGCTCAGAGCCTGGAGCCTGTTTCAAAGTCTGTGACTCCCTCTCTCTCTGACCCTCCCCTGCTCACGCTGTCTCTCTCTCTCTGCTAGAAATAAACATTAAAAAAATTAAAAAAAAATTATATTTTAAGTATATTTCTAATGTTCATGATCTACCAGTATTATAATGTCTTTTATGATTTATAAATGAATATTCATATATATGGGTACTTTTTTGTTTCTTTTTATGAGTAGAGATGCAAAATTACATAATTTGGAGACTACTGGCCTGGAGAACTGATTCACACACCATGGGCTTCTGGATAGTGCATTGGTAGAGAAGTACTGGTGATGATGGTAGTATCAAATCCCTAGTGTCCCGCAGAGATGCAAGTTGATGGGGCAACCCAACACTACAGGCTCAAATCTAGTGCTTAACTTCAGTACCACCACTGCCACAGATCTCAACCACAAACATCTTATAGGAAATCGACCGGACCTCAAATGCTATAGCATTGTGACAATTTAACTCATTGAATTTTTGAAATCCCTATTTTTTCCACACGATCCTAGAACAGCAAGGTCAGACAACATCAAGAAAACCTAGAACCATTTGGTGGAATCACTTAGTTCTCTAGATCTCCCCTTGTGATCTAATAATTTCCTTTCCTTCTTTTTTTCAGCTTCAATATTTCCCATAATTTTATCTTT
This sequence comes from Hyaena hyaena, assembly GCF_003009895.1. Taxonomy (NCBI): domain Eukaryota; kingdom Metazoa; phylum Chordata; class Mammalia; order Carnivora; family Hyaenidae; genus Hyaena; species Hyaena hyaena. The sequence goes on along the minus strand of NW_024080666.1, from coordinate 5,746,643 downwards.
CATTTCACCTATTCTCTCCTCTGCTTCTTCAATTCTCATTGTTACAGTCTCCAGTTTATTTTGCACCTCAGTCATAGCACTTTTTATTTCATCCTGACTAGTTCTTAGGTCTTTGATCTCTGCAGCAAGAGTTTCTCTGGTGTCTTCTTTGCTTTTTTTTTTTTTTTTTTTTGAGCCCAGCTAGTAGCCTTATGACTGTCATTCTAAATTCTTGTTCAGATACATTGGTTAAATCCATTTTGAGCAAATCCCTGGCTGTGATTTCTTCTTGACCTTTCTTTTGGGGAGGCAGTCCTCTGTCTTGTTATTTTGGCTAAGTTTCTGTCCTTTAAATGTTTTAAAAGCTTGTTACATTTCCTGCACCTGAGAATAGAATACTACTATATTAAAAAGGAGTCACACATTGCCCAGGACCTGGCACTTCCGGGAGCATTTCTTGTGTATGCTGTCTGCACTCTGCTGTTGCATTTTGGCTGCTCTTTCCCACCACTCAGTCCTCTGCAGAGCTCTACCTTGCTTACAATGGTGGAGTGTTTGGACCTTTAACTAGATGTGCTTTGGTTTGTTTGTTCAAGTAACCCTGGAAAAGGGGAGGGGGGAGACTGATCCCCAAAAAAGAGAAAAGGAAAGAGAAAAAAACAACAGAGAATCAAAGAACTATAAGCCTGATTCCAAAGAAAAAGGAAGGAAAAAAAAAAAGAAAAACGAAGAAGAAGAAAAGGGAAAAGAGTAAAAAGGAAAAAAATCCCTAATTCCAAAAGAAAAAAAGAAGATGCTATCTTCCAAGCTCCACATGGCAACATCTGAGACACAAATGAAAGTGGAAACTTTAGAAGAAGACAGACTTTAACTTCCTCCACCAATATTCTCAAAGCCTCAAATTCCTTCCAGGCATGGGCCCATTACATGGATCTTCTCATTTTTTCAGTGATAATTCCATATAGGTCAGGGGAAAACAGTATAATGTAGAGGTGTGCAACACAGGCTTAGGGGCCAGATGGCCAGATCCACCTCACAATGCTACCATTGACCTGGTGTGTTGCCCTTGGGCAGTCTACAAGGTCTTGCTGGCCTCTCCTTGCTGGTGGAATGAAAAGGAAACTGAGGCACTGAGAATTCAATGAGCTACTTCTTATAAAATACTTTTTACAGAGCTATATTTCACATAAAAGTACTTAATAAATTAGCATTAGGATTATTGTCATTATTAATCAATAAATGCTTTTTAATAAATTAATAAATAAATTTTCTGCTTTCCAAAAACTTCAAACACCTTATGTTATTCTCCATATTTGATTATTTAATGATTAAATGAAAAAACAGTTGAATGAATGAATGAATGATGCATTTTGTCTATTACATCAAAATTGTTTTGGAAGTGTGAGTTTCTTTCCTTAAAAATTATGCAAGCCACAATCTTAAGATTGTTCCTAATTTGTATGTCTTCTCTACAATGACTTAATAATGCTGACAATATTTTTTGCTTCTCAATAAATATGGAATAATCATACACACACACACACACACACACACACACACACACACAATCTTCCAAGCAGCCAGTGCATATTTCTTCTTTGGTTGGCCTCAAATTTTCATGCCTTTAACCAAGAAAAATGACAACTGATAGCAGGAATCTGAAAAATGACATATTCCCTTCACCTATACAATATTTAGATGTATGTGTTGTCTGTCTTCCCTCTGGAGTTGCCTGTATTCCACCAACATATTTTTAATCATCAGGGAAGTCCCAGGAATGACCATAGAGGAGATCTCTCAGACCTGCACATACCCATCACCAGCACTTCCATGTGAAAAACCTCCTGCAGTGCCTCTACTGCATGGCCTCAATCTAAAAAGACATAAAAACCAGGAAGTCTCTGGGCTTGATCACAGCTCTAGAGACATACTGGTGCCAAGCTGAGAGTAACTGAAAAGGTGAAGACACTGCCAAGTACAGGAATGTTAAACACAGGAGAAGAAATTGCAAGAGAGGAAGTGATCAAGACATTCAACATTATGATATCCTGCCTGAAAACTGATTGTTTCTTTCCTGTAAAATGTACTCATTCCATGTGATGTGAGAGCATAGAGTGAATTTAGGAAAAGTATTTTTAGAATGCAGTGGAGAAATATGAGCTTATAGATAGCCTCTGGGAAGCATAAGTTATGCCTAAGGAATGCATTAAATATATGCCTGTATGATCTCAGGTGCTGTAGCATTAATAATATATGCCTCTAAGTCCATGGTGAAGATACTCAAGTATCTTAAGGCACACAGTCTTGGAGAGACTTAAAAGTAAGAGATTCTTATTTTCCATGAGTTCATGGTCCCACATCTGTCTACCATATGTTGATAGAATCACATTCCCTCGAGAGGAAGGGACCAAATGTCCATTCTACCTGGTTGGCCAGAGCCAGGAAGATAAACCAGTGATGTGGTTATCCCATATGTGGGTTTCTTTCTTAGAGACATTTGGCAACTGAAACCTCAAAAGTAATCTTATTAGTCTATTAGTGTATCAGTCACAATGGACTAATAGTGCTATGATAACAAACATCCCCCAAAACCTCAGAGTCTGAGAGGAACAAACTTTCATTTCCTGTTCATACTACATGTCCATTGTGGATGGTCTGAGAGCTCTGCTCCACTACGTGTCCACTTCAGGCCCCAGGCTGACAAAATAACCATCACCTGGATGTTGACAGCCGCTGTGACATTGGGAGAGAGTGCTCTGGTGGGTCTCATCTGTCCTGAAAGTAGCATACAAGTCCTCCTACAAATCATTGGCCAGAATTAGTCACATGGTCCCGTTCAACCACAAGAGGGCCAGTAAGTTTAATTTTCACATCTGTCTCAAAGGCAGAAAGAAATAGGGCGAACATAACTAAGAATTCCTTCAATCAGCAAAGATGAACAAATGTCGTATTATGAACTTGAACTTAACCCAGAAGGCAGAGGGGCGTGGAACAAAATACAGTCTTATCTTTTCCCTCTAAGAGATAGCAATCTTTTGGGAGAAATAGAACATCCAGAAAAGTAACAAAAGTTAATTAGTAGTGAAGACCATTTACAATAAAAAAGAATACAAAACACCCAAGTTCTAGAATACCAGAATAACACATAGTTTCCTTTTTAATATGTTGCAAACTATAACTGAAAATTTCAAATTATACCATTTCAATCATTAATAGCTCCACAATCCATTCATAAATTTATTCAAATTATTCTTATCTAAAAATCATATGTTTTGGACAGCCTTGTCTTCCTTTCTAATATAATAAGCAAAATTACTACCATGCAGGGATTACACACACACACACACACACACACACACACACACACATTCTATACCTAAAAAGAACTAATTAATAAGCAGAAACAAGGGATATTCTCTGAGAAACAATTTTTTATAGTGGGATAATTTCATATAAAATTGACTATATGTTCAAGATTGAAGTTTGTACTTCTGCATTACTACTAGGTTTCACCTGTCAAATTTTGGGAATTGCTTCAAATAAAACCAAGAATGCTCACTTTGAAAACACTAAAATATAAGAGAAAGGTGTAGGCTGACTGGGTGGCTCAATTGGTTGAGCATCTGACTTTAGCTCAGGTCATGATCCAGCAGTTTATGAGTTTGAGCCCCGTGTTTGGCTCTGTCCTGACAGCTCAGAGCCTAGAGCCTGCTTCAGATTATGTCTCTCTCTCTCTCTTCCTGCCCCTGCCCTGCTCCTCTCTTTCAAAATAAACATTAAAAAACAAAAAAAGAGAAAAATGTGTAGAAAATAGGGCATTTTACCCCAACTGCTATTAATATACTATGTTCCTTGAGAAAGTAACATTTGCTGATTAAGTTTCATCATCTGTAAATTGAGTGGTAATCTATACTAGATCATATATACGGCCCTTTCCTGAGCTTATATTTAATTTTAGAGAAAAACTGCTATGGTAGTTCAAAGATAAGCAAAGAGGGCATTATGAGCTCAATGGGAACAGAACAAGTATGACATAAATTCATAAAGGTCATAAATAATAAACAACCTCTTTCCATTTATTACACACACACACACTATTCAGATTCCTTTGCATTTATCTTATCTTTTATTCTAAATTCACTCCTTTAAGGGAGAAAATTTACAATTATTAACTCATTTTTCCACTTTGAGATGAAAGAAAGAGAATCAGGTCTGGGAGATTATACAACTACAAAAGTTTTTTGTTTGTTTGTTTGTTTTTACATACAAACAAGGATGCACTGCCTATTAGAGCCATGATAGATGTGAAATAGTAAAAACTGTATCACAAACGTGTCCAGCATATTCTGACATTCAGGAATCTTTCTCACATGAATGAATTCATAATTTGAATAATACGTAAGGTAAATCAAGAGTGAGATTACACACACCCACACACACATATATAAAGTTAAGAAAAGGCTTATGGGAGTAACCCATACTGACTACTGAGGTACTCCAAGGAAAACCATGAAACAGACTGTGATCTGCATACCTTGAAGCATGGGTTATGTGCTAGTAGAAGAGGAAGGTAAGGAATGAAAGAAGGTCAATGGTCATGCTTCCTGAGTGAGCAATACCAATAAACATATTCATTTAAGAACAAGTGGAGGTACTTCTTCCAAGCAGGATGGAGTAGCTTGTGGGATTTCCCAAAGAATAAATAGAAAAGCCTTATAAACATTAAAAGCATATATTTAAAGCTATCAGGAAGCTGCTGATTCAATAATAATTAGATTAATCAAGATTGCAGACAGTGAGAACTACAGAGAAATTGGTTGGTGATCTGTAGCCACTCTTTCCTTATGAAGACTGGCTGATTCTGGAGACAGGAAAAGAGGAGGAAGAGTCAGGCCAGGCATCACCCGGTCAGAAGACCCTTACAGGGTACTAGGTTACCACCTGATCTGGTGATCTCACAGCACTGAAGAGACCATCTTAGAGACTTGAGAAAATTCATACATATCTGACTTCTCCTTCAAGATATTCACTAAATTCTGAGGCAACACAGGGTGGGACATTAGAAGATAATCAGGAGTCTCTAAAAAGCAGAGCAGAACTCTTTGTAGTAGGGTAGTTTATGTCTGTCCTAAAGACAGAAAGATTAGAATTCAGCTGAAATTTCTTCAAGGATACACCTCAGAAGAGGAGTCAAACAAAGCAGACTGCCATCTAAAAACTGCAAGCCAGCCTCAGTTGGATACCATCGCTGATTGGAGTAAAGACAATCAGCTACCACTGATTGAGTCAGCCTAGCAGAGGAAAGGTTAAATCCTCTCAGAAAGAAGATATCACATGGAGTCACTAACAATTTTTACACATAATATCAGGCATTCAATCAAAAATTACTAAATATGTGCAGTGCCTGGTGGTTCAGTTGGTTAAGCAACTGATTTCAGCTCAGGTCATGATCTCATGGCTAGAGGGTTTGAGTTGGCACTGGGTTCTCTGCCTCAAATCTTCTTTCTCCCTCTCTCTATCTGCCCCACCCCTACTTACACACTCTCTCTCTCAAAAATACAAGCCCATTACTGCCTCAGTGCCTTTACACATTCTGTTGCCCCTGTTTGGAATGCTGTTATTAAAGATATTCCTGGGCTCACTTCTTCAGGGTCTCTGCTCAAATGTTACTGGATCAGAGCATTCATCTCTGGCCAATTTATATTACTCCATTTTCTCCATAATATTCAATACCATGTGATATATATTTATCATTTTTATTTATCATGTATTTCTCCTAATTAGAATGTAAGCCCTATGAGGGCAAAGGCCTTATCTATTTTGTTTATAGCTATATAAACAGGGTCTGTCATGTAACAGGTTTTCAATAAGTATTTGTTGAGTGAATTAATAAATGCAATTTTAAAGTATAAAAATTCATTAATTAATTAACATTTTTCAGAAATTATTAAAAATTACTAAACATACTGAAGACAGACTGATATCATTGAGGGCAATGAGAAAAAAGCACATAATAAACCAACAGGCGATCTAGCAATGCCTTCGGAAGAACAAAAGAATTGAGGTTAAAATGATAAATATGTTTTTTAACTAGTCAAAGATATGCATAAAAGGGATTAAAAGTAGAAAAAAATCTCAAGAACTTACATGTAAAAAAAAAAAAAGAATTAATAGGAATTCCGGAACATAAAAATAAAGTAGCTGAGGAGGCCTGGGAGCTGCAATCCTGGGCGGGAGTGTCTTGTTCTCTCTAGGCAGCCTGGGCCCTGCCCGCCTATGAAGCTGGGCGTCCAGAGCTCCACTGCCTGTCCCTGAGAATGGGGGATAGTTCACAGATGCAGGCACCTGCCCCAGAGTGGTCTGGCAGGACAGCAAGGCCCAGCAGGCCTAGGGAAGGTCCTGTCACAGATTCTCATCTGGGTCCTATCCAGTAGCCTCCATATCATTTTGTTGGTAGGCTCCCTGGTTTTGCTCACTTTTAGTGGCTACTCATAACTGTATTGTTGGCTGAGGTACCTTTTAGTACAGCTTTATGTTTATTCCTTTTTACCTGCTTCCTAATAAATTGCCCTTTGTAATTTCTGCACTGCATTTTCCCTTTAATTGTAAAACATGGTTCATATGAAAAAAGCTATTTGCTATTATATTTTCATCAAAAATAATAAAGTACCTGAAAATAAGAATCCAAGAGATAAGTTAAAAATCAGTAAGACAAAAACTGGATCAGATAGATTAGATATAGATATGCAGATATGGATAAAAATTGAAATATAGATATTATAAAAATGAAATACCAAAAATAAGAATGGAATATACAGAAAACTGTAATCAAGCATGTGAACATAGTAAGAAAAATAGAATTAGATACTCAGAGTAAAAAGAGTAAAATAATGGGCAAAACAATATTTGAAAGAATTTCCAGTGAACTTCCATAGCAAACAAATAAAAAATTTTAAATATCATTTAAAATTATAATGGTATCAAAAACATCAAATACCTAATAATAAACCTAATAAAACATGTGTAAGATGTGAACACTGACAACTACATTATTAAGAGAAATAAAAGGAAAACTATATAAATCAAAGAATATACCATGTACATGGATTGGGAGAACCAATATTATAGATATTAATTGTCCCAAATTCTCTAGAGATTCACGTCAGTCCAAAAATGAATCACAACACATGTGTTTGGGTGTAAATTGACCAGTTCTAGTTCTTTATGGTCATGGAAGGGATAAGAATAGCTCTGGTAATATTGAAGATGTATAAATCCTGCTCTTGGTCTTTAGCTGCAGGATTTGTACTTCTAGATGGCAAAACATATTATAATATTATCTTGTGAAAGTGCATTTTTGGCAAAAGTGTAGTAAAATAGACAAAAAGTAGAACAGAATGGAAAATGTAGAAACTGACCCATATCTAAAAAATCATCTAATTTATGACAAAGATAGCATATTATAGCAAAAGGATAGACTTGTCAATAAAGGGTGTTTGTGGACAAAAACATATCATATATAAAATATCAATGCCAGATGGACTGTACATCTCAATGTGAACCTAAAATCAGTAATTATTTTAGAGGAAATCATAGGGGGATAACTTTAATACTTTGAAGTAGGCAAATTGATACAAAAGAGCTAAAATCAAAAGTGCTGATAAATCAGACTTTATTAAATTTAAAAATTTCTGCCTATAAAAAGAAACGAATAAGATTTAAAAAGGAAAGCCACAGAGTAAGAAGATACTTGTAATATATCAATCTACAAAAGACCCATGCCCGGCATATATAAAGAATTTCTTTGAATCAATAAGAAAGACAGCAGGAAAATGAGCAAAAGATTGAAGAGGAACTTCTTAAAATCCAAATGTCCAAATGACAAATTGACATACAAAAAGGTGCTCATGTTTATTAGAAATCTGGGTATTGGAAATTAAAACCAAAATAAGGAGCACCTGGCTGGCTCTGTCAGTTGAGTGTCTGACTCTTGATTTTGGCTCAGGTCATGATCTCATGGTTGGTGGGTTCAAGTCCTGCATCAGGCTCTGTGCTGACAGCGAGGAGCCTATTTGGGATTCTCTCTCTGCCCCCCTCCACCCCCCCCCCGGGCATGCGCACACACACACATGTGCACACACACTCTCTCTCTCAAAATAAATAAGTAAACTTAAACAAATACATAAATAATAAATAAAACCAGAATAGATGCAACACAAGATGGCTAAAATAAATGATGATGACTGGAACACTCATACAGACTGAAAGTGGGAGTGTGAATTATTAACAGTCACTGATCTGCTACAGCTAAACAGGCACACAAAGTTCAGAAAAAGAACATTGATTGTTAAATAAGTAAATTCACATTTTTAAATGATTCATTTTAACACAAGATATTATTACAACTTTGATGCTTTCACTCACAATCACCTAAAAAATCTAAATATTTATAGATGTATGAATCAAGTTTTCCTAATGCCAAATGAGTAAAAAAAAAAAAGCAGTATTCATAGTATTTGTGTGTTTATTTCTCATGCAGCACACATCCTTGAAGTTCTGTCTTCCATCTCAAAACGTCAGCCACCATTATGGTATGTGTTATTGACAGAAAACATTTTCTCAACAGAATTCTATGTGCCAGGAGTAAATGTTTGCAGTGGTAATATTTTTGCTTTTAACATTGAACATAGTATATATTTCATCTGGGGTCCATGTGTGTCCCATCAATGTTCCATTCTACAAACAGCTAAAACTGTTCTATTCATTGATACTGTGTCAAATGTCCACACTAATATTAATCATCCAACAAAATTATTATACTTTATAAAGTGTCATGGTAGTTATCTTTGTGAGTTTATCTTTTAAACAGCATTGATGCCTAAATATTGCCCAAGACTTTAAGGTATTAGTGGAAATCAAAGATGAACCTATCTTAACACCACTCAGCAGTGATAACTAATAAGCATATAAACACATGCATGTGCATCTTCTAGGCCTCCCATTTTCTGCTTTATTGTTCTTCCCCTTTCCTCTTCCTATCCTAAGTTCTCACAAAAAATTCTATGATCCTCTGTATTATCAAATAATAATAATCAACAGAAGCCATTGCTTATCAGTAATTCCAACAGTATGAATTGAAACTACAGTGAACTGATGTTTCAGCCAAAAGAGGGATGAATTTTTACAGAGGTCTAAGTTTTCTTGGCTTATGGAAATGGATACTTAAATTCTGTTTGGGTCAAAGAATGAGTAAGACAAATATGGTTTAATGCTGCTCTCTTCCTATAACCTCTTTTAAAATCTAGATCACCTTTAAAGGAATAATATACTCAGTTATGAGTATTTAATGTAGGTGTGATTCCCAGATTGTTTTGTTTCAGAAAGAAGGACGTCCTAAGATCCCAAGGTCATGAGAATGATATAGGCGTTAACACAGGGGATATGGAAGTTGAAGAGTGGAGGGGTAAGTTGGAAACACAAACATTGCCTCCTTCAAAATTATCTCAAGGACCAAAAAAAAAAAAAAAAAAAAAGGAAAAACACAGATTGCTCTTTCTTGCTTGTGGCTGCCCCTTGAACGTAAGAAGTCTTCCCATGTGGCATTGGGGTTGACATCAAAACTATAATAAAAAAAAATACTGAATCCCTTTCTAAGCCAAACACTGACTGTTAGGCCCCAGGAGCTCAGAAAAGATGTGAGAAAGAGAGACTTCTTCTATCTCCATTGAAGCTGGAGTTTACAGCAGCCAAAGTCATTTTACCCCATATTTGGCAAAGCAATCCAAAAGCTGTATCCAATCCTGCAGCTAGGCTAATCTCAACTTTCAGCACTGTCTGCAAACAGATTTGGGAATTGCCAACTGCCTGATTCCACTGGCCTGGGAAAAGTTCTTTAGCTGAGTGCTGCTTTGTTCTGCACTTCTGTATTGTCTTTGTGCTAGTAGGTGAAATAAATAACACCCATTGGTCAAGATTTGAGAAGTGGCACATGGGCAGGTTTTGAGGAAAGGGAATTCTCTATTAAATGCAAATACAATAATGACTCCTCCCCTTCTCTTAACATCTTTTAGTGAGTCAGTCAGCTCTAAACCTTGGGTTAGCAGCAAGTACACCCAGCACTAAATGGCCATGCAAGGTTATTGCTGTTAAAAAGGGAAAGGAAAATCATCTCCAAAGAAGAGCAGGTCTGTATGAAGCCAAGCAGAAGCTTAGTATCCAGTCTTAGTACTTCAAGTTTTAGGTGAGAAAACAATGAGTAGTGGACAAAAACAACAAAAATGTCTGTGAGAGGAAGATTGTGAGAATTCTGAGTACTGGGCCTTTAAGATTGATAGAGATGCATCCTTGAGGTAAGAGAGAATTCAGGCCCCCCAGAGAAGCCCTATTCTCAGGAAAAGTTGTCAGGATGATGGTTTCAGGTCACCAGCACTCGTTCCCATGACTTTCTTCTCATAAGCTCCAGTTTACTTCTGGCCCCAGTGATCCCAGAAATGCCAGTCCTCGTTAGAATCAAGGTCTTCTATTTTTCTAAGCAGGGTCTGACCCTGGCTGAGTTCCCACTTCTGCTTTTCTTTGTGGGCTAAGTTTTAGCTTCTTGCCCAGGTTCCACCATCCAAGTGTTTGCCACTTCCTATTTTGCCTTTGCTAGTCCCTTCCCCTATAAAGATCTGGCCTCCATGAGCCCAGATCAGAATGCACTAGAGATTAGCTTTGCTTGCCTCAAAATTTTTATGACACTGTGAATTGTACAGAATTATCCAGGGAGCTGACGGGCTAGAGGACTGAGCTGGTGGTGGCACCAGAATCTTGGATAAAGAGAAACAGTTCCAGTCTTTAGGTACATTGAAAGAGCTAAAGAGAGAGGCATGGGATCACAGGGAAAGAGCTCTGTACCATCCACAGAAGCCCTGGGCACCGCCAGAAACCACCTGCAAGCCCCTGCCACTCAACATGTCAGAGCTCATTAGCATTTTAAGAAGGAGACCTGGAAGCTCTAACTTCCCAGAGCTTGGAACATGATTTCAAGTGTCACCTTAAGTGAATCAAGGCATTTCCCTCCCTTTATTTACTGTAAAGCAGAAAGAAGGACAATAGTTACAAGTTGCATTGCCCCAGGAAGAGGAAGATATGGTAATCACAGGATAATATTATCCTTAGGGAGCAGCTCCTAGGTTCATCCAGCTGTTGCCCACATCTAGCCAGCTGCTTGGAGGACTGTCACATTTGGGGTGAAAGTAGAAGACATTTTTAGGTTTGGGGATAATTGAGTGAGGCAGCAGGGTGGGAGATAATTGCAGTTAAAGGCAGGGCCAGCACCCAGGTTTGGACCTCAGGCTAATCATTCAGATCCTTTGAACTGAGTGATTTTTTTTCTCTTGTGGGAAGAAGAGGGGAGAGAGTTTTCCAATGAGCGCCTCCAAGGAGGGAGGAGAAAAAAGGCTGTGAGGTTCTCACCAGGTGAGAAGGAGAAGGAACTCTCAGTTGCCCTTTGCTGAGTTTGAATCTCCATCCTTCTGTGTACATGTTCTGCAATCATGAGGTCCACCATGACGGGAGGGGCAAATGATGCTATTGCCACAGAACTTGAGGAAAGAAACAGATTCTTGTCTACTCATATGTCTGCAACTGGAAAAATATACTTCCTCATCAACCCAGCATCATTATAGTTCAAAATTCTTACATAGAGCATTTTCTATAAAACAAATGGCAAAGAAAAAGAATAGAAATAGCTCTGTTAACAAAATAAGGATGCATGTTGCTAACTAACCTGAAGTTCAGTCATAGATGTGGCTGTCCCTACTCTCTTTGCTCATCTACGTCTGTCTGGGAAGGATACTGACATGTCCGAAGCCCCGCAGACTACCAATCCAAAACAGAATTTGGTCAGCACTGACCCCACAAGAATGATGGGACATAGTATCCCCAACCTCTGGTATTGTTGACCCAAAATGAGAATTCTCCATAGTCTCCTTTGCCTCTGAGCATGCTGCAATTGAAATCTCCTGTCCCTTGAAAAAGGAAAAGTAACATGTTATCTGCCCTGCAGAAGGTCTCTCTTTGTCTTTGGGGCATCTTAAATTATCTTTTCTTTTTTAATTTTTTACATGTTTATTTTTGAGAGAGAGAGACAGAGCACAAGCGGGGAAGGGCAGAGAAAGAAGGAGACACAGAATCCAAAGCAGGCTCCAGGTTCTGAGCTGTGAGCACAGAGCCTGATATGGGTCTTCAACTCACGGACCACAAGATCATGACCTGAATGGAAGTCAGATGCTTAACTGACTTGAGCCACCCAGGTGCCCCTTGAATTATCTTTTAAGTTGTCACTTTCACACCCTCTGGTAGTCTCTTTGACACCTGCATTTACAATCACGCCTCGAAAGCAATTTTCTCCGGATGTCTTGTCTGAAGCACATCCACCTGTCTCTCACTAGGCTTCTTCACCTACTGTTCCAAGCTTATATCCAGGGTTAGAGTCACTGACAGTCATGTGGGCCCAGCAGCTTTTACAATTATTTCTGAAGGCTGTGTGTCTCAATCGAAGTTCTTTATAAACTGAGAGATGCCTCTAATTTCATTTTGTTACAAAGTAATAACTCTATTCAGCCTACATTTCTCTAGCACACACTACGAGATGGTTCTCAGATTCAGACACTGTTACTTACAGGAAGAGCTCTGTTTAGGATATTTGAAGAATTGTCCTTTTCCCAATGGTCTTTGTGCTTTGAAGGCCCTTGAGGCCTGTGCATATTGAGAGGGTTAGTGGAGGGAAGTGATATGGGGTTGTATTAATAAGGGTTTAGTGAAGAAAGTAGTACCATTAAAAGTGTCATGGGAGTAAGGAATTTCCAAAAAAGGATTGGACCCTTTGTGATTGAGAGAGTCACTGGAGAAGTAAAGTTTAGAGTGGGAGGGTCAGAGAAAGGTCATTAGCTAGCATGGTATGCCTGAATGAATTAGAGCTTACAGGAACATCTGGAGGCTAGGAGTGCCGAGCTGCTGGAGTCCCACTGTGAAAAAGGCTATAGAAGTCTGCAGAAGGCATTTGGCTCTGTGTAACTACTACACAGATATAATATATCTGGTCATCAAGTCCACCAGTTGAAATCAAGAACAAATTGAAACCCACCTGCACCTCTGTTTCTATCTTTCATCACTTATTGACAACAATCTTCGTCTTCTGTTTCATATCACCTCCCAAATCTCACGCAACTTCACTTTTGAACTCAACCCAGGAAAATCTCAGGCATTCCCCGAGATTCTGGGGAATCTAGTTTCTAGTGTAACAGAATTGGCAATAGAAATCCAGTATACTTGTATCTACTCTGTAGTCCCTCTCCACTGTCCTAACACCACCACCACTGAAGCAGGAAGTGGGTTTCCCCCAAACATCCACAGCTCTCCCAGATCTAAACACACCACCTCCCTTTAGTGATTGACATTTGTTTAAACCTGATTTCACCTAAGTTAAACAAACATTAAGGAACACAGAATGTGTGGTTATACGGTGTAGTTTTCCTTGAGAGTTTCATTCTCTTGGCACAGTCTGGTTGCAGATGTCTATGGGATATGCCTATAGGATATCCTATGGAATATGTCTATGGGATATGTCTATGGGATATGTCTGCCAACATATCTTCATCTGGCCCAATTCCCATCCTCTCATTTGCACTTAGATTTCCTGAAAATTTTCTCCTGAATACTCCTAGTGAACCAAGGAGAGGATCTATAGAGGGCTCTTTGCTGGTTCCAAGTTTTAAAGTGAGAGACAGAGTGAACTAATAGCTGTCCCTGGCAACAATTGCAAAGCCAAAGCCAGAATTCAGGAGCAAGTTATGAGAAGACCAAATAAACTGGACCTTCTTGCTATAAAGTGCTAGCAGGCTCCATTCCTTCTCACTGTGACTCGCCCTAAAATACAATTCTTCCCCATAGCTGCCCTCAGTCTTTATTTACATCTGAACTACATCTCACTTTCCCTTTTATTTCCAAGTCTTTCCCAGTCCCTTTCCTTTTCTTCCACCTCCCAATTTTTTTCTTTTCCATTTCCCAAATCCACAGAACTTGAAAAAGCCCTTGTGAAATATGAATACAGTGTTTCTCAGTGTGATTGGTGGATCACCTGTTTTGAAGTTCCCATGATTTTATAAACAGATTCCAGGCTCCCGCTTCAAACCCACTAAACCAGAACCAGGTGATGGGTCCACGAATCTGAATCTCTAACATGCATTCTAAATAATTCTATGTAAACCTGTTTTTAAAAATACCGCATCAATGGCTTTAAGAAAAAAATTAATATTATTAATAGTTAATTCCTATACCTTATCTTTAGGCCATGAAAATTGTTTACCCTCCTTTTGTTTAAATATCTCCTAATTGTATTATTCAATATGTTGTGCTTCTGTTGAAAATAGGCTTGAGCATACAAGAGGACAAGCAAAAGACCCCAGTCAGTTGGAACTGGGTGTTACTGGAAAGGGGTCATTAGGGGACAGTGCTGGGTGAGGGGTTTGCAATAGAGGTCCCCCACTAATGGTATTCACTGTGAGAAGACCCAGGCTTCACTCTCTTGCTGTTTCCCCCATAAGACATATTCTGCGCCTTTGAAATGATAATAATGTTATGTTATTTTTCTAATTGTTCAAGCTTCCTGAATATCTTAGTCTGCTCAGGCTGCTGTAACCAAATGCCACAGACAGGAGGGTGGAGAGGGGCTTACCACAGAAATTTATTCCTCAAAGTCCTGGGGGCTGCAAGTCCCAGATCTGGATCTGGAAGGGTGCTGCCTCTAATGAAGCCTCTCTTCCTGGTTTGTAGACAGCAATCTTCACATGGCCTTTCCTCTGAGGGCACAGAGAGAGATGGAGCTCCATTGTCTCTTCTTTTTTAAATTTTTTAAACGTTTATTTATTTTTGAGAGACAGAGAGACAGACTGAGAGCAGGGGAGGGGAAGAAGGAGGGGGAGACACAGAATCTGAAGCAGTCTCCAGGCTCTGAGCTGTCAGCACAGAGCCCAATGCAAGGCTCAAATTAACAAACTGTGGGATCATGACCTGAGCTGAAGTAAGAGGCATAAACAACTGAGACACCCAGGTGCCCCTCTAGTGTCTCTTCTTATAGGAACACTAATTCTATGGATCAGGGTCCCACCCTTATGACCTCATTTAACCTTAATTACTTCTGTTAAAGTCTCTTCTCCAAATGCGGTCACACTGGGGGTTAGGGCTTCAACATATGAATTTGGGGGAGATCCAAACATTCAGTCCATAACGCTGAGCTTAATGCTGGAGCTCCAGACCAGGTGGATGGCTTTCAGATGCAAAAGAATCACAAGTTATCTGCAGAGGACTTTGGGGTTAAGACAATGGGTTCTTCTGAATGACAGACTCAGAGCCTCATTGTAAGAATTCTTATTAACATGATACATATATCACTGCATCCATCAAGACTTCCATCTTATCACAGAATGCTTCTCTCAGGCATCACACCACTTCATCATCCTGGCAGGCCATTCTGTTTGGAGGTACCAGTGGTTCTCTGTCCTTTATCCTTAGCCTTGCCCTCTCTCCTAAGCTGACAAAGTATCTACTGCAGGGTTTCTTAGCCTTGGCAGTATTAACATTCATGGCTGGACAATTCTTTGTTGTGGGTGGCTATCCTACACATTGCAGGATATTTAGCAGGCTCTCTGACCTCTAATCACTGGGTGCAGATAGCACCCCTTCTAGTTGTGAGAAAAAAAATGTCTGTAGACATTGCCAAATGCCTCTCTGGGGATGAAACTGCCCATCGTTATGAACTATTTAACCTAAACATCAGCATCCTCATTTTACCTGCATTTCTAGGGACTCAAGTACTCATTCAACTTAAATCTTGAGCGTTAGATAGCCTGATTTCTATTCTGTTCTTATCATCATTAGGACTCCAGGAAAAGTATAGTGTGCCAGTCTTCTTCTAATGCCACAAAGTGCAACCCGAGAACCTCTGAGGCATCAGAAAGAATGTGCTCAGAGAATTTATGACCAGGGACACAGCAATGTTATGAACTTAGAGAAATGATTTGCCCTTGAATATTTTCATTTATAAAATGAGGAAGATCTGATTAGGACTTGTTATGTTCCCTTGCAGCACTAATATTCCGTGAAATGTTCCCATTTCTGTGTAAAACATCAACAGACGTTAAAAACAATTATACTTCTGATCCACAGTCTGGATAATTTAGCCACATCTGAGAGTTAGATTTCTAGGATGTAAGATCCATAAAAGTTATAACCCCGTATCTTTTAAGTTACTCACTATAGTGGTCAGGAAGTTCTTGAGTATCACAGATGACAAAGTTCAGTAGTTCACAAATAGATGAACAAAGCAGGGAAGACTTCAAAGAGGAGATGAGAGTTAATCTGAGTCACAGAAAACGATTAGGACATGGAGAAAATGAAGAGTATTTGAGCTGCTTGCACTGGATCACAACTCTGTGTATTAGAATCACCTGGAAAGTTTTTTTCACTTTCCCCCCTGCTCAGGCATCACCGAAAATCCATTAAATCCAATCTCTAGAGATGAGGACTGGGCATTGGCACTTTTTTTTCAAAGTTCCCTAGGTGATTCTAATCTGCAGGCAGTGTTGAGAATAACCACTAAGCTAGGCAAAGCAAGATGAGCAAGGCTCTCATTATTTTAATATGTTATAATAACACTTAGCACCTGCGAGGTCTTTTCATGCTCT
Organism: Hyaena hyaena; assembly: GCF_003009895.1. Classification (NCBI taxonomy): domain Eukaryota; kingdom Metazoa; phylum Chordata; class Mammalia; order Carnivora; family Hyaenidae; genus Hyaena; species Hyaena hyaena. The sequence continues at coordinate 5,729,940 of NW_024080666.1, read as the reverse complement.
TGGCATTTAACTTGAAACATATATTAATTACTTACCAAAAGAAAATCCCAAAAGGCCTCTCCTTGGCCCTGACATTAAGCAGGAGCATGAACACCTGGGGGCTCTATGGGTGCCTCTGTTGGCAAATGCTCACACCTGTTCTTCCTCGCCCACCCACACAGTGGTAAGAATGAAAGCTCCTCCAGTGCACTCCTCCAGAAGCCTGCACATGCACACATTGCAGGTGCTTATCAAGGTGTAGAGCAATGGATCTGTTCCTCTTCATTTTCCCCCAACAGATGGTGCAGTAGTATACACAGTGCCCAGTGCATTTTGAATAGCTGAACGAACAAATGAACAAAAGAAAGAAAGTCAGCCAAGGATTCCACCCAGCTTCAATATTTCTTGCATTCTGGAGAATTCATTCTGATGAATTCTCTGATGTCCTGGACTCTAGATCTGGCCTGGATAACCAGATGATACCTTCTTGGCCTTTAATGTCTTTACTGTTCACATTGAGCTTCATCTCTCTCCTCTGTTAGCCTATGGAGTGTGGAGAGAATTCCCAACCTTTCCAGTTCCTCTGCAAGCAACTCTTACGTGCCAGACCTTGACCAGGCTGCCAAGATAGACTCTAGGAATGTCTCTATATCTCTATACTTGGCAGAGCCCTCAAGGTGCCACCCATGCCCCAGAGAAATAACTGATCTTGAGAATCTATGTAGAATGCACTGACAGTATACTGATTTTGTAGACAGGGTACTTAAATCTCCACTTTGAAACAGTTTGCTCCAATATATTGAGGGCTGCAATGGCAAATATTAAAACCAAGGCATTTGTAGCAGTTGTACAACTGCTCAATGTACTCATGCTGGCTTTCCTTCTGAACTATTCCACAACCTTCTTCGAGGAAAAAAAAATTAGCTCTTGTCTTTCTCATGTCATCTGAATCATTGAATTTTGTGACTATCTAATCTCATATTTTCTTTTGGTCATATTATCTTTGTCTCTCCTGAAAATTATAAGCCTCTTGAATATGGACACCCTGTCTTTTGCTTCTCATACATCCAGCATAGAAACTGAAATGTAAACTCCATGATACAGGGGGCTGGCTGTTTTATTCACTCTATGGTATTCTTAGGTTTCTTTAGCACAGAAAACACTTCCTGAAATGTGATAGACAGCAAATGAACATTTGTTGTATATGAAGTTAGTAACATGAGGTTTTAGTTTTACTATTCAATGTTTACAATTATTTTGGCTTGATAATTTATAATGATTCATATTTCCTTTCAAAGCCAATCATGGACAAACCTCTAATTTAGGCTAAATATATCATTGGGAAGTTTCTCCCAAGTTTCCTTTCTGTATTCTTTTCTTAACAGCCCAGTATTTATATTCCTGGAATTAAATCTGGCTACATAAACTCATTCCCTACATGAGGCTGGCCTTACCCTACAAAGTATCACTTTGAGTGAGAGATCACTAATCCAAAAATGTACCTTTTACCTTTCGCCCAGGGAGGTCTACCGCTTGCATTGGCTCAGTTCAGTCAAGTTTTGAGGAGAAAATAATTACAGAGAAGCATGTGTAACTAACAGACTTCTAATCTATTTCAAAGGTGTCTGCATTCTCAAAAATATTTTTTAGCCTAAAAGAAATCTCCAGAGATAGGGGAAATAGTTGTAAAGAACTGTAGACTTATGACATTTTTGGCTAGGGATAGTTTTTATGGGAAATTGTCTTCTATTATAACTGAGAATGCTCTTGTTTTGGTCATAGCTGGATAATCAAAGGCTATCACTTTCCCTAAATTTCAAACTTCTAATTGAAAATATGATGATATTGAGCCACAACGTTAGTTTTCAAATACATAATCTTCCATCTTTTTTCCCTGGAATGGGGTGTTACAAGGGGCAGCTAAGAGAGACAAGGTTTAACTACAAGGGCTCATTTCCCAGTAAATTCAATTAGAACATCTCAACAATGAATTTTGATGTATAGAGATTCTATTATGATTTATTAAATACAAGTTCATTTTAAGAAAAACCTTCTTAGGGTAAATTCCTAGCAGTGCATAGGGGTACATGTACCCCAATATTTATAGCAGTACTTTAAACAATAGCCAAATCATGGAAAGAGCCCAAATGTCCATCATCTGATGAATGGATAAAGAAAATGTGGTTTCCTCTGGAAAACAGTATGGAGGTTCCTCAAAAAATTAACAATAGAACTCTTTTATGACCCAGCAGTAGCACTGCTAGGAATTTACCCAAGGGATACAGGAGTGCTGATGCATAGGGGCACATGTACCCCAATATCCCTAGCAGCACTCTCAACCATAGCCAAAACATGGAAAGAGCCTAAGTGTCCATCAACAGATGAATGGATCAAGAAGATGTGGTGTATCTACACGATGGAATACTACATGGCAATGAGAAAGAATGAAATCTGGCCATGTGTAGCAACATGGATGGACCTTGAGGGTGTTATGCTGAGCGAAATAAGTCAGGGACAGATACCATATGTTTGCACATATAGGAGGATTAGGAGGAACTTAACGGAGGACCATGGGGGAGAAGAAGGGGAAAAATAGTGGGGGAGAGGGAGGGAGGCAAAATATGAGAGACTCTTGAATGCTGAGAACAAACTGAGGGCTGATGGAGGTGGGGAAGGGGGGAAGGGGGTGATAGGCATGGAGGAGGGCACTTGTTGGGATGAGCACTGGGTGTTATATGTAAACCAACTTGACAAACTATTTAAAAAAAAGGAGATGTGGTTTATATATACAATGGAATACTACTTGGCAATGAGAAAGAATGAAATCTGGCCATTTGCAGCAATGTAGATGGAACTGGAGAGTATTATGCTAAGTGAAATAAGTCAGTCAGGGAAAGACAGATACCATATGTTTTCACTCATATGTGGATCTTGAGAAACTTAACAGAAGACCATGGGGGAAGGGAAGGGAGGAAATGTGACAGAAAGGGAGGGAGGCAAACCATAAGAGGCTCTTTTTAAACACTGAGAACAAACTGAGGGTTGATGGAGGGTAAAGGAGGGGGGCAGGGGGGTGATGGGCATGGAGGAGGGCACTTGTTGGGATGAGAACTCAGTGTTGTATGGAAACCAATTTGACAATAAATTATAATTTAAAAATGAAAAAGAAAAGAAAACCTTCCTAAATGTAGAGTATTTGCTATTATGCATGTTCTCCCTCACAGGATATAAACTATACTAACAGACTCTTTTTCATCAATACTGAGGAATCGCCAGTCTGAAGAGTCTTTATAGATCCTTCCCATTGTTTCAGGGAAGAAAATAGAAGCTATTCTGGAAATACAGAGTTTTATATAAGAATTATGAGCTTACACGGCTTTTGTAAGAGCTTGGAGAACAACGTTCCTTGAAGCCAAAGCTGAAGATTTCAGCCTGAATCCCCCAAACACAACAGTTTATGAGAGCTTGCCAGAAACTCCATTAAATCCATAGGAGTCTCCTTGAAACTCCCACCAACAATCTCAATTTGCAACAGTAAACAATGGTTCTTAAGAACTCACCAGAAAACTGCAGATCTCACGTTTATTCACAGATCTGGTAGCAATGACCTCCAGAGAATAGTGACTTCTCCTCTTTTGCCTCCCAAATCTATGTAAGTGGAAAATGCTAAACTAAAATTATATGTGAAAGAAGATCCTGGGAAATGTAGACATTAGATTTTCCTCTGCAAAAGAGACCTTACAAGGGTGTGATATTGGTGCCAAGTTGACAATAGGCAGTCCAGTACTACAGACAGATGACACCATTTATCAACTCAGCATCCCTTCATGCCCATTTCCCCCATTTTAACCTTAAAATAGAATATTAGCAACATTTTGACATACCATGGTGCAGTTATACATCATACAACCATAGACTTTGGCTCACTTTTTGCCCGAAAAGTAGACACAAAGTCCTATATGTCATTTCATCTTTCAATAATGCCCTTCATTTTAAAGCTCAGAAAAAATTTCCATTAGCATCTTTTAATTTAAGCTCTGAATTATAGGGTAACCTACAATTAACATATATTAGAAATAGGGGATTGGGAAAGTGAGAAGAATAAGTAAACATGTAAAGTACATAAAAGCAAGGAAGAAAATATGCATAACCCCAAAGTTGTCATTTTTGTCACTGATCACATTGCCAGAGTTGACTTAATAATTTCCTTCTTACACTACACATTCCGTATTTCCTTTGTCCTCATTCAGCACCTCAGCTGTTTATGAATCTTTACCTGGAAGGATACTGTATGACTGGTTGTCCAAAAAATGGTGGTTGTATGAATTCCATTAAGGGCAGGGAAATCAAATACAAATCTAAGCTACATCTATTTTAGTGAAGATACATTGTTACTTTTTTTCAGGGGGTGGAGAGCTTCAATCTAATCACCTATTCAAAATCTCATAAGGGTTTCATTGTTGATTTTTCTGTAGGCAGGTTTGGCATTCAGCTATGTTGCAGCCAGATCAGGCTTAATGAATAAAGGTCATATTGTTGAGCTCATATATAACTCCACCTCTGCCACTATGGGCCCATTGTTCATGAAATCATTGAGCAACAACTGAGGTATCAGGAAGGAGGCTAACTGACACAGCAGCATAGGTCTTCTCAGCCACCTGAACTTGGGCAACCTCTTACCAGGAGTTACTATTTGGTGAGCATTTATAGGGACATAAATATCCCTATATTTTCGGTGCATTCTGTGAGACCCTTCCACAAACTTCTCCCACAGACTTTGTTATTACCAACATTCTGATCTTCTTCCTACTAAGTCCATGACCACCTAGCTTAATCATGCCTGAATAAATGGTGTCCTTGGACATATCTCCTCCAGAAAAAGTGAACAAAGAAGTTCAATACTCAAAGTTCTGCCCAATTGTAGAATTCTCTTCACCACTATCCTCAGCTGCTCTTCTGAGACTGGTCATTGTACTCACTCACCCACTATCTGGGTGGGGCTACCATATTGTGCAGAATTATTTATAAAACAGGTCTATTTTTTTTCTTCCTTAGTCGGCTGGAAATAGAGAACTTCCCATGAAGCCATACATGTTGATGGAGGAAGAGTTATTAATGTAGCAAAAAGCAGTGTCATGAAAATCTAGGTACATAGTTAAAGTTGCAAAGATACATTGAAGCTCCTAATACCAAGAGGTGGAATCTGTTTTCCCATCTCTTGAATCTGGACTATACTTAATATCCTTACTATCAAATAAGATGTGGTAGAAACAACTTTGTTTGGATTCTTAAAATAGACCTCCAAAATCTCACAGCTTCTACTTGTATTTCTTGGAATTCGATAATCTCCATTTGAAAAATCCTGGGCTAACCTGAATGATAAGAGATATATAATACAGTCCTCAAATGTTCCAGCTGATAATCTGTGAACAGCACACAGGTGACTGAGGCCAACCTAGATCACTCAGCTCTCAATTCATCTGTCAGGTGACAGAAGAAGACGTATGAGCAAACCCAGCAGAAAGATCAGTGAAGTTGGCCCACAGGTAAAAAGACCTAAGTGATCCATAGATTGTGAGACATGTGAGATAAATAAATGGTTGTATTTTAAGCCATTAAATTTGGGGGTTGCTTACTAGGCAGCAAAGATTAATGGAGATAAGGCTGTCTGGATGGCTCAGTTGGTTAAGTGTCCAACTTTGGCTCAGGTCATGATCTCACAGCCTGTGGGTTTGAGCCCTACATCGGATTATGTGCTGACAGCTCAGAGCCTGGAGTCTGCTTCAGACTCTGTGTCCCTATCGCTCTCTGCCCCTCTTCAGCTCATGCTCTGTGTGTCTATCAAAAATAAGTAAACATTAAAAAAATAAAAAATTAACTGAGAGTCTTGGTCATATGCTCATATACCTTAATTATGTATTAAGAGTCTTATCAAGCATGAACATGTATATTTTATTTCCATGCTTCTGAGTATGCCCAGATTAATGACTTTTAAAGTCACATAGTAACCAATTAAAGGTGGATAGTTCATGTCACACAGCAATTTGCTGTCCCATGGTTAAGTATCTATCTCTACTAGAGCCCTGTAGAAAACAGAAGTTGCTTTCCAAAAGAATCATGGTATGTGCTCCCACCCCCCACCCCCCAACAAATTCCAGCATAACCTTGTCCAGTTTCCTAAGGATTCGGGCTATGATTCTCTTGTTGATATTACATAGTATCCCCTATCTCCTAAAGACACTTTGAGCACTACTGGATCTGCTTGGTCCTATAACTCAAGAAGCAGAGCACCTCATGCCTTCTAGAAAGCTTTATCTTTATCTGGGCCCAACTCAAAACTGGTAACAGATAAATGGGACAGAGTAGCATGCACTAGTGTGTGTCTGTTATTTCTAGAATTCAGAGGCCCAGAGATCCTGTGTCCCTTTCTTAGAGGTGATAGTTACAAGGTGCAGGAATTTGTTCTTCACCTTGCAGGGAAATCACAATATGCCCCAGACCAATCAACACCTAAAAACTTCCACAAAATGGGAGATATCTGAATTTTTGGTCTTTATTTTCCACCTTTGTGGCTTCTATATGATTTACTAAGGCCTCTAGGGTATTTGCTGCATTGTGATCACCATTTCAAAGCACTATAATGTCACTCATGTTACAAATTAGCATCATTCCCTGTGTAATGGTGAGAGACTCAAGGTCCCTGCCTGCTATATGTGATGAAGAGCTGGCATAGCTTGAGGTAAGACGGTGAAGCTATAATGCTACCCTTGCCAAGCAAAAGCAAACTTTTTATAGGATTTTTTTTCTTTTTTTGCTAATAGGTAGAGAAGATAAAAATAATCACCAGAGTAGCAATAGCAGAATGCCAGACATCAGGAATTTAATTGGCTTGTTCAAGTGCAAAACAATAATAACAAAACTACAACTGAAAGAGCAGCTATGTCTGGAGAAGACATTTGATTAAGTTTACAAAAATTGCCATTTATTCTCCAAATTCTATCTCTTTTATGCAAGGCAGGAATGTATATTCCAAATCTTTGAACATATCACTAATCTCTGAAATTTTTCCTAGTGTGTTATATTGAATATGGTTTTCCACCAAACTACCATTTGGTTCTTATCATTTTGCCTTACTTTCCACAGGTCAGGAAGCCAACAGGGAAGATCTTTCCACTTTCTAAGTGTGCTATTCCAACTATTCATTCAGAAACTAGGAAAATAATTAATGGTGCTTTTGGTATCACTGAACCTATTTTGAAAACAGAACCTAAGCCAAAACTCCATTCATTATTTACTTTTATAAGCTTCTACTCTACATTTGTAGACTAAAAGGACATTTTGAATTCTCTAGAATTGGCATGAATTTAGACATCCAGTAATCACTCAGAATTCTAGGTATTCCTCAGTACATCATCACCTTTATTAATGACCATAACTCAATCTGAGGAAGAGCAGAAGGAGGATAATGATATAAATGTTGGTAGTGGAGAAGGATCCTTCTTCATCATGGTTACAACTTTTCCTTTACTTAAGAATCATGGGATCTGTGGAGATAAGTTTGAGAATTGAATCAGAGGCTATGACTTTCCACTGTGATTATGCCAATTCAACATTAATTTCTTTATTCCCTGGTCTAATACCTATAATCTATTTCCACATAAAAACCACTATAAATTGACAAAATGTTGAAATTCTTTTTGGGCGTATGGAACTTCCTTCCCAATCATAAGATATGGTTTATTCTTATCCTCCTGGTTTTTACCAGGATTTAAGTCTAATTATGGTTCTGGAAGTAAAGAAAAGTGGTCTATGGGTCTAAAAGAGAACCTGCATTTCTTATAAAATGAGTGCATGAATTAAAATCATTATGGTGCAGTCAGGAAGGAAAAAAGATAGTGATGCTTCTGCTGGGAAGGGAAGCCCAGAGGATTTGGGATGTTGATGCTTAAATTCATTGAAATCTGCCCAAATTTCTCCTTGTGATTTTTAAGTTTCTACTCCTCTTGCTAAATGCTTTAACTTTAATATAAGAGACCTGATAAGTCTATATACATTTACTTTGAATTTCAAATTACTCACTCTCAGGATTGTATTTTTTATTGGGTTTTAGAAATATTGGCCAGTAGCTACAAAAAAAAGAGAAGGAATTCCTTCAAGACTATAACTAAAGTCATAGTCTTTGTTTCTTATCCCATTCCTTGAATAACTAATTTAAAACCATGGCATTGTGTTTCTTTCTCCAAACTTTACATTGCACTCAAAAGAAGCTAGTTCCACTCCATATTTTTTACACTATTTATTTCCACCATGAAGTTTTATTACTATTACTACTATTGCTACATAGCCTCCCAGAGTCTTTCCTCCTGAAGATACATAAGTCCAGGAAATTAGAAGTGATAATGTAAGTAACTGTTTTGCTACTGCATATTATGGACTATGTATGACCCATCTTGCACCGGCATTGAAGTTGTTACTGTGTTCAATTATAATCTTATGGAAGAATCAATATGTCAGTTTCATCCTTAATGCTTAATGATCCCAGAACCAATTTGGAAAAAAAAAAAGTCTATTAATTAGAATTCAGTCAAGAAATACAAGCCACTCTAACTATTCCATGTATATCAAGAAATAGGGGCTTATCAGAAGAAGTTAGAAACACAGGTTGGGGAAGCTGACTGTAAAGATCTTACCTGAAGCACCAAAGCAGAGAGTCTCAAGAGCTCTCTGGAGAACTGTTTCAATTCTCAAAAATCCCTCAGAAGTTTGTACCAAATCTCTCAGTTCCTAGAGGTAAACCAAGTGATTTCTCTACACCTCACCAAGACCTAACCTTGAATCATTCATCTGCCCCTGAATCTGGCTGTAACAACCTCCAAAGAATAGTGACTTCCCATTCTTTTTCTATTTCCAAATAACATGTGAACATCTCTCATTGACCAACTGTAACTTGAAACCACAGAGAAGAAGTCTCTCATTTACCCTCTTCAATGGAGAAGACACCATAGAAGGTGATAGCAATAGTATTAAGTTTGCCACAGGCAGTCTGACACAGTGGTCTATTACTTTCATGTGATATACCTTTAAACCGGGAGTTAGAAAACAGATCTCTGTACACTAGAGTTTTCACTGATTCGGCTTCATCTGTCTAAATCTTACCAAAGCATCCCCATTGAACATGGGGATTTTTCTCAGCCACTTACTTGGCTACTTGCCTTTCCAATCCAGCATTGCAAAAAAAAAGAGTCTGTTAAAAATCTGTAAAAAAAATGTTTTTAAGTGTTTTAGTCATCCCAGGTATGAGTGACGTTAATACTATTTCAATGAATTTTCATTGTTCACTTCAAACTAGAAAGACATCCAAAAGCTGAAAACAGAAGCTAATACTTGGAACATGGCCGAGTCACATTAGAATCTAGATTCAATTTAACTGGACTCAAGGGCATTTTTTATGTACATAGAGTTTACCTAGTACGGGATATAGGCTAAACAATTAGATTTTAACAGATTAGATTTCCCAGGCAAAGTGTTACCACGAATTACAATGAAATAAATTGTCTTTGTTCACAACTTCACACCTCCTGATCTATCCAACTATACTTTTCTCTTTTTCTTGAGATAATATTTATCAGAGCGTGAAGGAAATTTTTATTTTAGAGATAGCAGAAACTAAGAAGACTAGGAAAGGCCGCTCACTTTTTAAAAAATACTTTTAGAAACAGGTGGATATATAACCTATTCAAGACCACATAAAGCAAATACAAATAGAAGAAGACATTTAGATTTGTGTTCGGCCAATATTTTTCTTGTCTGTAACAATTCCAATTACTCAGTAGTGGTAGCTAAGAGAGTTGTGCTAAAAAGGATTCTGAGGTTAAGGCCTAGCTCAGGTGGGAAAATGTACCATGATCAATTAATAATGTCAGACCACAAGCCAGGAGGTGAGATTGTAACATTATATGGTTGCCATTTTTTGACCAGTTATAAAAAACCTTGGTAACCAATAAAAGTTAGCACATTTGTCCACAGTGTCTTATCTAAATTACAATTTTTTATGTCATTCTCAAAAGTCACCAGGAAGGAAAGCAGTCCAGGTATTATTCACATTTTACAAAGGTGATCTCTGAAGCTTAGAAATCTTCAGTTTGTTGAATGTGGGTAACTTGTTGAAATGATCACTTCTAGTAAACTAATATATGACAGAACCCACACCAAAACATACCTCTTTGGATCATGTATCCTAGGGCTTTTCTAATAGTCCATGTAGTATGAGGATAACTGGTTTACCTCTTTTTAGAAGCAAAGAGGAGGCATGAAAGTGGCTCTTTAAAGGTTCTATAACTACTTTTCCATAGGCTAAGGTTTGATAAGTAAGATGGCATCTAACATTGAAAAAGAGAAGACGTTATAGCATCAGTGGCCCATTCCTTATGTCTCTCTTTAAAGTCAGTGTATTGCTTCATGGGAACACATATAACTGAGGGCTGAATTATGAGTTGGTGACTAAGGGCCTCAGTTAGCTAAGAAAAAGAGGGGATTGAGAGAAGAGGAGAGAAATAGCAATGCTGACCTAATTCGTGGGGATGCAATTACCCAGTTAAGTGTTGTAAAGTACTTTGAACACAAAATGTGGTATAAATGCTCACTAATACAACTACCAAGGCCAGCTTCATGTTGCTGTGCCATGTCGAGGTTCTCACAGTATTTATCAGACATGCCTTGCCTGCCTGCCCACTTCTGTGAAGCAGCGTGTTAAAAATTCTAATGCATTACCACATCCATTTTCCCACACCTATTCCTGCTCTCCTTGAATTCACTTTATCATCTTTTTTCATGGCCTTAGCTTCACACAATATTCAATTATGAAGGAATGTTTCGTTCAGTCATCAGCATTCCACAAAATATCATTAAACCATAACCAAGTTCCCTCTTTCTTTATGATCAGCTTTTTGTGGCTGTCCTGCCCAAGCACAGTAGTCAGGCTATATGCCAATGGCTACTCAAGAAATGCCAGTAAGACACTAACACCTCATAACTGTCTAGTCTTTTTATTTCTGCAAAGCAGTCTCCAAGTATTGTCATAAAAACTATATGAGAGGGCAGGGCTGATCACTATGGGCAGCTGAGTCAACCAATATGAGAATAGTTTAATGACTCTCAAGTTCCTATAAATATGAAAGAGGGCTAAAATACTCAGCTCCACTGTTAGGGAAGATTAGTACAGTGCCTGATAAATCATACACCCTCAATAATATTAGATGAATTAATCCATGAATGAAAGAAATAATGAAGAAAAGAAAGCATGTGTTGGAGCTCTCAGCCCCATGCTCTTTGCACTTCATCATACTGATACCATATTCTGTATCAGTTCTAACCTGGTAACATACCTGGAGAAAGAATGCCAGGTTAAGGTGAGTCCTGTTCCCACTTCTCCAAAACTCTTCTGAGCTGGATAGGAGAAGGTGCCAACATGCTCTGTTCCTATAGGAGTGATGCCCTTTATCCACAATCCCTAAAGGAAGAATGGGATTAGAAACTGACCATTATTATCAAAGAGTATTTATTGAGGACCAATTGTAATAACTACTCACATTTGAAACTGTTTTGCCATTTGAAAAGCAATTTCACATCCATTAGTCCATTTGTTCCTTCTAATAATGCTCTAAGGAATGTATTATCATTATCCCACACTTTACAGATGAGAAAAATGAGCTGGAGGGAGGTTAGGTAACCTGCTCAGGATTATATAGCTCATAAATAGCAGATCTGGTCTGCAAATGAAACCTACCAACTTTGAAATCAGTGTTCCTTCTATTGAGCTTTACTGTCTTCCAAAAATAGAGAGTCATCTCTGGGATGATTTCCAGAGAAATGTAAAATTCTCCATCACCTCCACAACTTTTGCCTATACCTTCTTGAGCCATCATACAATCACCCACCCGGGCTTTCCCAGGTTTCTGAACAGGGCCTAAAGCAAAACCAGTAAGTAACTGGTTACATGGGTTCATGGTTACACAGCCCATGAACTTGACCACACTCACTTCCAAAGCATGTGTATGTGATTTAGAGGTTGTCTGGTGAAATCCTTTTTCTTTTATAATGCATTTTTAGATGACAGTGTCTTCGAATGCTATCCTCTAAAAGTCTGTTGTATGCCAAAATTCAAAATTATATAAAAATATGCTATAACTTGGGGAATTTAGCAGGGAGAGCAATTTAAGGTACATGAAGGCAAGGCTGATAAATGGTAGGCTCCTATTTGTGAATTACTAACCCAAAGGAATGAATTTTCCAGAACCTTTCAGTAAGAATTAGTTCACTTGCTCTTTCCTGCAAAGAGGACTAAGTAACTTTTTACTCACAGCCTTGCAAGATACTGCAATATGATAATGAATGAGAATGAATGGCTTCCAAAATTATTCAGTTAATGTCTTCCTGTTTTCCACAAGTTCATTTATTGTATATGGCTTTTTTTTAAAACTGAGACAAGGTGGGTCTTACCTTTCCCACTGCAGGTAAGAGACATTGGCTATAGGGCAGTCACTTCATGCATTAGAGGATGCCTCTGTCCTAAACTTTGCCAGTGACTCTTTTTGTTGTTGTTGGTTTGAGATTTGTTCTTATCTGTTGTGTTTTGTTTTTTATTTTCTTCATTTATTTAAACATTTATTTATTTTTGAGAGAAAGACTGAGTGTAAGCAGGGGAGGGGCAGAGAGAGAGGGAAATACAGAAACCGAAGCAGTCTCTGGCTCTGAGCTGTCAGCACAAAGTCCAACATAGGGCTCGAGCTCACAAACCAGGAGATCATGACCCGAGCTGAAGTTGGATGCTTCATCGACTGAGTCACCCAGGAGCCCCTGTGTTTTGTTTTTTAAAGGAAAGCTTGCTGATCAGCAAGGCCCAATGTGTCTTTTTATTTGAAACTCAAAGAATCTCAGACAACTCCTAAAGATCACATTAAGGATGTTGGTCCTCTTTCCCACCTTATCCTAAAGTTTACCATCCATTTACTTTACAAAGAAAGTCATATGAGAGGAGGAAGAAGGAATTTGGGTTTGAGAGTCATCACTAGAAAAGAGATTGGGGACTGGCTACTAACACATGGAAGAGACTAAAAGCGAATAGACCAGAAGATTACCATGTTTTTAAGGGAAGTGTATTGTGAGATAAAACTGACTACTTCATATTTAAAGCAAATTTGACTTCTCAAATTAGCACCAGTAGATAATAGGCAGTAAATGATAGGCGGCCCTCAAGGAGGGCAAACTCTCCAACACCGACCTCAGATACGGTCACAGAAAAAATGCTCAAAAGGGAGACACTAAAAACAGGGCAGAAATACATTTCTCCCAGAGGCCTAATTAAGGTCTCATTCAGAACTTTCCCACTCCCTTCCCATAAGGATCCTTTACAAGGATGGCCCAGCAAGACTTATTCATTGTTGGGGAACTTTGAAGATAGGACTTCTTATAGCCGTTATCTTGTTCCTCTTTTACAATGTACATTGGAGGCAGAGGGTGGGGTTGGTGTGTCAGTGGGGGTGGGAAGGCAGAAAACTTGTCTATAGAGTGCATAGATCACCTGATTATTGAGAATCACACAGGTCCCTCATGGCTACGATGTGCATGATCCAGTTCCTATACATTGAGTCTGATGCACTGAATGGGTGGATCTTTGGGTTGACTTCCATGAGGCAGGGACAAGTGTTCTCTGGAGAATTGCAGGGATATTTGAAACACAGGAGTAGGCTGATTGAGAGTGTTCCATGCTCACCACTGTCCTTTCCCTTCTGTGCACATAGTGAGACTACATGTTCCAGCCACCCTTGAAATGGCACAAGGCCATGTTTTGAGTTCTGGTCAATAGAATAGAATGATGTATATCATGATCTGGCTTAGCCCATCTTCCCTGTGTCCCCTGGCCCCGCAACCTGCCAGCCAGAAGTAAAAGATTCTAAAGCAAAAAAAGATGGCAAAACTACCAGGTGAAAGGAGTCTGGATCCTAAAGTCATCATGTGGAAGACAGCCCGCTAAACATTGGGGTGGGAAGAAATTAGCTTCTATTGTGTTAAGCCACTAAGATTTTAGGATGCCGCTGTTTGTAAAGTTTGTGACATCTAATAATACATACAACTTTATTCTGAATCTTGGGGAAAGGCTTTGAATTTTATTCTTCTGTTTTCTGCAGTTCCTGGCACAGTTCCTGATGCAGCTTTAGCACAAAATGAACAAAAATGCGTTTTCAATAAATACACAAAGACATGAATGAAGACAGCTACATTAGAATGTAGAAGGATAGGATGGGGATTCCCCCAATCAAATCAAATAGGAAAGACTCATTAGTTGTTTCATCTACTCAAGGGGGTTAATACCTCCTTCATAGAGGTTCTGAGAATGAAATGATATGATAGATGCAAAGTACTTAGCACAATGCTGAACACAAAATGAGCATTTAGTACACTGTTCCATTATAAGCTGTGAACTCTAAAAAGTGGTTTCTTAGATACAACAAACCCCATGTTTCTGAGAAAGAACAGAGGGGCAGTTGTTCCCCTGAAATTAACTCTTGCATCTCATTCATGTTGTATTATTCCAAAGGCTCAAGCACAATCTTATACAGAGAGTTGTAAGTAAGGGTGAATTGCCTTCTATGGAAAGGACAAGGAAGATAAATTATTTGTATTATATTAAAAAGAAACACAAAAGTGAGAATGTAGATAATGCTAATAAATAGTGCTATTGATTTACTATTTTTTAAAATATAGTGTTGTGGTTTTGAATCAACATTAAGAAAATGTTTGTTATGGGGCGCCTGGGTGGCTTAGTCGGTTAAGCGTCCGACTTTCGCTTAGGTCATGATCTAGCGGTTCGTGGGTTCAAGCCCCGCGTCAGGCTCTATGCTGACTGCCAGCTCAGAGCCTGGAGCCTGTTTCAGTCTGTGACTCCCTCTCTCTCTGACCCTCCCCTGCTCATGCTATCTCTCTCTCTCTTCTCTCTCTCTCTCTCTCTCCTACAAACAAAATAAAACATTTTTAAAAAAGAAAATGTTAATTTTTTTGTTAATTATCAAAAATTGAGCATAAAATTGCAAAAAGTCAGGATATTGTCATAATGAAATCTCTTTAAGGTCCAAGATACAATAAAAAATCGATGGAACGACTCCATTCAAATCTCAAGTTATTTGAGGATAAACCTATGTAGATATTCATTGAACATTTCCTACATGGGAGTATTAGGAAGGCATCTCAACATCTATCTCAAGTCCCTAGGAGACTCCTTTATGGGCATTTACCTGTAGTTAAGTAACACATGTAAAAATATTTATTTTTTCTAATATTTCCATATAATTCATGTTAAAATTTCATTACAAAGGGTAGAGGAAAAAGCAAATTGTGCTAGCACTCTCTTTAAAATTCAGTCTCAAGACTTCAAAATAAAAGTATATTACAATAAATCAGAAAATTCTATGTATACTTAATGCTATGTATACTTACATGTGCATTTATTGCCTGTGGAACGGGATGAGCTACAATAGATCAGATCCAAATAGTAGTACATGTCATCAAAAGAATTTAAACGTTACTGACTTAAGCAACAATTTCAATTCTGCAGCTCTCTACCATGAGGGACAGTGGGACTTTTCAAAAGCAACGTCGTTTTGTTCTCCTGGGTAAATGAATGATCTTAGGTGTCTCTAGATGTTGCGGATGGGTTGCCCAGGCACATTTCCAAGCACTCCACATTCTTTGGAGAATAGATATTATCACTTCTCAGTGTAGAGCCTTGTTATTAATTCAGTCAATCATGGGAGAAGAGACTTGCGGGTGGGCCTCATGTTTCTTGAGCAGCCACAGCAGGGATTCAGGGTGGAGGTCAGGCAGGGATCCAGGACCAGGAAGGCTGGGAAAGGTGGTGATGGAGAGATGATTCTGCCTTGGCTTATGTGAGGGTGTGTTGTCAAGAAAGTCTGGGCTCCAAGTCTAAGTGCCAGCATTCCAGGTTCTTTCTCTTGGCCTAACAAGGAGACAAGCATGGAGTTGATCAAAACTTGCTCCAGGAATGCACTGAGAACACTGACTCTGTCATCTGAGAACCAATTGCCCAGGGCAGGTCATCAAGACAGGAGTTCACCTGAAAGCCCAGGGTGTGGACAATCCTGGGAGCAGACAGCCTGGAAAACTGAGGATCTGATTAACCAGGTGAACACTGGCAGATATTACACACTTGGGCAGGCAGAAGGCTGCATTTCAGAATGTCAGCTGCAAAGCAACCGGTAGGACTAAGCAGAATTGTCAAGGTCATGGAGGGTTAGCAAAAGTAACCCTACAAAGCAGAAAATAGAAAAGAAGGAATCTGATATTGAAGAAATGTTCCCTAACTGGTTCTGTCCTTCCCATGGAAGCTTATTTGTCCTTGATTTATTCATTCATCCATTCATGCATTCATTATTCAATATTAAGCACCTATTATGTGCCTGTAATAGTCCAGACACTGGGGAAATAACAATAAAAACAAAACAAAAACACAGGCACAGCTCTGTCCTAATAGAGCTTACAGTCCACTGTTAGTGGGGAGACAAGCAGAGATAAATTTTTTAAAAGTAAAGAAAAAGATGTGGTTTGTCAGAAAAAATGGAGAAAAATAAAATAAGAATAGAAATCAATAGAATCCAAGAGGTGCTATTTTATTTAGGGTAAAACACGTTCAGCTCTGTTTCCTGCCTGGGGATTTCTCTCTGGAGCTAGGAAAGTATGTTCAACTTATACACAGGGCTGCTTAAAAGTAGCAGCGACCAGAAATTTGACACCGTAGGGCAACCTTCTACCAAAGAGAGATGTAACTTGATGGATAGATGCCCAGGCTTTCTGTTTGTCAGTGGGATAGCTCTGAGGCTCATTCACACAGACCACAGTGGGATCGAGCCCCATTTGCACACAGTTTGCTAACACACACTTTACTGTTTTCTCTTATTTCTGGCCTTTTTGCTTCCCAAATTATTTCCAAACCTAGTTACTTTCCCTCCAGCTCTTTCAACACTACTTTCTGGGGGGATCCAAGTGCAAAAGGTGACAGGAGGGTGGTAGTTCAAGGGAGAAGTTGTCAGACTATTTTGAAGTTTGAACTTGAATGTGTTGTAGGAAAATAAAAAACAAAGAGAAAAAAGTTATTTGTGATTCCACATTTAGAAGTAAATATTGTTAGCCTTTTGATACATATTATTACCAGCAGTTGAGTCTGCTTGAATATGTTGGTACACGTGGATGTAAACATTTTACACAAAAAGAATCATACTATACATGCTAGATTTCAGCTGATTTCTCACTTAATATATTATAAATATATATTTTTCATATATAAATATATAAATGAATACATTAATTATTACAAATTATTAATATTATTACAATTACAAAAATTACAAATTATTAATATATCACAAATATATATTTTTCATGTATAAATATATATAAATGAATATATTTATAAATTCAATTTTTGTGAATAATATAAACTGGGGCACAATTTCAATCTTTTGCAGATAGCTTTTCCAATACCATTTATTGAAAAAACTATCTTTTTCCTGCTGAGTCTTTTTAGGCCCCTTATCAAATGTAGTTGACTGTATTTTCATGGGTTTATTTCTGGGCTGTCTGTTTTATTGGTATATGTGTCTGTTTTTATGACAGTACCATACTCCTTTGATTACTATAACTTTGTAGTATAGCTTGAAATCAGGAAGTATGATGTCTTCAGCTTTGTTCTTTTTACTCAAGTTTGCTTTGGTTATTCAGTCTCCATAAAAATTTTAATTGTTATTTTTTCTATTTTTATTTAAAAATGACTTTGGAATTTTGATAGAGACTGCATTGAATTTATTGGCTTTGGGTATTATGGATATTTAACAATACTAATTTTCCTATCCGTGAACCCAGAATACCTTTCTATTTATTTGTGTCTTCAGTTTCTTTCATCCATGTATTATAGTTTTAAGTATACAAATCTTTTATCTCTTCAATTAAATTTATTCCTAAGTATTTTATTGTTTTTGATGCTGTGGTAAGCAGAATTGTCTTCTTTATTTCTCTTTCAGATATTTTATTGTTAGTGTATAGAAATGCAACTTATTTTGCATTTTAATTTTGTGTCCTGCACCTTCACCGAATTTTTTTTTTTTTTGAGACAGAGAGAGACAGAGCATGAGTGGGGGAAAGGCAGAGAGAGAGGGAGACACAGAATCAAACAGGCTCCAGGCTCTGAGCTGTTAGCACAGAACCCGATGCGGGGCTCAAACCCATGAAACATGAGATCATGACCTGAGCTGAAGTCGGACGCTTAACTGACTGAGCCACCCAGGCACCCCTTTTGCTAGTTCTAACAATTTTGGATAGAGTCTTTAGGGTTTTCTCGATACACAATCATGTCATCTGCAAGCAAACACAATTTTATTTCTTCCCTTCTATATTGGTGCCTTTTATTTCTTTTCCTTGTTTCATTGTTCTGGCTAGGACTTACAGTACTTTGTTGAATAGGAGTGGTGAAAGTGGACACCCTTTTCTTGTTCCTAATTTTAGAGGGAAAGCTTTTGGCTTTGATGTTAACTGTGGGCCTTGTCACATACGGCCTTTATTATTTTGAGATATGTTTCTTCTAATCTGATTTGTTGAGAACTTTTATAATGAAAAGGTGTTGAATATTGTCAAATCCTTTCTCTGCATATATTAAGAAGTTCATAGGGTTTTTATGCTTTATTCTATTATTATGGTGTATCACATTTATTGATTTGCATATGTTGAATCATCCTTGCATCCCAGAGACAAATCCCACTTGATCATAGTGTATAATCTTTTTAATGTGCTTTTGAATTCAGTTTGCTAGTTTTGGTGAGAATTTTTGCATCTGTATTTATCAGGGTGTTGTTCTGTGGTTTTCTTGTAGTGTCATTACTGGGTTTCATATCAAGATAATGCTGGACTCAAATATGAGATTGAGAGTGTACCCTCTTCTTTTTTTTGCAAAGGACTTTGAGAAGGATTGGTATTAATTCTTTAAATGTTTGGTAGGGTTCACCAGGTGAAACCATCTGGTCCTGGGCTTTTCTTTATTGGGAAATTTTTGATTACTGATTTAAACTCTTTAGTCATTATTGGTCTGTTAAGATCTTCTATTTTTCATGATTCAGTAGTAGGTTGTATGTTTCTAAGATATTATCCATTTCTTCTAAGTTATCCAATTTTCTGGCATATAATTGTTCATATTAGACTCAGAATCCTTTGTACTTTTATTGTATCAGTTGTAATATCTCCTTTTTCATTTATAACTTTATTAATTTTATTCTTCTCTCTTTTTTTCTTGGTTTATCTAGCTATAGGTGTCTCTATCTTGTTTACTTTTTCCAAAAAATTAACATAGTTTCATTGACTTTTGTTACTGTCTTTCTCATCTCAATTTCCAAAATTACTGCTATAAATTTTATTATTTACATCCTTTTGCTAACTTTGGGGTTAGTTTGTTCTTCTTTTTCTAATTCCTTAAGGTGTAAAGTTAGGTTTTTTACTGAAAGATTTTTTTTTCTTTATGTAGGCACTTATCATTATAAACATCCACTTTAAAATTGCTTTTGCTGCCTCCCATAAGTTTTGGTATATTGTGGTTTTGTATTTGTTTCTCTCAAGATACTTTCTTTATTTTTTCCCCCTAATAGTTTATTGTCAAATTAGTTTCCACATAACACTCAGTGCTCATCCCCACAAGTGCCCTCCTCCATGCCCATCCCCCCTCCCCCCCACATCTATCAGTCCTCAGTTTTTGTCAGCATTCAAGAGTCTCTCATGGTTTGCCTCTCTCCCTTTCCCCCACCATTTCCGCCCTTCTTCTCCCCCTTGTTCCTCCGTCAAGTTCCTCCTAATCCTCCTATACGTGCAAACATATGATATTTGTCCTTCTCTGCCTGACTTATTTCGCTCAGCATAACACCCTCAAGGTCCATCCATGTTGCTACACATGGCCAGATTTCATTGTTTCTCATTGCCATGTAGTATTCCATGGTATAGATAAACCACATCTTCTTGATCCATTCATCTGTTGATGGACACTTAGGCTCTTTCCATGTTTTAGCTATTGTGGAGAGTGCTGCTATGAACATTGGGGTACATGTGCTCCTATGCCTCAGCATTTCTGTATCCCTTGGGTAAATTCCTAGCAGTGCTATTGCTGGGTCATAAGGGAGTTCTATTGTTAGTTTCCTGAGGAACCTCCACACTGTTTTCCAGAGGGGCTGTACCAGTTTACATTCCCACCAACAGTGTAGGAGGGTGCCCGTTTCTCCACATCCTCGCCAGCATCTAGAGTTCTCTGATTTGCTCATTTTAGCCACTCTGACTGGCGTGAGGTGGTATCTCAGTGTGGTTTTGATTTGTATTTCCCTGATGAGGAGGGATGCTGAGCATCGTTTCATGTGTCTGTTGGCCATCTGGATGTCCTCTTTGGAGAAGTGTCTGTTCATGTCTTCTGCCCATTTCTTCACTGGGTTGTTTGTTTTTCGGGCGTGTAGTTTGGTGAGTTCCTTATAGATTCTGGATATTAACCCTTTATCTGATATGTCATTTGCAACTATCTTTTCCCATTCCGTTGGTTGCCTATTAATTTTCTGGGTTGTTTCCTTGGCTGTGCAGAAGCTTTTAATCTTGATGAGGTCCCAACAGTTTATTTTTGCTCTTGATTCCCTTGCTTTTGGGGATGTGTCAAGTAAGAAGTTGCTGCGGTGGAGGTCAAGGAGGTTGTTTCCTGCTTTCTCCTCTAGGGTGTTGATAGTTTCCTGTCTCACGTTCAGGTCCTTTATCCATTTTGAGTTGATTTTTGTGCATGGTGTGAGAAAATGATCTAGTTTCATTCTTCTGCATGTTGCTGTCCAGTTCTCCCAACACCATCTGTTAAAAAGGCTGTCTTTTTTCCATTGGATATTCTTTCCTGCTTTGTCAAAGATCAGTTGGCTGTATACTTTTGGGTCCACTTCTGAGTTCTCAATTCTGTTCCATTGGTCTATGTGTCTGTTTTTGTGCCAATACCATACTGTCTTGAGGATGACAGCTTTGTAGTAGAGGCTGAAGTCTGGGATGGTGATACCTCCCGTTTTGGTTTTATTTTTCAGTATTACTTTGGCTATTCGGGGTCTTTTGTGGTTCCATACAAATTTTTGGATAGTTTGTTCTAGTTTTGAGAAGTATGCTGGTGCAATTTTGATTGGAATTGCATTGAATGTGTAGAGTGCTTTAGGTAGTAATGACATCTTAACTATATTTATTCTTCCTATCCATGAGCATGGAATGTTTTTCCATTTCTTTGTGTCTTCTTCAATTTCCTTCATAAGTTTTCTATAGTTTTCATCATACAGATCTCTTGTATCCTTGGTTAGGTTTATTCCGAGGTATTTTATGGTTTTTTGTGCAATTGTGAATGGGATCAGTTTCTTGATTTCTCTTTCTGTTGCTTCATTATTGGTGTATAAAAATGCAACCGATTTCTGTACGTTGATTTTGTACCCTGCAACTTGGCTGAATTCTTGGATCAGTTCTAGTAGGCTTCTGGTGGAGTCTGTCGGGTTTTCTATGTAGAGTATCATGTCATCTGCGAAGAGTGAAAGTTTGACTTCCTCTTTGCCAATTCTGATGCCTTTGATTTCCTTTTGTTGTCTGATGGCTGATGCTAGGACTTCCAGCACTATGTTAAACAACAGTGGTGAGAGTGGACATCCCTGTCGTGTTCCTGATCTCAGGGGGAAAGCTCTCAGTTTTTCCCCGTTGAGGATGATGTTAGCTGAAGGCTTCTCATAGATGGCTTTGATGATGTTTAAGTAGGTTCCTTCTATCCCAACTTTCTCGAGAGTCTTTATTAAGAAGGGATGCTGTATTTTGTCAAATGCTTTTTCTGCATCTATTGACAGGATCATATGGTTTTTATCTTTTCTTTTATTGATATGATGGATCACATTGATTGATTTGCGAATGTTGAACCAGCCCTGTAACCCAGGAATGAATCCCACTTGATCTTGGTGGATGATTCTTTTGATATGCTGCTGGATTCGATTTGCAAGGATCTTGTTGAGAATTTTTGCATCCGTATTCATCAAGGATATTGGCCTATAGTTCTCTTTTTTTGCTGGATCTCTGTCTGGCTTGGGAATCAGAGTGATGCTGGCTTCATAAAATGAGTCCGGGAGTTTTCCTTCGACTTCTATTTTTTGGAATAGCTTGAGAAGAATTGGGATTAATTCTGTTTTAAATGTCTGGTAGAATTCCCCAGGGAAACCATCAGGTCCAGGGCTCTTATTTGTTGGGAGATTTTTGATCACTGATTCGATTTCTTCACTCGTTATGGGTCTGTTCAGGTTTTCTATTTCTTCCCGTGTGAATTTTGGTAGTGAGTGTGTGTTTAGGAATTTGTCCATTTCTTCTAAGTTGTCCAATTTGTTGGCATATAATTTTTCATAGTATTCCCTGATAATTGCTTGTATTTCTGAGGGGTTGGTTGTAATAAGTCCATTTTCATTCATAATTTTGTCTATTTGGGTGCTCTCTCTTTTCTTTTTGATAAGCCTGGCTAGAGGTTTGTCAATTTTGTTTACTTTTTCAAAAAACCAACTCTTGGTTTCATTGATCTGTTCAATTGTTTCTTTGGTCTCTATGTTGTTTATTTCTGCTCTAATTTTTACTATTTCTCTTCTTCTACTGGGTTTAGGGCGTTCTTGTTGCTCTGCCTCTAGCTCCTTTAGGTGAGCTGTTAGATTTTGGACTTGTGCTTTTTCTAATCTCTTGAAATAGGCCTGGAGAGCAATGTACTTTCCTCTTAGGACTGCCTTGGCCGCATCCCATAGATTTTGAATTGTTGTGTTTTCATTTTCATTTGTTTCCATATATTTTTTAATTTCCTCTCTAATTGCCTGATTGGCCCATTCATTCTTTAGAAGGGTGTTCTTTAACCTCCATGTTTTTGGCGGTTTTCCAGACTTCTTCCTGTAATTGATTTCAAGTTTCAAAGCATTGTGATCTGACAGTGTGCATGGTATGATCTCTATTCTTTTATATTTATTGAGGGCTGCTTTATGTCCCAGTATGTGATCTATCTTGGAGAATGTGCCATGCGCACTTGAGAAGAAAGTAAATTCCCTGGCCTCAGGATGTAAAGTTCTAAATATATCCGTCAGATCCATCTGGTCCAATGTGTCTTTCAAGTCCATTATTTCTTTAGTGATTTTCTGTCTGGTTGACCTATCCATTGCTGTAAGCGGAGTATTAAAGTCCCCTGCTATTAGCACATTCTTATCTATAAGCTTGTTTCTGTTTGTGATTAATTGTTTTAGATATTTAGGTGCTCCCATATTCGGTGCGTAGACATTTATGATTGTTAGTTCTTCCTGATGGATGGACCCTGTAATTATTATGTAGTGCCCTTCTTCATCTCTTGTGATTGTCTTTAATTTAAAGTCCAGTTTGTCTGATATAAGTATCGCTACTCCGGCTTTCTTTTGATTTCCTGTAGCATGATATATATTTCTCCATCCCCTTACTTTTAATCTGAAGGTATCTTCCCGTCTAAAATGAGTTTCTTGTAGACAGCATATTGATGGATTTTGTTTTTTAATCCATTCTGCTACCCTATGTCTTTTGATTGGAGCATTCAGCCCATTTACATTCAGTGTTATTATTGAAATATGTGGGTTTAGAGTCTTTGTATCTTTTGTAGGGTTCATGTTTGTGGTGGTGTCTCTGGTATCTTTGTTCCTTGCAACCTTTCCTTCAGAGCATCCCCCTCAGGATTTCTTGTAGGGCTGGCTTCGTGGTGACAAATTCTTTCAATTTCTGTTTATTTGGAAAGGTTTTTATCTCTCCTTCTATTTTGAATGACAGGCTTGCTGGATAGAGGATTCTTGGCTGCATATTTTTACTGTTCATCACATTGAAGATTTCCTGCCATTCCTTTCTAGCCTGCCAAGTTTCAGTAGATAGGTCTGTCACCACTCTGATAGGTTTCCCTTTGTATGTTAGGGCCCTTTTCTCCCTAGCTGCTTTCAAAATTCTCTCTTTGTCCTTGTATTTGGCCATTTTCACTATGATATGTCGTGCAGAAGATCGATTCAGGTTACGTCTGAGGGGAGTCCTCTGAGCCTCTTGTACTTCCACATTTACTTCCTTCCCCAGGTCGGGGAAGTTCTCTGCTATAATTTGTTCCAGGACTCCTTCAGCACCTTTCCCTCTCTCTTCCTCTTCTGGGATTCCTATGATACGGATATTGTTGCGTTTGACCGTATCGCTGAGCTCTCGAATTCTTCTTTCCTGTTCCTGGATCAGTTTGTCTCTTTTTTTGTCAGCTTCTTGTTTTTCTATAATGGTGTCTTCTAAATCACTTATTCTCCTTTCTGCCTCTTCAATCCGTGCATTGGAGGCCTCTAATTTATTATGGATCTCATTTATCGCATTTTTTAATTCTTCATGCCTATTTTTATTTTCCATTCTGTCTGTAGCCATAGTTTCTTTGATGTCCCCTATGTTTTTTTCAAGCCCAGCTATTAATTTTACCATTATTATTCTAAAATCTTGTTCAGTGATGCTGCTGATATCTGTTTTGAGCAGTTCATTAGCTGTCATTTCTTCTTGGAGTTTCTTTGGAGGAGAGGTCTTTCGTTTCGTCATTTTAGTTAGCTTTCCGGCTCTTGTTGGTTTTAAAGACCTGTTATGCTCTCTGTTTCTATGAGCACTGCTATATCCAAGAAGACTCTTTGACTTTCCAGGGCCTATCCTTTCAGAGAGTGTTTTTTGAATGGTATCCCCTGGTCTCTCTTGTTGGGACCTTGGTTATTTTATTTTCCTATTCGTAGTGATATTTGGGACTCTCCACCTTGTGTACTCTGGCTTGTTTCTTGAGGTAGCCCTGGAAAAGAAAACAGACATACAAACACACAGGGAGCAGGAGCACACAAATGCACAGGCTAATTCAACTAACATGCAAAGTGAGAGGGAAAACAAAAAAGTTAAGAGAAAAGACGGAGGAGGGAGAGCAAATAATAGGGAGTATAAAATACATAAAAGGGTCAAAAAAGGGAAAAGAAAAGGAAAAAAGAAGAAAACCGATGGACAAAGGACGGTTTAAAGCATATAACTGGATTTCCCAGCTACAGTAAATAGTCGTGTGTATGCAGTGCTGGTTGAAGAGCATAGAGAAAGAGAGAGAAGACAGGGTGGGATCAGGCAAAATTGGAAATAGAATGAACAGGCAGAAGGGATAAGAAGTTTTTTTCAAAGAGGTAAAGGGTAGAATATGGTTGGATAGGTGAGAGAAGGATGCTGGAATTATCCAGAGAAACTATAGAGTCTAAGTACTCCTGAGAGAAAGAGATGAAAATGTCGGTAGGTGTAGAATTTACATTTACAGAATGGACTTGATGTGATTGTTTAAGCAAACCAGCGACCAGAGTTAATCAGGGCAGTGTTCTAGGGAAAAAAAGAGAGAAAAGAGAAAGAGGAAGAAAAAAAAGGGGGGGGAGGAGGGCACCTCTCAGGCAGGGATGGGCGTGGCGTGATCCAATGCCTCAGGCGGGAGCTCTGCCTTGGCGGTTGTGGGGAGGAGAGTGATGGTGCTCCAATGCCTTCTTGAACCAAGCGCTGCACCTCGCTTTTTTGGGCGTGTAAACTCCCCATACCGGGGGCGCAGCCAAAGTTGGTTGCACTCTTCAACTCAGGCCAGTACCAGTCTCCAAATCCCAGTCCGTGCGCCCCGCTGAAACTGCCTTAGATACAGCTCCCCAGGCAACCCCCTCGGGGCAAGTCCAGGCCCCCTGCCGAGCTCTGGGGGTGGAGTCAGAAACGCTGCTTCCTTCCCTGGGTCGGGCTGGGAGCATGGACGGGGGCTTGCTTGCTGGGTGTGCCGAGCCCGCTGGAGTGAGGAAAACCAGGTCCCTCTATGCTCCTCACCCGAAACACGAACTCACAGGCAAATTTCCCAGTTTTTAGCTCTTCGCCTTCCCTCTCGAGTTCCAGCCAGCCAGGAGCGCGGACTCCCGGTGTCCGCACGGCTCTTTCAGTGGCCCCAGCCGCCCGGGAGCTACAATGGTGGCGGGTGCGCCGCCACTCTGAAGTCCAGCCGCCGGGAGTCAGCACAAAGAAGCAGTTTGTGTGCTCAGCCCCCTCCCCCCCCCGGGACCAGTTGGCCTGAGGGGACCTGGTGTGCAGGTATTTGGCAAGTACGGTCTTTCTATGCACTGAGCGGAGGTTTTTTTTCCCCCCGAGTGGCGGTTTTTCTGTGTCAGACTCTCTCTTTTTCCCCTCTCACTCCCCGTAGAGGGTAGAGGGGGATCGCCTCCGACCCTGGAGTCTCCGATCCCGGCCCGATTTTATCTTCCCCAGTTCGCACTCATGTTAGAAGTCTTTCTCAGTGGATTCTGCGTCCTTTTTCTCCCAATCTCTCAGGTTTTGTAAGGTTTCCAATCGCTTCAGATCTTTTCTGTGTGATGTATGGGCGCGAGTGCAAGTACTGAGCTCCTTACTTCTCCGCCATCTTGCTCCTCCCCTCAAGATACTTTCTGATTTCCCTTTTGATTTCTTCTTTGACTCATTGGTTGTTTGGGAGTGACCAATTGAATTCCCACCTATGTTTTTCTACTGTGATTTTTTCAGTTTTCCTTCTGTTATTGATTTCTAGTTTTATACCATCATGGTCAGAAAATTTACCAGATATTATGTCAGTCTTCTTAAATTTGTTAAGGTTTGCTGTGGCCCAACTTATGATCTATCTTAGAGACTATTTCATGTATGTGTGCTTAAGAAGAATATGTATTCCAGGGGCACCTGAGTGGCTCAGTCAGCTTAGTGGTTGACTCTTGATTTTGGCTTGGGTCATAATCCCAGTCAGTCTCCACACTGAGCATGAAGACTACATGAGATACTCTCTCCCTCTCTTTCTCTCTCTTCCCCTCTGTCCCTTCTACATTTATGTGCATGTGTAAAATTATGAACACAAATAAAAGATACACAGTAGAGAGTGAAAAATAGGAGCCTTAAAGAGCTTTAAACTTCATCCTTCCCTGCACTGATCTCTCTCTTTCCCTAAGTTAAAAATTAAAAAATTTTAAAAAATGTGTATTCTGCTGCTATTGGATGGGATATTCTGTATATGTTAGGTCCATTTGGTTTATGGTGTTATTCAAGTCTGCTGTTTCTATGAATTTTCTGTCTGGATCATCTGTCCAATGTTTAAAGTGAAGTACTGAAGTTCCCAACTATTATTTTATTGCTGTTTATTTTCCCCTTCAGTTCTGTTAATATTTGCTTTAAGTGTTTGCCTGCTCCAATGTTGGGTGCATATATATTTATAATTATTATATCGTTTAGATGAATTGACCCTTTTATCACTGTACAGTGACCTTCCTAGTTTCTTGTGCTAATTTTGACTAAAAGTCTATTTTATCTGATATACATATAACCACTCCTACTCTCTTGATTACCATTTGCATGAAATATCTTTCCCTATCCTTCACTTTCAACCTATATGTTTCCTTTTTTTATTGATTTTTTTAATGTTTATTTATTTTTGAAAGAGAGATAGAGCACAAGTGGGGGAGGGGCAGAGAGAGAGGGATATACAGAATTTGAAGCAGGCTCCAGGCTCTGAATTGTTATCCCAGAGCCCAGTTGGGGGTCAAACCTACAAACTGTGAGATAATGACCTGAGCTGAAGTCAGTTGCTTAACTGACTGGGCTACCCAGTGCCCCAACCTGTATGTTTCCCTAACCTAGAGTCAGTCTTTTGTAAACAGCATATTGTTACATCTTGCTTTTTTATACATTAAGTTACTGTGTCTTTTGATTAGAGAATTTTGTCCATTTACATTTAAAGCAATTGTCAATAGGTAAGCACTTACTATTGTCATTGCATTCATTGGTTTCTAATTTTTTAAATTTTTTTTGTCCTTTCTTCTGTTCTTATCATCTTGTTTTGTGATTTATTTTTGTGGTAGCATACTTTAATTCCTTTCTCTTTATCTTTTGTGTATCTACTTTAGACTCAAAGACAAACAGGGTTGTAACTGAATCCTCAGGGATACAGAGCTGTTTCTGTGTCTGTAGCCAAGACCACAGTCAATGAGTCAGCTGCCTGGTTGCAAGCCTGCCTTCTAAAAACAGCTCTCCTTAGTCTTGGACTACGCTGGAATTTCACAATCTCCTTCCTGGATCCCAAAGTTCCCAGGAAGACACTTTTGTCCTTGGATGGATGCCAAATTTTTACTGTTGAGGGAAGGCTACGCATGAGAGGCAACTTATTCAGCCATGTTGCTAATGTCATGGGTGTCTTTGCCCCATTTTCTTTATTGAAGTAACTGCTTCTTTTCTTATAGATTTGAGAGCCTTTTTCATAGTAAATTTAACTCTTTTGTAATGAGAAAAAATGAAAATAAGAACATCTTAAAAACTATGAAACTGAGGGGCGCCTGGGTGGCTTAGTCGGTTAAGCGTCCGACTTTCGCTTAGGTCATGATCTCGCGGTTCGTGGGTTTGAGCCCCGCGTCGGGCTCTGTGCTGACTGCCAGCTCAGAACCTGGAGCCTGCTACGGAGTCTGTGACTCCCTCTCTCTCTGACCCTCCCCTGCTCACGCTGTCTCTCTCTCCCTCCTAGAAATAAATAAAACATTAAAAAAATAAAAAAAAACTATGAAACTGAATAAAACAAATATTTTGTAAATATTTACCTCAGAATGTTATTTCTCTTAACTTCTACTCCCCCACACACAAAAATTCATTGCTAATGGTTAGAGTAATTTTTCTTCTAATCTCCAATTAGCTCTCCCTTTGGTGTTACACTGAGAAAAAACTTTTTTTATCTTGAATTTTCTTTTAGTTTGCCAATGGATTATTCTTTTTAGCATTTGAATTTCTAATCTACCTGAAAATTATTTTTATATAAAATCTAATGTTTAAAATTTTATCAATATTTTCAATACTATGTACTAAATAATGACACTAATAATGATACCTCACCTTTCCCCCCAATATTTACAATGTACCAGATATTGTTCTAAATACTTACACACATTAACTGATTCCTCTGATTTTGTCTGATTTGAAAATCTATTTTCACCATCAAGTAAATTATTTTATGTCTTGGGTCTATGTCTTCACTGGAATTTGATCTCTAAAGCAGATGTTACACAGGCAGCTAGAAAGGGCTTACCTCCTCTGATCTCAACAGGGTAAGAGATCTGTGCAGGGAAGGGTGCAGTTTAAAGCTCTTTCAGGCTACTTTTTCTTTCACTCTCTACTGTGTATCCTTTATTTGTGTTCATAATTGACAAGGTGTTGTGTTTGATTTATTTTAGTTTGGTTATTTTTTCTCCCTATAAAAGTGATACATATTTCTAAGAATGATACAGAAAACTTACAAAACTAAAAGACAGCTATTATTCTACCACTTTTAGTATTTTGGAGCACTTCCACTAGTCATTTCCTAGCATAGTTGGTGGGGGTAAGGGATTGTTTTTTATACATGTGATTATATATGATTTTAATTTTTCATGTAACATTATAGTATTGTAATGCCAATATTTTTCAATTAGCCTAGAAGGTTTAAGATTTATGCTATTCTTCTAATGTAAATGATAGTTATTTTAATTTAACTAATTTAAATATTATCCTAATGGAAATTTTGTTCATTACCTTTCTTTTTGTAGCTATGTAATGCTGCTGTGGACATCTTTGTGCATAAAATGTTTCTGTGTTTAAAATTATCTTCCTAGCATATGTTTCCAGAAGTGACTATATAGGGCCATGAACACCTTATAGCTTCTTTGGTCTTTGGTCACAAATCCCACCTTTAATTTCAGCCTTTCCCCCCCACCCCCACAAATTCAGCAAATCAGTTTTGGCTATATAGATAAATTGCTGATGTACAGTTTAAATGAAAGTTTTGTGTATGTAAATACAATGATTTCTGTCATAAATCTAAGAATGATCTGCACTGGAGTTTTGACCAAGCAAACAAGTATCCATAGTAATAGATCCAGATACTGTCAGGTCTTGTCAGTCATATTGGGGAAAGATTGTCTTGTCCACCAGAATTTTAGAAACAAGATGGGTAAGGTTAAGGCAAGGCTATAAGATTGGGCTTCATTTCATAAGAGAGGACTATTTCTAGAGAAAAAGAAAAAGAATCCTGGGCAGGAGAACAGTACTGCACTCAAAGAAAGAACCATTACCATGGATTCAGGCCAATATGGGAGAAAGGGAAGCTGGCAATTGCACTGCTGAAACCAGGGGTTAGAGCACTAAATTCTACATCTATCTGGCAACAAAGACTCTTCCACTGGGTCCTGAGAAGACTTCATTTAAAATATCATCAGCTGAAGTCATTAATATACTTCTTTCTTCTACCATATTTACTTTGTAAACCTAAATAGAACTGAGCCTACAAGTGAGAAAGCATATGCAAGCCCAGCTCTTAAGAACCAGAGGCAGCCTCAGAGGAAAACAGGCAAAAGATGACAGAACACACTGATTGCAACTGAATGAATATAAGACATCACACTCAAGATGTCCCCAACAATGGCTCTATGCATTGGAAAGGGCCCTTAATAGAGAGTCTGAGCCCAGATCCTCACTTTCTGTGGCCTTGTAAAAACTGCTTAAGCACTGTGCCAAATCTCCTCAATGTTGAAGAATAAGATAGTACTAGAAAGACTCATGAGAGAACAATGTGAAAATAAATTGATATACTCAAATAATGGAATACTGTTATAGAACTGCGAAAATGAATGAACCACAGACATCTATCAAAATAATATAAAGTTAAAATAAAATCATAATGGAATAAAATTGATGAATCTAAACAATATAAATTTGAGTGAAAAAGAAAGTCCAAGAGATTATATGTAGAATGATACTTTTTTCCCATTTAAGAATACTTTTTTAAAATGAAATTCATTTCAGGTGAAATGAAACAATATATTCTAAACAATAAGCAATTTTAGATATACACATATATATAGGGAAACTATATTTCAAAAGGAAGGAAACTATAACACAATTCAGGATACCCATTACCTCAGGTGAGAAGACAGTGTTTGTAAGGGAGGAAGGGGCCAATAGGCAGATGAAAGTTTCTGATAATGTTCTAATTATCAGGTTGGATACTAGATTTATTGTGGTAATCATAATTCAGTTAATAGTTAAATAATCAAATAAATTAGCCTATTACTAACACCATCCCAAGATTTTTATTTATTCATTCAGCAAGCATTTAATGGATTTCAACTATGTGCCAGAGGAAAAAACATAACAAAACAAAACAGATGTATTATAAAATGTTAGTTGTGCTAACTCTTATGAAGCAAAATAAAGCAAGACAGTGGGCCAGAGAGGAATAAGGGGGCAGTCTCAGGTGGGTGATCAGAGCCTTCCCTGAAGAGGAGGCCATTAAGGAGATACCTGAATAACATGAGGGAGCGAGCCATGTGAGGGTCTTAGGGAAGCACGCTTCAGGCAGAGAAAGCATCAAGAGGAAAGCTCTGAGCCAGACATGTGCTAGTCATCTTTAAAGCATAGTGAAAGGGCAATGTAGGTGGGATGAACAAAAATGATAGGAATTAAGTAAGAGGAGCAAGGCCCAATCAAGAAGAGTCCTCTAGGCTGTGGTGAGGATTTTGCATCTTATTTTAGCTGTAGTGGGAATCCACCAGAAGACTCTGAGCAGGGAATTGACAAGAACTAAATGCTTTACCTTTCAAAAGAATCTTCCTGTCCACTGTGTGGTGAACAGGCTGTTGAGGGTCTGAATTGAGCAAGACCAAATATTTTTCATACAATGCTGTATGAATTTCTCTTCCAATACTGACATGTTAATGGCCAGATCTCAAGATAAAAATTGCTTGTTTGTATATGTGTGTAAACAAATCTTTCTCTCTCCATATATATATGAAGCATATTTATAGTCATATATTATAGCGTCAATAGATAATACACTAAAGATATGGAAGTTAATGCAGTATATAAAATATTTATCGTACATATGTAGTGTCATGTACTTCTAGTGTCAAAAGGAATTTAATAATACTTCACTCTACAAACAGAGCTATTGCTACATGAAAATATTTGACCAATGAAAGCTATAAACTTGTGAAATTAACACATTTGTGAAATGCAGTTTTCTTTTATTGATGAAGAGCCTCCATATGAGGTGTGTCCTCCTGGCTAATCAAGTACAACATCAACTTTGCAAATAGGCATGCAGACAAAAACATAGCTCATAGATAAACTAATCTTTTTTCTTTGTAGTGAACAGATGTATCTTGATCCATAAAGTGACACTAAGTCTTGTGTCACTCAAGGCTTTTCCCTGGGTTTCACCTTACTTGGGGAAGAATATATTTAAGGATGTGGGACACAAGTTCTTGAAAATGATGAAAGTTTCTGGATTTGCAGATTATTCTTGAGAATCAATACAGCAAAAATCTATTACATTTAAATTACTATTACACAAATCTACAAATTCTTTCTTTGTTTAATGTTTTATTTATTTAAGTATAACCTCTATACCTGATGTGGGGCTCAAATTCATAACCCCAAGATCAAGAGTCAAATGCTCTCTCAACTGTACTAGCCAGGTGCCCCTACAAATTATTTCTAAGGCCTAATTCTTCAGGTCATTTCCTTCAATGTGGAAAATCTCATGAGCAATTCAGATGTTATACTATCTTGCAGCACAAACTCCTATATATGTCAAGGATATACCTACCTTATCATTTTCTGCTCACTCCAAGGATTCCATATTTTAGAATCCAGATAAAAGCATTTTGCAGACCTCCTATTCTGAGCCAAGCTAAAGTCCTATGGATCCTATATTAATATTAAATGGAGTTAAGTACTAGACAAACTACCCAAGATACTACTAATAACTCATTCTAATTACCAAACGTTAGCAAAATAGGTTGGGGCACCAAGACAGCAGTTAGGCACAGCCTTGGCATTTAGGAGGTCAGGCTTTGCACTACTGGGATATTGGAGAAATCACATTGACCTGAGCCTCAAAGAGCCCTCTAAGAGACCTAGCCTCTGGACTCTGCTGAGCCTGCTCTAGGGAAGGATTACTCCCTTCCTAGGGGAAAACCTTACCCTTTGGCATTATTTGACTGTGCATGTCTTCTTTAGCTCTGAATGTTCATTATTTCTATTTGTACCTGAGCCTGTATTTATGGATAATCTATTGAGGGAGGAAATATGGCTCAGGTGAGTGGGAGTGACAGGGCTGTATTTAATGGCTACAGCAAATAACCTTCTAACGGCCAAAAGAGTGTCATATCTCACAGTTATGATGTCTTCAAAAGGTGATATTTCTGGTTGTGTCATCATAGCTGTGAAAAGCATTTTCTCAGCATCTAAGAAAAATGGGAAGGCCATGGGTTGATGGAGGTACACTCTAGACAGGTTGGCATTAATCACAACACCCCAGCCTCAACTTTTTGTCTATTTATAAGGAGAGACATTTGGGGTTGGAGGAGGGGTTGGTGGGAAACATGCAGACTTCTCAGGTTTCAAGGTGAGTAGCTCATGGTAATGCAATCGTGATATGGCCATGCTTTGGGAAGATAGCTTAGCAGTACTGATTTTCTGTGATGATCTCCACTTCCCTTCCCCAAAGCTCTGTTTCTCTCCTACCACTCTGACCCATAGTTCTGCCTCTGGCTGGCACCAGCAAAGCCTGGAGTTCTTGGTCTATCACCTTGTCTCACTTGCCAAGCCTATCAAAGTTCTTTATGTGTACAGTCCACCTGTAAATGTGAACTGAGTTCTTCCCAATGTACCAGGAATGATGTTGGATATTATAAGGTCACAGGAATTATATCACAAAACACTTATCATTTCCCTCAGGTAATTCCCTGGAGACACAAATTCTACAGAAGCACATACCTTACTGACAATGTAAACTTGCACAAAGATATTCACTGCATAATGTAGCTATGAATTTATTTTCTCTATTTTTGTATATAGGGTTCACTCTTGGAGTTGTAGCATAATATGAGGATTACTTAGGACTACTGGTTCACCCTGCTACCTCCACCAGTACTGTTTCTGAAAATGTATGCCTTTCCTCTCCACTTGGCTGCATTCTAGACCTGATTCAATCATACCTCTTTCATGGATCTAGTGCATGTCACCTTCTGCTGTCTTTAACACTTTGGACTCCTATTGTTCTAGTATACTCTATTCCTGAATCTTTGACCCAGAAATTGGCACTATATTAGTAATACAAGTGTACTTTACTGATTGTTTCATGTAGTTTATCCCTGAAAACCTATAGAAGAAAGGACATACTGTACATTTCTTTGTACTTCATGGTATTCAGTTTACATTAGGTATGGCTAAAACCTCTTGGTATATAAAAATTTGATTTCTGGCAGGAGTCTTAAATTTCCTGCTTTCTTAACCACACTCTGAACCTAATTAATCATCTCACTATAATAACTATTATTATGTATCAATACAGACAAAGAAACTTTTATTATCCTCATGTGCCACAAATAAGTTTCAGGTTGTTTATTTATCTAAAGCCACTTACAGCACACAGGAAAGTGTTCTTTTAGTGCATTTTTATTTTCTCATGAAAATATAAAATAAGGAGATAACAAAAAGAATGTGGATGACCTCACAAAGTTAATTTCCAAACTCTAATAGCAATTCAGTGTATTAATTGCAGAGAAAAGGTCTCAGTCATAAGAAAAGGTAGAGTTTAGAAGAATGTCCAGCACATAGAATGAATTTAATAAATATTTGCTAATATATGATACGTATTATTATTATACCTGTTTATTATTATTACCAATAATCATGTCTCAGATAACTTCATTGGCTATGATATTGACACTGTGCTCTATTATTATTATTATTATTATATCAGAATTGTGTGGGAAGCTACTTCTCCCCTAAATTCACAAAATGTCCTTTCAAAGACATATTCAACAAATTGGGAAGGGGAGAGAGAACAGGCATAGAGTTGCACAATGACCCTTGGAATAAGTCTTAGAAAATTCTGGTTCATCTCCCCTGCCCATCCCCTCCAAGCCCTACACACACACACACACACACACGCACACACACACACACACACACACACAACTCCTACTATTGATTCAAGGAACCCAGACAATATGATCAGTCCTCTATTCCTGAAATAGAATTCAATTAACAAGCATGAATTGATTCTTTGTTATTTTGTTCACGTAATGATGATGAAATAATAAAAGTGACCTGTCACTTTCCATTATTAACACATTCTTTGAATTTGGTCCTATAATTTTTCTGGTTAGCAGCCACAGCAGTGGCATGACAACAAAGTGACTGGGGGACTCCACATAATAAAGGAGGAATGTTGACCCAAAAGAATATAGACACATATGTCATCCACAAAATATGTGATACAGAGGGTCCACTGGCAGCTTGATTGCTGCTTGTTTGGAGAATGTGGCAGGATTTCTTGTGGTTCTGTTGCCGAGGAGAGTTGTAGTTATCCCAAGTGGGTGTCATCAAAGGTTTTGGGGGCAAACCTCCCCATCAAGCTTGTGTCTCTATAAACAAAAGCTCAAAAGGAATTAAGATCTCTGTTTCATGGCTCTAAAAGAGGGTATCATTTACCAAGTTACACACACAACAGCTGAAGTGTTTCCCCTTAAAGCAATTTGCAGCTTGCAAAAGTTATTGTTCAGCTCTTAGATTTCCCCAAATCTAAACAAGTAGGAATAACTCAAGTAGAGAGCCTGGTGGAAACTATTACAGGATACACTCTATACATGCATAAGCCTTAAATCAAAGGCGGGACAGGTAACTTGGTTCTGTTTGTTTACTGGGGTTTCCATGAGCTCGTAAGAACAATATCCCATTTATTATGCAGCTTTCTTGTTTCAAGTTATATTTAAATGTTTTTATTCATCTCAGCCTATGCTTTTCCATCAAAGTTTCTATTTCTTTTTTAAAAGATGTTTAATGTTTATTTTTGAGAGTGGGAGGGGAGGGGCAGAGAGAGAGAGAGAGAGAATCTGAAGCAGGCTCTAGGCTCTGAGCTGTCAGCATAGAGCCCGATGCACGGCTGGAACTAAGAGACTGCGAGATGATGACCTGAGCTGAAGTCAGATGCTTACCCAACTCAGCCGCGCAGATGTCCCAGAGTTTCTATTTCGAATAAGCCTTTTGGTACTGAAAGAAGTGAAATTTTAGCTATTTGTAAAAAAAAATAAATAAATGCAGGGAACAAATAATTCAAGAGAGTTGTCTACACAAGGAGGTATTTAAGCATCAACATTCATTCATATTTTAACCATTTTTAATGAAAGTATTTTTGAGGAGGCAAGATGGCAGATAAGTAGGGAGCTCCCTACATTTCACTCGCCCCTATCTCTCACACGGAGAAGGCCTGAAGCCATAGAAACCCTTACAGAATCCAGGAGTTTGGGAGGAAAAGGAGACAGAGTCCACTGAGAAAACCTTATAGCTTGAGCGTGAACTGGGGAACATAAAAACAGACCGGGACCAGAGACACGGAGGGAGGGGAGGAAGCCCTTTGCAGGGAGCTGTGGTGAGTCAAGGGGAAAAGAAAGAGTGGCTGAAACTGCTCAAGAAACTGTCCCTGTCCCTGGAGAAGAGAAAAACCTCAGCTCAGGACACAGAGGAATCCAGTTTCCAGCTGTGCAGCTGACCTTGACAGGGGTGCACTAGCCCCAGGCGACACAAGGAGAAACTGTTCCTCTGCTTGCAGGCTGGACCTGGAGGGGACACAGCGCGCTGGGAGCCGCCCCACCGCTTGTCTGGCTCGGCGCTATTCCCAGTGGGGAGGCCAGAGGCTTGAAACTGCTCCGGGGGACTTGGCCTGTGGGTTTATATTTCCCGCCATATCAATGGGGTATGCGGACCAAGATCTGGAAACGAGACATGGCTTGGGACATAGAGCACTGCCCACCTCAGCTACACCTGCGGCACAGGGAGATCAGACCCAAAAGAGTGAGTTGCAGCGCTTGGTTCGAGTGAAGGCTGGGGTGCTGCCATTTTTCTCCCCACAACCACTTAGATGGGACCTCACGGAGGAGCCCCAGGGTTCCAATGGAGGCTAAGACCCGCCTACACCAAACCACGGCCATTCCCGCTAAAGAGCAGCTTTTTTTTCTTTCTTTCTTTCTTTCTTTTTTTTTTTTACTGGATCCAGGGCAAGACCAACATGGATGCACTACCCTGATCAATTCTAGATCAATTCTTTCTATTCAGATATATTTTCCCTTGTCTCATTTGTATCCCTCCCCTCTGCTAGACTGGACTCTCTGGTCACTGGTTTGCTTAAACAGTCACATTTAGTCCATTCTCTATATGTATATTCTACACCTCCACCGCTACCTTTCTATCTCTCTCTCTCTGGAGTAATCAGACTATATAGTTTCTCTCAGTAACATTATCTTCATTTCTTTCTCCTCGCCTCTTACCATATTCTCATCTAAATCTCTCTGAATTAAGCCTCTTAATCTCTCTGCTCGGTCATTTCTCTTCCAATTTCACTTCCTCCCTGTCCTGTCATTTCTCTTTTTGTATATGCTCTTCCATCAGCACTGCAAACACCCGGCTCTTTATTTGTAGCTGGAAATTCTGGTTTTATGCTTTTAGACTGTCTTTTGTCTTTTGGGTTTTTTCTTTTTTCTTTTCTTTTCTTCTTTTAACTTTAATTTTTATTATTTGTTTCTCCTCCTTCCCCTTTTTTCTGTTCTTTTGTTTTTTATTCTCTTTTTCTTTTTCCCTTTTAGTTTGCATTTTTGTTGGATTTGTCTGTGCATTTGTGTGCCTTTGTTCCCTGTGTGTTTGTCTGTCTGTTTTCTTTTCCAGGGATACATCAAGAAACAAGCCAAAGTACACATGGTGGAGAATCCCAAATACCACTACGAGTACGGAAATAAAATAACCAAAGTCACAACAAGAGAGACCAAGAGACACCATTCAAAGAACACTTCCTGAATGGACAGGCCCTGGACAGTCAAAGAGTCTTCTTTAATACAGCAGTACTCACAGGTGCAGAGTGCATAACATGCTTTTAAAACTAACAAGAGACAGAAAACTGACCAAAATGATGAAACAGAAGAACTCTCCTCTAAAGAAGTTCCAGGAAGAAATGACAGCTAAAGAACTGCTCAAAACAGATATAAGCAACATAACTGAACAAGAATTTAGAACAATAGTCATAAAATTAATCGCTGAGCTTGAAAAAGTCATGGAAGACATCAGAGAAATTATTGTTGCAAAGACTATGGAGCATAAAAATAGTTGTGATAAATTTAAAAAATGCTATAAATGAGATGCATAATAAAATGGAGACGTCCAGTGCACAGATTGAAGAGGCAGAGAGAACAGGTGAATTAGAGGACACAATTATAGAAAAAGAAGAAGCTGAGAAAAAGAGAGATAAACTGATCTAGGAACACGAAAGGAGAATTCGAGAGCTGAGTGATACAATCAAACAGAATAATATCCGTATCATAGGAATTCCAGAAGAGAAAGAAAAGGTGCTGAAGGAGTCATTGAACAAATTATAGCTGAGAACTTCCCCAATCTGGGGAAGGAAACAGACATTGAAATCCAAGAGGCACAGAGAACTCCCCTTAGACTTAACTTGAATCGATCTTCTGCATGACATATTATAGTGAAACTGGCAAAATATAAGGACAAAGAGAATTCTGAAAGCAGCTAGGGATAAAAGGGCCCTAACATACAAAGGGAAACCTATCAGAGTGGTGACAGACCTATCTACTGAAACTTGGCAGGCCAGAAAGGATTGGCAGGAAATCTTCAATGTGATGAACAGAAAAAATATGCAGCAAAGAGTCCTCTATCCAGCAAGCCTGTCATTCAGAATACAAGGAGAGATAAAATTCTTCCCAAATAAACAAAAATTGAAAGAATTCATCACCACTAAACCAGCCCTACAAGAAATCCTGAGGGGGACTCTATGAGGGAAATGTTACAAGGAAAGCAAGGTACCAGAGACACCACCACAAGCATGAATCCTACAAAGAACACAATGACTTTAACCCATATTTTTCAATAACACTGAAGGCAAATGGACTAAATGCTCCAATCAAAAGATATAGGGTAGCAGAATGGATAAAAAAACCCAAAATCCATCTATTTGCTGTCTACAAGAAACTCATTTTAGACTTCAGGACACCTTCAGATTGAAAGTAAGGGGATGGAGAAATATCTATCATGCTACTGGAAGTCAAAAGAAAGCTGGAGTAACTATACTTATATCAGACTAACTGGACCTTAAAGTAAAGGCAGTAACAAGGGATGAAGAAGACCATTATATAATAATCACAGGGTCTATCCATCAGGAAGAGCTAACAATTATAAATGTCTATGCACTGAATACGGAAGCTCCTAAATACATAAAATAATTAATCACAAACAGAAACAATCTTATGGATAAGAATGAGCTAACAGCAGAAGACTTTATTACTCCACTTACAGCAATGGATAGATCCACTAGACAGAAAATCACTAAAGAAACAATGGACTTGAATGACACATTGGCCCAGATGGATCTGACAGATATATTTAGAACTCTACATCCTGAGGCTATGGAATTCACTTTCTTCCAGTGCACATGGCGCATTCTCCAAGCTAGATCACATACTGGGACATAAAGCAGCCCTCAATAAATATAAAAGCATTGAGATCAGGCCATGCACACTTTCAGATCACAATGCTATGAAACTTGAAATCAACCACAGGAAGAAGTCTCGAAAACCTCCAAAAACATGGAGGTTAAAGAATATCCTACTAAGGGACAAATGGGCCAATCAGGCAATTGAAGAAATTTTAAAATATATAGAAACAAATGAAAATGAAAATACAACACTTCAAACTCTATGGGATGCAGCAGCAAAGGCAGTCCTAAGAGGAAAGTACATTGCCCTCCAGGCCTATTTCAAGAAATTAGAAAAAGCACAAGTATAAAATCCAACAGCGCACCTAAAGGAACTAGGAGAGCAACAAGAGCACCCAAACCCAGTGGGAGAAGAGAAAAAAATTAAAAAGAAAATAAATAAATAAATAAATAAATAAATAAAAATCAGGACAGAAACCAACAATATAGAATCCAAAAAAAAAAAACCCATTGAACAGATCAATGAAACCAAGAGTTTTTTTTTTGTTTTTGTTTTTTTTTTTGGAAATAAAAAAATAAACAAAATTGACAAACCTCTAGCCAGGCTTCTCAAAAAGAAAAGAGAGAACACCCAAATAGGTAAAATCATGAACAAAAATGTACTTATTATAACCAACCCCTCAGAAACACAAGCAATTATCAGGGAATACTATGAAAAATTATATTCCAACAAAATGGACAAGTTAGAAGAAATGGACAAATTCCTAAACATACGCTCACTACCAAAATTCACACGAGAAAAGATAGAAAATCTGAACAGACCCATTACTAGTGAAGAAATTGAATGAGTTATCAAAAATCTCCTAACAACTAAGAGCCCTAGGCCACATGGCTTCCCTTGGGAATTCTACCATACATTTAAAACAGAATTAATACCCATTCTTCTCAAACGATTCCAAAAAACAGAAATGAAAGGAAAACTTCCAGATTCATTTTATGAATCCAGCATCACTTTGATTCCCAAGCCAGACATAGACCCAGCAAAAAAAGAGAACTACAGGCCAATATCCTTGATGATTATGGATGCAATAATCCTCAACAAGATACTTGCAAATCAAATTTAACAGCACATAAAAAGAATTATCCACCATGATCAAGTGTGATTCATTCCTGGGTTACAGGGCTGGTTCAATATTCGCAAATGAATCAATGTGATATATCACATTAACAAAAGAAAAGATAAAAACCATATGATCCTGTTGATAGATGCAGAAAAAGCATTT
The DNA here is from genome assembly GCF_003009895.1 of Hyaena hyaena. NCBI lineage: Eukaryota > Metazoa > Chordata > Mammalia > Carnivora > Hyaenidae > Hyaena > Hyaena hyaena. Next base: position 5,689,011 of record NW_024080666.1, on the reverse strand, counting down.
GACGAAATACAGCATCCCTTCCTGAGAAAGTCGGGATAGAAGGAACTTGCTTAAACATCATAAAAGCTGTCTATGAGAAGCCCTCAGCTAACATCATCCTCAGTGGTGAAAAACTGAGAGCTTTCCCCCTGATATCAGGAACACGACAGGGATGTCCACTTTCATCACTGTTGTTTAACATAGTGCTGGAAGTCCTAGCAGCAGCCATCAGACAACAAAAGGAAATAAAAGTCATCAGAATTGGCAAAGAAGAAGTCAAACTTTCACTTTTCCCAGACAATATGATACTCTACATAGAAAACCTAACAGACTCCACCAGAAGCCTACTAGAACTGATCTATGAATTCAACAAAGTTGCAGGGTACAAAATCAACACACAGAAATTGGTTGCATTTTTATACACCAATAATGAAGCAGCAGAAAGAGAAATCAAGAAACTGATCCCAATCACAATTGCACATAAAACCGTAAAATACCTAGGAATAAGCCTTATCAAAGATATAAGAGATCTGTATGATGAAAACTGTAGAAAACTTATGAAGGAAATTGAAGAAGACACAAAGAAATGAAAAAACATTTCATGCTCTTGGATCGGAAGAATAAATATTGTTAAAATGTCATTACTACCCAAAGCAACCTACTTTCAATGCAATCCCAATCAAAATTGCACCAACATTCTTCTCAAATCTAGACCAAACTATACTAAAATTTGTATGGAACCACAAAAGACCCCGAATAGCCAAAGTAATATTGAAGGAGAAAACCAAAACGGGGGGCATCACAATCCCAGACTTTAGCCTCTACTGCAAAGCTGTAATCATCAAGACAGTATGGTATTGGCACAAAAACAGACACATAGACCAATGGAATAGAATAGAAAACTCAGAATTGGACCCACAAAAGTATGGCCAACTAATTTTTGACAAAGGGGGAAAGAGTACCCAATGGGAAAAAAGACAGCCTCTTTACCAGACAGTGCTGGCAGAACTGGACAACAACATGCAGAAGAATGAAACTAGACCACTTTCTTACACCATACACAAAAATAAACTTAAAATGGATAACGGACCTGAATGTGAGACAGGAAACCATCAAAACGCTGGAGGAGAAAGCAGGAAACAACCTCCTTGACCTCATCTGCAGCACTTTCTTACTTGACACATCCTCAAAGGCAAGGGAATCAAGAGCAAAAATGAACTATTAGGACCTCATCAAGATAAAATCTTCTGCATGGCAAAGGAAACAATCAATAAAACAAATAGGCAACTGACGGAATGGGAAGAGATAGTTGCAAATGACATATCGGATAAAGGGCTAGTATCCAAAATCTATAAGGAACTCACCAAACTCCACACCCAAAAAACAAATAATCCAGTGAAGAAATGGGCAGAAGACATGAACAGACACTTCTCCAAAGAGGACATCCAGATGGCCAACAGACACCATGAAACGATGCTCAGCGTCCTTCCTCACCAGGGAAATACAAGTCAAAACCACACTGAGATACCACCTCACGCCAGTCAGAGTAGCTAAAATGAACAAATCAGGAGACTCTAGATTCTGGCGAGGATGTGGAGAAACAGGCACCCTTCTACACTGTTGGTGGGAATGTAAACTGGTGCAGCCCCTCTGGAAAACAGTGTTGAGGTTCCTCAAAAAATTAACAGTAGGACTCCCCTATGACCCAGCAATAGCACTGCTAGGAATTTACCCAAGGGATACAGGAGTGCTGATGCATAGGGGCACATGTACCCCAATGTTCATAGCAGCACTCTCAACAATAGCCGAATCATGGAAAGAGCCTGAGTCCATCAATGTACAAATGGATCAAGAAGATGTGGTTCATCTATACAATGGAATACTACATGGCAATGAGAAAGAATGAAATCTGGCCATGTGTAGCAATATGGATGGACCTTGAGGGTGTTATGCTGAGCGAAATAAGTCAGGCAGAGAAGAACAGATACCATATGTTTGCATGTATAGTGGATTAGAAGAAACATAACAGAGGACCATGGGGAGAAGAAGGAGGAAAATGGTTGGGGAGAGGGAGGGAGGCAAACCATGAAAGACTCTTGAATGCTGAAAACAAACTGAGGGCTGATGGGGGTGGGGAGGGGGACAGGGGGGTGATGGGCATGGAGGAGGGCACTTGTTGGGATGAGCACTGGGTGTTACATGGAAACCTACTTAACAGTAAACTATTTAAGGGGAAAAAATGAAAGTATTCTTTCCAACTCTTTCAAACCAATTGTATAAATACCTGCTGCAGACCTGGCACGAGAAAGCAGGGTCTTCACAACTTACTGGAGTATGTAGTTGTGTTCCCAGATAAATAGCTCTCAACTTCTGTGCTCTGAGATTCTTGTGTTTGGTTTGCTGTATGCAGCTCTTATCTCAGGCCATGATCTGTCACTTTCACTGGGCAACATATTCAATATGTCAGTCCCTTCTCTATTTCTATTCTTCTTACTGCCATGAAATCCAAGCCAAACGGGCTCTACAGGGGTCTTCAGAGGGGCTCTTCTAAGAGGTAAATGCTCAAATGTCTGTGTAGATATTTGTGGAATCTATGTTGCTACTGAGAGCCATTGTTTGCTTCTTTCTGTTTCTGTGTTCTGTGTTCTGATGGTGAGTGAGATTAAAGGTAGTGAAATCCCAGATAGGTGAGATGGTTCTGACCTGTCTAGACTGTCTTTATTTTGCAAATACTTACTGGCTTTGTGGAATTTCCACAATGACAAGACAGAAATCATCTAATAACACCTACCATCTGTGACACATCCACCAATGCTGGATCTTTAAACTGAACGATACCACTGGATTGTCACTACTACGACTAGGGATGTTACTATGACAATCTTAAGAGAAGTGAAGTTTTAGAAGTGAAGGTATTATTCCAACAACACAGAGCTTGTTAGTTGCAGAAATGAGATTTGAACCTAAATGTGGCTTCTCTCTAAGGCCTGTGTTATTTCCAATGACCTTGTTACAGATAGTCAGTAATTGAAAACATTTTAAACTGTGGCAAGATTTCCTGGGATTATATATTCCTGTTTCCTTGCTAAAGTTCTTAAAAATATTATACTTTTATAACCTGTAGTGACTAACCATTGTATGCATTTTATAACTTCCAAATAAAGTTATTACTCAGAAAGTACTGAAAATATCCATAATAAAGAACTTCTTCACATCAGAAAATACAACAAAATGGTGCAGGTTAAGACGGGAATTCACAATTCTCCTCATGGATTTTTCTTCCTCTCTCTCTCTTATTTATTTTTAAATTTAACTATGGGTAGGTAATGAATTCGCATGGTTCAAAAAACAAAAGTTATTTTAAGAAAATACATAGACTCGGGGCGCCTGGGTGGCTTAATCGGTTAAGCGTCCGACTTTCGCTTAGGTCATGATCTCGCGGTTCGTGGGTTCGAGCCCCGCGTCAGACTCTGTGCTGACTGCCAGCTCAGAGCCTGGAGCCTGTTTCGGTCTGTGACTCCCTCTCTCTCTGGCCCTCCCCTGCTCACGCTGTCTCTCTCTCTCCTAGAAATAAATAAAAAAATATTAAAAAAAAAAAAAAGAAAAGAAAATACATAGACTCAAATGTCTCGTTGCCTTCCTTATCCTCCTTTGGTCCCATCTCCACCCACCCCCATCAGCCATTGACAAGCTTATATATCTTCTAGTTTTTATTTAGCTCTATATAAGTATTTCATTTTTGAAAGTTAACATAATATTCATTCTTTGTTTTTTTTTCCAGCTAATGGTATACCCTGGAAATCTTTCCATTACACTACAGAGAGAGGGCCATCATTCTTCTCTACTTTCAGTGCATACTATTGTATGATTACACCACAATTCATTCAACCAGTCTCCCATTGATGGACTTTTAAGTTCTTTCCATTTGTTTATCCTTACAAACAATGCTGAAATGAATAACTTTGGACAAATGTCATTTTGCACTTATGCAAGTTATAGGATCCATTGTCAGAAATGAAAATCGGATAAAAATGGACGTACATTTGTCATTTTAGATATTTTTCACTTGCTCTTCAAAAGGCTTGTGCTCATTTGCCTTCCCACCATGAATGAGAGTGCCTGTTTCTCCATAGGCTTCCAATAGAATATAATGTTAAAGTTTTGGATTTTTGCCAATCTGATAGGTGAAAAATAATATCTCAGTGACATTTATAGCTACATTTATCTTATTTTGAGGGGTATAGAAAAATGTTTTCATATATGTAAAAGACTTTTACATTTCTTTAACTGTGAACTGTCTTCTCATTTGCTTTGACTGTTTTCCTATCAAGTTATTGATCTCTGATGAGTTACTCATTGCTTTTTTTCTAGTCTTCCATTTGTCTTATGACTTTGCATATGTTAGAGTTGTGTCTTGCTTGTTTTTGTTGTGTAGAAATATTTTTTCCCCTTTTCTAATTTGGTAAAAAAAAAAAATTATCAATCCTTTCTGCATGTTTTCTGAATTTTCAGAATAAGTTAGATGGATTATTTTGGCACTTCAGACCAGGCTCTGGATTTGATGTCTGAGCTTGTGGTATAGAATGATGCACACTAAAATAGACTCAGAAGATTCGGGCATGAGGCCTACCTTGACTTTCATCACTGGGCAAATGTTGTCAAGTTATGCAACCCCTTAGGGTACCAAGCTACAGAATCAACTAAAAACTACCCTCTTGTTTTCTGAAGGTATAAGCAGCTTATTTGAGAAACAGAAATGGCCTCATAGTTGAATAACCAAGTTGATTTTTGTTAATTGATTAAGAACAAATAAGCCTAAGCAGTTTAACCTGTATGTCAGTCAGCTTGGGTCGCCACAACAAAGTACCATAGACTGGATGGCTTAAGTAACAGTTTATTTTCTCACAGTTCTGGAGGTTGAAAAGTCCAAAATCAAGATGACAGCTCTCTTCTTGGCTTAAAGACAGCTACCTTCTTACTGTGTCCTAATGCCAAATAGAGGAGAGGGAGGGAAGGAGAGAGACATAGGGAAAGAAAGGGAGAGACAGAGATCTCCTCCCCTTCCATCTGATCAGATTAGGGCCCTGCGTTTATGACCTCATTCAGCCTTAGTTACCCCCTAAAAGCCCTATCTCCAAAAAGCAGTCCCATTGGGGGTTAGGGCTTCAATGTATGAAAACTGAGGGTAAACAACCCAGTCCATAGCAAACTGAATAAACAACTTAACCTGGCAATGCAGAAACAAAATTTCTTCAAATGTAAATCACACATTGAGAAATCAATCATTCAAAAGAATTAGAATGGCAATATCAGAGCAATAAAGAATAAGCACCAAGCTTGGAATCATAAGGCTCTATCTTAATTAACTTTTGCTTTGTTTTTGTTCTGCTTTGTTTCTTGAGATGACGTGCAAATGAGTAGGATGGGGAGTGGAGACTGTGTTCCTAAGAAAAGCATCTTTAAGAGAGTCTGATTAAAGCTTTTCCATGAATAGCATCATCAGACCTGATACAATGCACCTGCTCAGCTCTGCACCAGACAAAGATGTTAAGGGAGGCTGACCCATCACCACTCCAGACTTTCTCCCATCTCTTGAATCGGCTCACCTCCCAGCAGCCCTCAGTTCTGGAGACTCAGCTTTCAATCCATGTGACAGGCAGAAGAGCCAAATCTACAAGTACAGTAAAAATATTATGAGGCCTTCCATTGGCAAAATGCAAATATAAAAATGTAACAACATACCCTTCATCCACTAATTTTACAATTCTTTTGAGACAAGCTGTAAAGTTTTTTTGCATGGTTTTATTTCTCTTTCTTTATATACACACATAATGTTTCCCATTGTATTCTTTATGTTTACAGATAGTCTCTTTGCTCCATTACTTTCCTAAATCAGATGGAAATCACTTGCAATGTTTCCAAGGCTAAACAGGAGTAAAAATGGGGAAAAGAGGTAAATTGGACACCAGGGATGGCCCTTAGGCAGCCTGTTTTTACATGGTAACCAGTTCTCTTCTTCTGAGGCTTGGTTGATCTGATTGATATTAACTGATCTGATGAGACTATGAAATGGACATCTGTTGGTAATTGCCTTATTCACATATACCACACTTAAAATTTAAGAGGACTGCAATATTCACAACCTAATTTGATCCTGACAGCAAGTTGAGTAATTGAGTAGGTATTTACTAGTAGGTACATAGGTTCATATTTATTTTTTTGGCAACTGGAAGGGAGAGGTCTAAACATTTGGCATCCAAGGTAGAACTCCAGCTCATGTCTTGGGCCTCCTGGTAATTGATTATTTTGGCTTCAGCTGCCTAGATTCAGCCTGAAGCTGATCGAAATACTTGGTTGACCCAATTACTGCTAGTCAGAACCTCTTGGCTTCAGGCAATTGCTGCAGAAAGGACAAGGAGCTTTGGATCCAAGTAGATAGTTACACTAGTCATGTCTGATCATGTGTATTTATTATCAGAATTATCTGATCAAAGTGGTTCAGGCAATGTGTGTCTCTATACAGCCAAAAGGTAGTGAGGAACTGAGTCAGTTAACTATAGATTTCTGGCTGACGGTTGTACCTGCATTGAATCACTAAAACTTGGCCAAGACTTCAGTCTGTGGATGTGGAGATATTCCCCCAGGAAAAAAGAATGTTCTACAAACAGTCTTTTAATTAAATAACCATGAGTGTATTAGGAATGATACAATAGAGGGTGAAATGAAGGTGTCATTCTACAGTGGGGACATCTCAAGAAGTAAAATGTGGGTTCAAGTGGTGAAAGTGGAATGATAGCCATACATGTTTTTATAAGGGCAAATAAATAAGGGTGACTTGAATGGGAATATAGATCACTGTAGAGGCTAGGAGAGAACTCTCAGGATGAGGGGCAGAGCCTACATTTCACACAGAATAGGCAAACACTTGTTGCAACTAACACTGAATCAGTTTGGTCAAACAGTGACAAGCAGAGATTAAAGAGCTCTAAGATCCAATCAAACTATCTATGAAGAGGGACTGGGTAGGGCTGGGTCTAAGGTGCTTAGGAGCTGGGAGAAGTCAGGCAAGCATTAAGCAAGTTATGGAAGTAACACAACAGCCCTGGCCTTCTCTGAGCTTCATTTTTTTGCGAGAAGGAAATGGTAACAGCTAAATTGGGTCAGATCTGCTGCAGTGGCTTGAACAAAATAACAAAGGCAAAAGCTTGCTGTGTAAAGAATTATAGGACACATGAAACCTCATGAGACCATCTACTCCATCCCTTGCCAACCCAAGGCCTAGATGTGCCCAGAGAGATGTCTGCCTTCCCCACAATGTTAGGTTTAAAGATGATGGTCTTGGATGTTCCAGCCTCAGAACTGTGGAGAAAATTCCTGACATCATCACTGATGTTTCTGCATGTTCCTGGCCGTGGGTTGATGATAGAATAAAGGGATAGCTAATCACCTGTTCTAAATGGCTTCTTGTTAAGATTCAGGCATTTTAACAGGGTTAGAAATGAACAATGTACTAGACATGTTTTATCTATACTTTATTATATAAATTTCATAAGCATGATGAAAGCAGATATTATTTATAGAAAAGGAAACTGAATCTCAAAAATGTTAGACAATAGGCTTGTGGTCATGCAACTAGTAAAGGGTCAGAGACAAAGTTGAAATTTGGACCTACACAGCCCTGAAGAACTTTCTATTACACTAAATTATCACTGATACAAATGAATCTGGGAAATTCACAGATGTTTTTCTTTAGGTCAGTCTCTATAAAGATCATAATATGCATATGATATTCACCCAAAGCATAAAGACAACATATGTATGGAATGGCAATTCATCATTGTCTTCAATTCTTCAATTCACTCCCAGAATTTCTCCTGCCTTTTATTTTATTCACTCTTTAAAATATCTATAAATTAAAAGCAAAAAGCATAAATGTTAAAGGTGGCTCAGCTCAAGCTTCCAGTTCCCCATCACTTCCAATCACTATTTAGCCACCACCCAAGACTTTTGAGGTTTTCATTAAATGATAAACCCATGTCAGCCAGGCAGCTCCAGAGGCATTTTCTTTACTCTACTTAGAACTAAGCCTGGATTACTTCCAATTATTGTTTCCCTTCCTACCGTTGATGAAAATCAATGTGTTTCCTGAACAGTAAGGCCAGATGCCTTGGTTTTATCTGGCCCCAGTTTTGCTCCTTCCTTTCCCCTCTCAAGGTTGGTTTTCTCAAGGAGTTCCCTTAAAAAGAATGCTGTCAAGACACAAGAGAAGTGCTTTGAGTTGGGAGCCCAGAGACTGCTCCAAAAAAACTCTCACACAATTCCCTACTAAACCACAGTAGGGCCAGATGGTACTGTCGCTCCCACTGTAAGAGGTATGCAATGAGAGGAGGGAATTAACACAATCATGTGAATCAAAGGGCAGTTATTAACAGTATACAAAGAAGTAATTAATACAATTATCAGTTTTTCCTTGAAAAACTTTAAATTTGGGGAACATAAAAGAAAGTGGGAAAATAATAACTAAAGAAGGAGTCTGGGAGTAGGTATGGAGAATGTCTCATATTGCTTTAAAATCTTATTTTCAATTCTGGCCAGAACCTAGAGAATAACTCATGATTTGCACCATAAAACTTTGTTTTAAGAGATAAGTCTTTGACTAACTATTAGATATCTTTACTCTAGAACTAAAACTTTATTCTGGAAGTAAAACTAAAAGTGATATCCCCTATTTGGCAATATTAGATCCTGTGTGACATCAACCTAACATGTAAGTGTTAGATATTCATTCAGGCACAAACTAATATTTTAACAGGAAACCTCTGGTGACAATACCCTAACACAACTAAATAAGTCTATGGATAGTCATTTCATTTGATTAGGCACATAATTTGAGCTGGGAAGGACCCTTTAACAATATAAATTTTTCTTGTTAAAGAATCGATCAAAAGTAAGAAATGTGTACTGACTTTGGAATTCAAGCACAATGAAACTTTACCTTGTCTAATGTGGTCATTAAAATACTAAGAAGTCATTATTAGTATTATTATGAGCTTATTGAGGTGCAGAAATAATAGCATGGCATCCCGAAGAGTACTGATTAATTAGGAGTAGGTTAAATAGTGAGTAAAGGAAGCCCTGAACTAACAGAAACTTTAAGACAGTAGTTTCCCAAAAGTCCAGTAGATGATTCTGGACTTATATAGTATTCCCAAGTGTCAGGCTCCTTCTACCTTATTCTTTACAGTGGGTAGTCTCAACCTCATGGTCCAAGATGACAGCATCTGCATTCTAGGTATTAGACTAGAGAAAAGGAATATCAGTAAAGACATTTCCTGAAATTTCATATTCCACTTTTGGTACTATCACATTGGCTAGAATCAACTGACCACATCTGGCTGCAAAGGAAGCTGAAAGTACCATCTTTATTCCCAGAATTCATAAAAAATGTGAAGATAATATTACATTCGAGACTAATGAGTGAATTGGTATCAGGACACAACTAGCAGTATCTACCACAAGTCTTATTAAGAATTATTTATTTGTTTATTTCAGTTAAAAATTTTTATTTTAACTCCTAAGGCCTTAAGTTTTCTGTTGTTTGTGTAGCTTATAAGGTGATACAAAATTATCAAATATTTATTTAGTTCAAATATTTAATGCTCAATCTACACCTAATACCATGTTAAAAGCCATGACTCCATTCAAAACCCTTCTTCTGACAATCATGGAAACTAGTCAAATGAGGATGTTGGGGGAATATATAAAATTATGAAATGTTAAGGTTATAAAATTAAAATAAAGATAGGAAGAAGTTGAGAAGTGTTGTCCAAACAAAATCAAACTTGGAAATTAATCTGATTTAATCAGATAAGAGAAAAAGGTTATGAGGTTAAAAACAAATAATAAAAGTCTGATTAATTTAGATAATTATTCCCTCTTGACTTTGTCTCTAAAGTATGAAAAACAATATCCTTCTTGCCTTCTTCCCTCCCTTTTCTCCCCCTTTTTTTTGGTCTTTTTCCACATAAGCATTGCCATTAGACTATAAATTTGAGAGAAGCCAGAATTATACCTATATTCCTTGCTGCTCTACTTCCAGGGCTCAACACATTGAAAATACAAAAAATATTTGTTGAATTGAATTGAAATTTTATTCACTAATATGTATATATACATTTAAGAATATTATTTATGTAATATACATACATACAAACCCAACATATATAATTAAAAATAAACTCATCAACAAGATTATTTTGCAAAACCCAGTGCTATTTTCCCCCCATTTTAAAAAGTTTATTTATTTATTTTAGAGAGAGAGATAGAGAGAGCAGAGAGGGGTAGAAAGAGAAGATGAAGAGAGAGAGAGAATCCCAAGCAGTCCCTGCACTGTCAGTGCGGGGCCCCACGCAGAACTCAGACTCATGAACAGTGAGATCATGACATGAGCTGAAATCAAGAGTCAGATGCTTAACCAACTGAGCCACCCAGGCACCCCTTTCCTCATTTAAACAATGACTTAAAGAATCTCAGAAATGCATTTATGCATGCAGGTCAGTGGTAAGAAGACCTAGTATATTTTACCTGGTAAAACGATTTCAAATTTATGAATCATGAACCTACATGTGAGTGCATGAGAAGTTACACATCCCTTTTGAAAATACCATCTTTGGGCTCGTTAATTTACTGTATATTTGTTGTCTTTTTAAGTAATTTCTGCCATGATTTTTATTATTTCCTTCCTTCAATCTACTTGTATAGGTTTATTTTGCTGTTCTTTTTCCTAACTTTCTGTAGATGAATGATGAGATCAGTAATCTTTCAGGTTCTATTCTTCTCTATTACATACAATTAGGGCTATACATTTCACTAAGCTTGACTTTAGCTAAATTCCAAAAGTTTCAGTGTATTGTATTTTAGTTATTACTTAGATCTAATCTATCATTGTGATTTCTTTTTTGACTCATGAGTTATTTAGAAGCATATTGTTTAATTTTAAACAGTTGGTATTCTGTTATTTATGGTTATCTCTTTCCTATAAATTTCAGGTTAACTCCATTTTGTCAAAGATCATTTTCTGACCTTTAAAATATTTTAATCTTTTGAACTATGTTAAATAATGCTATATAGTTGATGTTATATGCCTATCTTTTCTGTATTTATTATTGATTTATGCTTTAGTCTGGATATCTTTTATTGACCTCATTTCCAGTTTACCAACTCTTTCTTCAAGTGTATCTAATCTGCCATTAAACCCATTTATAGAGACCTAACTCTCCGTCACTGAGCTTTCTTTCTTCTAGAATTCCTATTTTTTTTTAATGAAAAGTATGGATCTGGTAAAATTCTGCAACTTTTCTTAAACATATTAGTGGCAATTATTTTATAGGTCATGTCTGACAACTCCAAAATCTGGATCAAATTTTACTCAGTCTTTATTGTTTCTTTTCTCTTTTATTTATTTCCTCAGATGCATAGTAAGTTTTGATTGAATGCCATACATGGTATATAAAAACTATAGAAGTTATGTTTTTAATGTTTATGTATTTATTTTGAGAGAGAGAGAAAGTGTTTAAGCAGGGAAGGGGTAGAGAGAGAAGAAGGAGAGAATCCCAAGCAGGCTCTGTGCTATCAGGGCAGAGCCCAACTCGGGGCTCAATCCCATGAACCATGAGATCATGACATAAGCCAAAATCAAGAATTGGAGGCTCAACCAACTGAGCTACCCAGGCACCCCAAACTACAGAAGTCCTGATTGATGTTACTTTTCTACAGGTAGAATGTACTTTGGATTCTTATATGCAATTCACCTTTATTTAATCAAAGAGTGAATTCATTTGGAGTTTGGCTTCTATTATTATAAGGCTTAGTCTGTTTTTAATTTACCCTTACTCTTCCTAAGATGAGGGCTTTCAAGGATTCCAAATGAAAGCCTAGGAATATTTACCAGACCCTTCATTCTTGGTAGAGCCTGAACCATATTTTTTTTCTCATAAGTTTGGCTTCAGAAAGCTCTGCTCAGCTTCTTAGCCTCTTGGTGTGTTTTTTTCTTGACCTCTCAACCTCTTGCTACAAGCTGCCTAAGAATTATCACATTTCTTAAGAGGAAAAGCAGCACAAAAGTTACTTCTCTGTGTTGTACTTCTCTTTGTGATTCTGGCCATTCAAGTCCTGGCTGTCTTGAAAGTCCTAAACCACATTTTTTGTTTTCCCACCCTCATGATATCTTCAGATTCTACTTAACTTTTCTGCTTTTTAGTTACTACTTTCTATTTGGTTTCCCAGACTCTTGCTCTGTGAAGGCTTCTGAATCAGCAAATGTCTTGAAGGAGGAAACAGTACAGAATATCAGTCTTTCCTCAATGTATTTTCCTTCTTTGGGGGATGATGACACTTCATGTTTTGGCTTCCTTAGTTGCTTGTAAATGCCTTCAAATTTTCTTTGTTATTAATGGGTGGGTAGGTATGATACAAGCCATTTCATTATTGCCAGAAGTGGAAGTCTATTTATCCTGCCATGTAACTGAAAGCCTACTGTAAGACATCCTAAATATTAACCTTAAGTTCTGTTTAGTTAGTAGACATGTAGAAGGGTAGAGAGGGCTTGGGAATATCAATAACTAAGTAGACAAGGATACAGGTGGGAATGTACCTGGCTGTAGGTTGCAAATAATCTGATATCTACCATTGTAGACAGTGCAACCAGCTGTTGCCTCCCCTGGCCAAAATTCTTGAATGTCCTGGATTGGCCTGCTCCCTTTTTCTTGGTTTCTGCTTTTCACCAAGGGCAGAGTATCCTGACTCTTAGTGTGTGAGGCTAGGTTGGACCCCATGTTTCTGGCAACCCTTCTTTAGGGTGGTAACAGCTAGGCAGACAAGTATATCTTATTTAGGTACTATAGAAAAGAATTGGTGAAAAACACAAAAAATGGTTTATACAGAAGTTTGCAGAAGGAGGTATCATTTGCTAGGGAAGAGTTGTAGCAAGACAGAAATCTTTGGTAAGTAAAATCTCTAGTAGTAGTTGGTATCCAACAAAGAGTTTGAAATTTCTGAAGCAGAGTGCTTGTTTCTCTTCCTGATTCACTTAAAACCCACTGGGCAAGGAACACTTGTATTCACACAAGTGACATAATAATTCTGATTTTTTTAAGTGAGCCATTTTTTTCCCATTATTTACTCTTTAAACCAACTAAAAGCTGGGCCTTAAGTAGAAGCTGCTTCCTAACATAAATGAAATTGTCTTTATAATCTATAATGACTTTTTAAACAACTCCCCTCATCTTGACACCTCAACTCTTCTGTTGGTATCTTCCTCACCTTTCCACAAAAGGCACATTGATTTCCACATAAAAATTCAATCCTGCTCCAGGCATCATAGCAATCTGATTTAAGGACGGACTTAAGTAGTTTCTTTATTCTCCCCTTGAGCCAGTAGGGTGATGCTTAGAGCCTGGTCATTGTGTAAGTAATGTTAGAGCAACTTAACATGCCCTGCTGCTAAATATTTTATTTCCTGTACTGATCATTGGGCATGACTCATCACCCCACCGGGCTCCATTCTGACCACTAGTGTCATTTCACTTGAGTTTCAGACCTTCTTGAACATCACTACTCCTTAAGGAGTTCAAAAGACTTCACTTTTGCTCAATCTCTGTTATGACCACCATTTCTAATGGCCTGACTGGCATTGTATCCCTTTCTCAGATCTGGGTTTCTGTCTTACTCCAACAATCCTCTTTCTCCCAGGCCATGAACAGATCTTGCAGATGCTACCTATAGGGTTTTGCTACCCTGGCTTCAGTATTACCATTCTCTGCCTACTTATGGGCACACTCAAAACCTTATCTTTGACGCTTTATTGAAATGGTGACTAAATATGGATATCACTGTTGGAAGCTTATCCTCCCTTATGTGGTTGGTCCACTGCTTTTAGGGTACTTTCCCCACAAACTCAGAACAGAAATAGCACTAAGCTCTGACCCTCTTCACACCTACCCTGGCAAAACTAATAAATATATAAATCTTTAGATAAGAAATATAATTGCCTTTTATCAGTCTTATGTTTCACATAATGAAAAGACTTAGTCATCACTTTCATAGGGAGGCACCCTTATTCAAAGAATAGTATTATATAAATAAGCCAGTGTTTTATCTTATGCACAAAGGTCAAAAAAATTAAGTTTTATTAATTTGCTCATTTCTTTTCTCCTTTGTTCTTTCAAACTTGGGTATATTGGCTTGAGATAATTGCATTATGTATTGCAACTCTGCAACCATATACAGGTTGCTCCAGTAGTTAAAGCATTGGGCATAACAGTAATAATCTCCAAATGATGATGTGTCACCATGAGCAGAATTTTGAGTGACCTGAAGAAATGATAGTTCCTCCCGAAGAGAGAAAAAGAAAATCTAGGTGGGTAAGATAATGTGGAAGCTTCTTCCATTTGCCTACCTAACATCTATGTATCAATCACTGTGTTCATTATCTCATTGAGAGAAGGAATTGACTGGTGAGAAACTGAGGACAATGAGAGAAATATGTGTATATGCACATAGTTTAATTGACTGAAGAAAGTTTCAGGGCCTGGTGGACATCCTTTCTGCATACCAGTTTCCTCTAATTTTAAGTGTAGATGATACAGATTGGTTACAGACAATATAATCAATAATTGAGTACTCATAATATTGTATGTAAGGGAATTCATTTACTTATAATACTATGTGAGATGTCCAGAAGTCAGTGACTTTGGTAAAATTAACTAGGAGCCTGCATAAGCAAATCTGCAACTTGTCCTATGTCATCATTTCTGACTGAACTGAGAATGATCTTCATTTGACTTCTCTATAAACCTGAAACTAAGGGTTATGAGTGCTTGTCTGGATTAAGAGTATCGCCCAGACTGGAATGATACCTTACCCTTCTTTACACTTCTCATAGTGCCTATCATTACACTTTATACCAAGTGGCTTGAAAGATAGATGGACGGATGGGTGGATAAATCAATTCTTCATCTTTCACTATAATATATGACCTTAATAATAATTGATTTTGCTTTATAAAAATTTTATCAACTATTTTCAGAAATACCCCAAATACGAGTTCATACTTAAAACGTACTCCTAACATCTCAAAATGTTTTTTCTTTTAATTTTTTTTTCAGTACGTCTTCTTACCACTAATTATTACAAGATAAAAATTAGAGTGGTTGCTAGGAGAGTATTGGTCTAATTGTGAAGCATTGAACCTTATTTTCTTTCCTTTGGTCCACAATTCAGAATAAAAATGGACAATCACAAAACTGTGGGCCAAATTATTTTCTCAAACAAAACATCCCCAAGTTTCCCTCTTTTGAAGGGTTATAGGGGTACTCGGTTGCTGAACCTCCTAGTTCTTGGTTCTCTTTTTTCTAATCTGAGTTGGTTTGTAGAGGGCACAACCAAGCCATGGCAGCTGTGTATAATGAGAAGGGCTCTGGAATTGGAGTCCAAAATGGTTTCTAAACCTGGCTTTGCCACCTGGATAAAAATTTGGGAAAGTCAGTTTATCTTTCTGGTTCTCAGGTTTTTTCATCTTTAAAATGAATTGCTCTGTCGAAATTATTTCTAACGAACCTGTCAGCTCCATAATTTGAAGTTTCAATGTTACTGTGATTCATTTAGTTTAGAAGACTGAAATCAACAAGCTCATTCAGTACATTCTAAAGAGGTGATATAAGGAGCATCCAGGTGTCTCTGTTGTTTGCTAGCTAGGCAATACTGCAATAGAGCAGTTTGTATGGAACCATGGATAGGAGCACAAGCTTTGGAGTTAGACTACTGGGCTTCAAAGACCAGGTCCACAAACTACCGGCTCTGTAACTTTGAGCAATTTGACTCAGTTTCCTCAGCTGGTTCAGTTTCACAGGCTTTGTATGCAATCATTTGCAACTGAGTTGATACAAAACCGTTTTGAATATTTATCTAGTGTCCATACTTTATTTGCTAGGAATAGTTTAACTATCAAGGGACCAAGAGTAATTCTGTGGATTCCAATCCCAGAGTCTGGAATAGCCCATTAGCCAAGAAGCAGGGCTCAAATTAATGTTTGCTCGTGGTCATCCTCCTACCATTCTAAAATCTGTCCTCCCTCCATGACCATTAGGTCTTTCTAATGCTCACATGACAATGGTTAAGCCAAGACCCAACTCCAGTCATCAATAATGGGCTGACAATTCCACATGTTTATAAAATACTCCATGGTAAAATTGAGCTACCCAGCTTGGATGTCCCAGTTTTCTCTCTATATCCTAAGTTTCTTGTTGGGGAGTTCAAGCTGACCATAAAAACTTCTATTTTAACTGTAGCTTACTTGGATTTGTCTTCTCAACTCTTAGTTGCATAGCATCATATGGACAGACAGTACACTTAAGATCATCTCACTTAATCTCTTTCCCATGAAGGAATCCCTTCCACATCTTCATATTTGTGGGTAGCAGTACAGTTCGCATTATCTCATATTTTGAATTTACTGGTTCACATGTAATCTTATTTATCAAAATTGATTGCAAGTACATGAAGGTAGCACAAAGCTGTGTACAGAGGATTCTTCTGTTATTAAGAACTACAGCTGGTCTTCAGGAACAGGTGAATGTCTCTGTTCTTCAGGTTCAATCACTAAGAAATAAAGGGAGAATTACCATTCTGAGTCTAACATTGCATGGATCTCTTTTACTATACTGAAAGTTCTCAAGGTAAAACACATTCTTAATGGTTTCTATATACATAATACTAAGTACAGGTCAAATATGGTAGGTTGTCAAGAAAGTTTACTGACAAGTACGCAGTGTATCTCCTGCACTCCTACAGCATCTACGTAATCTTAGTGTATAGGTGCTTATCATACATTATTTCATTTAACTGCACCTAATCCTCACTAATGCTCTGAAGAGGTGAAGTTACTATCAGTAGGTCTATTTTTCAGATGAAGAAGCTGAAGCTCAGAGAGATTTTTCTCAGGATGAGTTAAACCCAGACCTGCCTGACTTCAAAGCTCAAGTTCTTCCCATGTGACAAGATGACCTTAGTGTTGGAAATAGGTACATTTCCTGGGAGTTTTAGCTCTTAATTCTAAACACACCTGGAGTGCCAGTCCAGCCCATTCCCCATTGTAGCCACATTCCCCGTGGTACTCCTGAAGAAATGCTTAAGGCTGGAGAGTCATGTGTGTGCCAGCCCCTTGGCCTCTGTCATAGGTACCAGCAATGCACCTTAGATGCATGGGAGGTGATCAGGTATTTTTCTATGATTAAATGGAATCTCTCTCTCTCTCTCTCTCTCTCTCACACACACACACACACACACACACACACACACACACACACACACAATGTTTCAGTTGAGTGCTGTCATGGAGTATAAAAGAAAAGAAACCAAACACAGATATATGCCAAAGTTGTAAAGGAGCAAAGCCAAGCATCTTACAGAGAAAATTTGTTCCTGTAAGGATAGGACAGATAGATACAGGAAAAAGTCAATGTGACCCTGGAGAAGGAGAGAGAGGGGCTGCCTGGCAACTTCCCAGTTCCCAAGAGGCCTGGGTATACTTCCTATATCTGCCTTCCATGAAGTTCCCCTGTATCCTTTCAATAAATTCCCCTCAATTCAAACAAAATGTCTTTATAACAGATTTCTGTGCATACTTCTACCTGTTATAGCTCAAGGAGGTAGGTTTTTGGGGAGCAGTATCTCCCCATGGTATTTCTCTGGGATCTTCTTTTGGCTCCTGTGTCATACACACTGATATAAACATAAACTCTTTATAGCTGGGCTCCTAAGGCTTAGCTAGGAATTGGGGACATTCCAAATCTTGTTGCAAATTTGGGGCACTCTGAAGTCACAGTGACAAAAAATGTCTGCCAGGGAGCCAGAAAATGAAAACTCAGAAGAATGCCCCCTCCCCCCCCACATTGTTACCTTTCAAGTAGTGAAACTTTCTTTCTTGGAGCCTCCACTAGGAACCACATGCCAAGAACGCTTCTTTTACTGAATTTCTTGCAGCCAGGAAGGCAAAGTTTCCTAAACTACAATCCAGTTGTTGTCAGACCTGGAATTCCCTTCCTGGGACAATCACATTTTGCTCCTGCTTAGCTCCTTGTTGCTTAGCAACTACAGAAGCATCAGGGTAGCCACTGGAGAGATCCTTTTCCAAAGTGGGGCTGGGTTGGGAGTAATCAGGAGTGAAATTAACTTCTCATTTCCTAAAGAGAGAAAGATATGATGTGGACTTCAGAGGGGGTGAATTAGGTTGCATCTGGAAAGAGTCATTTAAATATCCACATCATATTGAATAATCAAAGCCAGTATTTGAACAGAATTATCTAACTTTGTAATGTAACTTCATATCTGATATTTCCTGTAAGGCTCATGATGATTGATACCTTAGGACAAGATTGTAGTTCTCAACTTATGCATGAAGAAACTCAGGTGTTGGGTGCTGAACTGTGCTCAGCTTCACCTATCCAGTTAATGGTAGAGCAGGACTAGAATCCAAATCTACCATTTTCTATTGCCCACGGTAGCTTTTATTGACTGGTTGATTGATTGATTGATTGATTGATTCATTCATTCATTCATTCATTCATGATATAGGGCTGATGTTCATCCAACGTGCATAGATCAACATGATGATATTAAAATATTAGAATTTTTATTCACTGTTCCAAATTCACCCTCATGCCCTTCACTCTATCACCCTGTTTCTTCTGATCTTCCATATGATCCAAAAACTAAAGAGGTATCATCTGAATAAATAAGGCCACGTGTCTGTGTTCATTCTGACCAATTAGCCCTATATCATATAAATTGTTTAGTTTAGTATTTTTGGCATTCCACTGTTACCAGACATAAAATGGGCTCCAAGAACAAGTGTATCCAGTGAAGATATAGAGGGGTATTGCAAAGCCCTCTACCTCAAAGAGTTCACAGGTTGTGACTGGAGGCAAGTGAAAAATAAGGGCATGCAATGTCTTCTAGAATATTTCTCATCACAGGAAGTTCATCACTATTTAAGATGATCTATTCTCATCATAGATCCAATCACAGAGTATTTTATTATATTGAGCTGAGATCTGCCTCCTCATTACATGAACTGATTGAGGCTGTTATACCCTCCAGAGCAGAGTCAAGCAAACTAATTCCTATTTTTCCTGAACCTGCCTTACATTTAAGGACACCTTTCATGTTCTACTTCAATTGCTCCCAATATGTTCTCACTGTCCTTCTGGGACTCTCTTATGTCTGGGAATCAAATATGGAGAAATTCTATAACTGGCTTAATCCTCAAACATACTTCCAGCCTCTACGTTTCCAGGATTGCCCCCAAACTCCAAATATGGCCCAATCAGTCTGCAGTTCATCGTGACAGTTACCTCCTTTAGTTAGATGCACCTTCTATTCACGTACCTAACTTAAGAGGTTAGGAGCTTTCTAAGTATCCTGATCATATTTTGGGACATGACCTTTCTATTGGATCAGTGATTCTCAAAGCTGGTTGCATATTAGAAGCATCTGGTGCATTTATTATCAAGAACAGTTAAATCAACATGTGTCCCAAGTATTAATTCTCCTAAGTAATTACGATTCACAATAAGTGTTGAGAAGCACAACATTAGATAATATTACCTCATTTTCCAAAAAAAGGTAATACTCAGTACTCTATATGAACCCCAAAAGTAGAGGTGACTGGCTCTGAGCATGTGATTATATTTTCTGATCTCAACTTCTTATAAAGGAAGAATGGATGGGTTTGGTGCTTCTTTCTATCTTTAGCTTCAGAGTGGTGAAAATGACATAATCTACTCTTGTACTTTGAGCCATATCTTACTTGCATGCATGCCCTTTAACTGGTTCTCAAGTCATGGATGATCATCTTGCAGATCCTTGCAGTATCTCTGATGTGGGGCCTAGGAAGGGAGCGTTTCATGATGGCTATTTTACAGGCCAGGCATATGGATGTCTACAGCACAAAGCAACAACAAGTCAGCTATTTGGTGCTATCAGAGGAACCCTTATTCTTACCCATATTTGTTGACATTGTCCATGCAAGACACAGCTCAATTTAACAGTTTTATCTTTGGCTGGAAAAACAAGTTACTGGAAAAAAAAAAGCATATGTGTGCAAAGGAGAAAAGGAAATATATATATATTTAGATATATATATATATATATACCCCCATATATATATATATTTCCTTTTCTCCTTTGCACACACACACACATATATATATATATATGTAGAGAGAGAGAGTATATAGCAGATAATAAATATACCCCACATATATATATATGTAGAGAGAGAGAGTATATAGCAGATAATAAATATATATAATATACATAATAGATAATAAATGTGAAGCAATTCTGATGAAAATATGGTTTCTGACCTCACCCTACTACTTCTGTATCTGTGCTCCATGAACTTTGTAAATGTCTCCTTTTTGGTATTTCCCTATATTAGTTGTAGTTAGAAGCCAGCATGCCAATTTTCCCCACTAGGTTGTGAATTCTGAATTGGAATCTCCAGTTGTGCTACCATCTTGTCCTGCATAGTCCATGATACATAATTATTTGCTGAGCAACTGAAAGATGCTATCATTGGAGACTGTGTAGAACTAAGAGATATGTGTTGTGTGTGTGCCCATCAGCTGTCAGATGTCCCATTATTTTCTCCAGGATCCTGGGGTCCTGGTAATAGGTTTCTTAAAATTGCATGGTAGTATTTTTCACACTGACTTCTTTACCAGCTTCAGAGTTTTGTGTTTTAGGGTCCAGTTCTCAGATAACCAAAAACTGACCTACTAGGGAAAGAAGATAAGAATTGCTGTGATATTTAGCCAGGATTTGAATACAGGTCCTTTTATATCGATTAACATCATTCAGGGATGGGGGTTTAATTTTTAGGAATCCTTTATCAGTATATACTAAAAATTGAAAATATATCCAAAATATATGTAATACATATTATGTGTAGATGTATATATACATGAATGTATATATGTCTATATGTATGTGTATTTTATATATTAATATATAAAACAAAGAGCAAGAGGGGTCCCTTTCCCTCCCTTTCTTCTCACCTCACAGGATTGAAAAGATGAGCTACATGCAAGGAAGGAACATTGGATGAGAAGTCAAGGGATCTAGATTCTATTCATGGTTTTGGCTTAACTTAGTGACTCTGGACAGTCTATAGCATCTCTATCTCTGTTTTCTCAGCTCTATATAATGAGGTTTGACTAGGTGATCTCCCAGGTGAATTCTCAGGTAAGAACTTCTCAGGCGAACTTTTACTGTGATATAATTCTGTAGACTTACTTAACTTAACATCTATTATAGTGAATTTTTAATAATGCAAATGCTTCTTTGAGTTGCTCCTCAAAGAAACACAATAAAGGAAGGAAGACCTGCAAATATGCCTAGGTTGGAGAAGGGCAGGGACTTGGGAAATAAGCTTTAGTTCTGGATCAGAGGATACCAGCCAGCCAGTTTGCTCATGGGCAAACCCTTCTGATTTCTGGGGCTCACTTCCTCCATATGGAAAGTAGAAAATGGCCCACATGCTGTCTTAGTCCTCTGAGATTTGGTATAGGATTTCAGAAACCTGTGTGCACAAGGAAATGGGCAAAGGTCATCTGATTACAGAGAAGGGTTGTTTTGACATTGTATTTTGTGCCTTGATTTCTACTTCTATCAACAGCTCATTTTGCCCAGCTGAATTTTTTTTCTAATTAAGCATTTACTTGCCAACCAATAACAATATTCCAATATAAAGGGTAGCTGAAGACCTATTGAAATGTTGTCACAACAGAGGTCTTGCTGAGATGAGTAACTGAGGACAAGTTTGGAGCCAATCAGAACCTTCCTCTGAAACAAGGAAGACAGCAAGGGCACTTGGGTCCCAGGGAGGTGAACTATCTTTTCAGAACCAGACTGAACCTCATCCAGGGACATGGCCCAAGACAGGAGTCAAGGTCAGTCTCCCTTGTCCCACTTCATTGCAGCATTACTGTGAGCAGAGTGATGAGAATGAAGACCCTCTGTAGCAAAACACAAAACAGCAGCTGACTGGGGTGCTCGCTGGCTGATGTGGAGGGTAGGGGGACATCCCCAGTCACTACCAAACCAATTCCTCAATCCAAATGTTCAAAAACTCTTGTATAGAAGAGAGTCGTCAGAATCCTCCCAGAATCTGAGTTCTGAGTACACTCTACCTGGAGGTCTTTAAGAAAAACCTCCTGCGAATCTTCCTGAACCCTATGTGTCTATATTGTCCTATAACATAGGTGTCCCTGAGGAGTTCTGTTCCTCAGTTGCAAGCTGGAAAAGCTCTTTTTGCAACCCATCATATTTTGTATGACTGAAGATATTTCATCTTCTTCTTTCCACCACCCTCTTAAAGACGGAACTTACACGCCAACATTCATTTACCATCTCGCCGCGTCTTTCCCTTCGTCAGATGTTCGATTTCTGTGAATAACGAAAACATGAACATCAGCAACTGAGTACAAGTATGTTGCTTAACAAAATAATAAAGTAAAATAAGATAAAATAAAAAAATAATAAAATACGATAGAATAGGAGAAAATAGAATTAAAAAACCCTCCAAGTGAAATGTAATTGCCAGATTAAAAAAAAAAATGCACCCGGGTTCCAGAGCCTATCACATCCCGCGCCTGGTCGCGCTGCTCCCCCCAACACTGCTCCTGTTGTGTCAGATAGTGGCAGTGTTGAGCCCGGGAACCCGCTCCGAGCCCGCGGTGGTCCCCGCTGCCGCCCAGTCCCCGCGTCTGTCGCCGGCGCGCAGGAGCCACCCGGCCGCGAGGGCGCTGGGGAGCGGGAGGGGCGCGAGGGGCGGTGAGGGGTCACCGGTCGGCCTCCCCGAACTGTTTTCCTCCTCCCCCAGCAAGACCCCACTCCCTCCAATTGATCGAAATTCACCGAAATTCACCGAAGGAGGACGGGTGTAGGGAGAGGTCGCTCGCCGCTTACTGACTGCGCCTCCCCCGGCTTGAGCCCGGGAAGCGGCCCCCGGCCCGTGGGGCGAGCTGTGTGGGCGCCCGCGCCCCCTCCGAGGCAGATCGCGGGGTGGCGGTCCCCGCTCGGCTCGCCGCGCGGCCGCTCCGATCCTCCCCCCTCCCCCGCCCGCGCCCTCCCCCTTCCTTTCACTAGGACTCCGGGACTCGGGAGAGGGCGCGGGAGGCAGGCACACGGGCCCGACCCCACTCCAGCGCTCGCCGGGGACGCGGGCGGGCGGCGAGGGGACGCGGCGGGGGCGCGGGGCGGGCGCGGCCATGGAGCGGCGGCGGCGGCGGCGGCGGCAGCACTAGCGACCGCGGGCGGACCGGCGGGCGGGCAGGGCCGCCCGGCGCCGCGGACCGAACTGCACAGCTCAGCAAAAGCGCCCTCGCCCTCCGCGCGCCGCCTCCTGCGAGCCCAAACCCGGCAACATTTTTTAAAGCTCCAACCCATCCTTTGAAGAAAAGGAAAAAAAAAATAGCATTGATCGGAGAGACTGCGAGATAGATATATATATATNTATATATATATATATATATATATATAATTTTTTTTTTTTTGGCTCCTGCTAAAATTAGCCGGGCTCGCCGCGCGCCTGTGTGCGAGTGTGTGCGAGTGTGTGTGCGTGCGGGCGTGTGTGTGTGTGAATGTGATTACTCCAGGACTCCTCGGGCTCCGGAGACGCCATTTTCCCCCTTGATATCTCTCTCCATAAATCGGTGGCGCGGCGGAGGCGGCCGCGCCGGGCGGGAAGCGCGGGGCCGGCCGGGGCGCCCGCCGCTCGCCGCCGCCTCCGCGCGCCCGGGGGCCCCGGCGCCCCCCGAGCGAGGGCGGCCCGCCCGCGGCTCGCGGTTTGACAGATGCTCATCGCCATGGAGTTGCCGCAGCAGCACCTTTGGGGGCTCGGGCGAGCGACGGGAGCCGGGATCTGAGCGAGCACCGGGGCCAGCGGAGCCGGAGCCGCCGGGACATGGGTGAGCACGCGCGGCGACCTTGGCCCGGGAGCACGGCGCCCAGCCTCCTGCGGCGCCCCGGGCCCCCGCACGCCCGGGGCTGGGGGCGGTGTGTGTGCCCTGTATGCAAAAGTTAACGTCGCCTCGCCGGGGCTTTGATTTTGCACCGGGCGGGAAGGGGGAGACGGGGCCGAGGGGGCGGGATGCCGGTCCCCGCCAGGCTGCGGAGGATGGGCGCGATTCCGGCCCGCCCGCGGGTGGGCAGCGATGCTGGCTCATTTGGAGTGGCCCGTTGGCGGCGGCGATAGTGGAAGCGTCGGGCTGGAGGGCTGGGAGCTTATTGAGTTTCGCCTAATCTGATTCCCCCCCCCACCCCCACCCCGCCTTTTGCACCCTCCCTCGGTCCTGCCGCCGGCTGCCTGGGCTGGCGGGTTTGGCGTTGGTGGAGTGGACTCGAGAGGGGGAGGGGGTAGGGAAAGAGGTGGGAAGGCAGCAGGATAGGTATATACATGTATATATTATTTTGGGGGATCTCTTTGTAACTTGCAGGTTAAGTGGAGCTACAGAGCTACATTGTAACCTAGTTGGATATGGGGGGGGGGAGATGTATCAGAATCTAACGTGTCGTTAATAGAAAGAAGAACAGGGAAGAAGTGGTCCAGCCGGCGAAGGTTGGTGTGTGCTTGTGTTGTGGCTCTGTGTTAGTCTTTCTCTTAAAATCTTAATCAATGAATCTGAGTCTCTGTCTCGTGCTCTCCGGTTTTGGGACTCTGAAAAGCCAGGAATTCCCTTAAAAGCAGACGAATGCCTTCTTTTTTTTTTTTTTTGAAAGCACGCATTGTGTGTGTTTCTAGAGGAGCCCTGGGCTTGAGAATTAACGACAGGCTTCCCCGTTCGGTGGTTTCCAGTGGGAAATCACTCCGGAAAGGGAGCCCTTCAGTATCGATTTATTGTTTTTGTCTTTCAAAGCATTATCTCTTTGGCTAAAATACTGTCTGAGAAGTTCCACAGAGACAAAGTCAGGTAAACTGGACTGGGCAGATCTTTAGCAAGATGGTGATAACGGTGATGCTGTTTTTGGTGTCTGTTTGTGATGGAAGCATTGCTGGGTAATAGCAATTTCTGATCGGTAGAGCATGCTGGTTCTAAAAAAATAAGTGACTGCCTAAATGCTGTCTTCCAGTCCCCCTCCCCTGCACGCTGCAAACACCCCTCCTCCCTTGACCCACACGCTTACAACAATTCTGAAATTGGATCCAACTGGGAGTATTTTCTTTGGAGATCGGAAAGTTGTGCAATTGGAAGTAGAAGATGAGGCTAGAGGTACTGGGGGAGTTGTGGGGAGGGGGTTCTTATTGCCCCCTGATGCTGCATTTATTCTTTATGTGTATCTGTGTGGGTTCTGAGGGTGTGTATATCCATCTGAAAGGATTGTTGAGGGAAGGATTTCCGATTCGTTTCCGCTTCAAATAAACTGTCCTGATAATCTCATGGTTGGCGTCTAATGCTAAAAGGCCAATTTGTGTGTCTCTTTATCGCCTCAGAAACTCTTCCAAAAGGGCAATTTATTCTGTAATTCTACAACAGCTACTTTTCTTTCTAAGCCCCCACCCCCTACCTTCCACTATCCACACCTTTTCCCCTAAAGTTTGGTTGGAGTCCATGGTCTTTAAGGAAATCTAATACTACTTGTTTTTCTCTAACATTATTTTTTTGTTCTCTTCCTTTTCATTCCTTTACTCTGTTTCCTGTTTTTTTTTTCTTTTCACGCAGATGCATACAAAAAACTAGTTTTATAAAGTGGCTGTCACTAAAACTATCTTGCTGTTGGGGCCCCACCTCTTACCCTCCATGAGTTCACTCAGGTAAATCTGATTTGCCCCATTCACGCTCATCTTCATTTGCAAACATGTATGTCTCTGGAGGTGGAGACGGGAGTGGAGTAGAGAAGAGGGGCGTGGAGAGGAAGGGTGTTGTTCTGTGCAGGCCACATCTGCAACACTGGGGCCAGACCTGGACCGTCTGGGAGAGTTTCCTTTGCTCACCCCAGTTAGATGTTGTCTGGCTGGGATGGGGAGGCGGGGCCAAACTGTCCAGGGGCGTTTGAGGGAGGAGAAAGTTTGTAGCTCTTCAAAATGTAGCCAGTTTACAATCCCTGGTCATTCCCTCCCCTTTCTCCTCCTTTCTGTGGCTTACACTGTTCCAAGACTCCCAAGACTCCGGCAGGGAGGCTTGATCTCCTGCCCTGATAAGGTTGTCCAAGGTTTCAGAGTGAAGTTGAAGATGTTCTGCTTTCCTCTGTACTTAATGGGATTGCCTCCTACCAGAGACGGGGAGTTAGGACAGATCTAAGAGTGTGGTTGAGCATAGAGTATTTGCAAATTTAGGGAAGGTAGCCTAAGAAGATAGGGAGACCAGGTATTCTGAAAGTGCTGCTTTGCACTTTATCTCCCCTCCCCCAGTAAGAAAAAAAAATTCGTTGTCTTGGGAAGTTGAATTGGTGCAAAAGCTGGGCTGTGGGTGCAGCTAGCCACTCTAGTAACCTGAGCTGGGCTGGGGGAGGAGGTGGTGAGGGAATGTGATCAGGAGCCAGAGGAGGGAAACGGACTTGTCTCCCAGAGCCGGGAAAATAGACGTGTCACTGGAATAAACAAACTGGAGGTGGGGGAGGGGAGGGCTTGTAGTGAACATAAAGGGGAGTGGCTGAGAAGCAGCGGTATGGTAGGAAAGGGCCACTTCTGGCTTGGGAGAAAATATCAACTGCCTTATATGTTCATAAATGGGCTAGTCAAGTGAAGGGCTGTAATCCGATCTTTTGTACGTTAACATCATAATGTTACATAGGAAGGCGCTGCTGGGCAGGCCCAGATCTGGACTTCACACAGGGGAATCCTAGGGGTATCCCTGAGTGAACCAAGGGGGCCTCTTTGGTGCGATCAGGGCTTCTGGTCATGTACTCACATTATTCACAGCAAGCTACTTTGTAAATCACCTGACCTCAACGAGGGTTGGGAGAGAGAAAACAGTGCATGGAATCTTTGTCGAATTTAGTTGAGAACAGTAGGTGGGGAGAGGCAGGAGACAGGAGTTTGCCAAAGAAGAAATAAATAAGTAGGCATTTCCCTCGGACTCCTGATTCCCTTTCTGCTGTTATCTGGACTTTCAATTCCATTAGGGGATGAATCAATACTTCTCTGGCACAAAAATGTACCTCTAGGAGAGTTCTCTCACCGGTCATTATTTTTAGTTATACTTCAATCTCTGCTTCAAAGCTTCTCTGTAATATGCAAAAGGAGGAAGATGAGAAGTGGCTAGATGGATGGGACGTCCTTTCTCAATTCTTGCAGAGACACTGAAACTTGGCTGGGCCTCAGCCTCCCAGAATGCCAGTTTTTCCCTTGGAGACTTGAAGTTTTAATTGAAACCAGAAAGCTATTGAAGGCAGACCCAGCCAATGAAACCTTGTTTTCTCTGCTGCTCAGGAATGGGAAATAAATAATTTTTTGCTGATGGCATTTCAAGTTGCTTCAGTTCTGCCCTTGCCAGATGAATGGGGTAAATTATTATTAACACATTAGTATTTTCAGGAGTAGCAGTGCCTTAAAAAATGGGATGATGCTATTGAGTTTACTCAGGGACCCGCTGTGTGGGAGAGGTCTATTGGTGGGGGGTAGGGAGGACAGGGGCTGCTCTTGCCCTGGAGAGGGGCAACCCTTGCTGCATGTCACTGTGCTTGGTCCTTGGATTCCTGCAATGAGGGGAACAAGTATCCAACTTCACTCCTGTTCTGTGGTCTATTGTGAAACCTGGTGAGTGTCTTAAAATAGTTGAGGCCAGGATTAAGGAAGGAACACTACTATCATACATATAAACATAGTTTTAAGATTCTTCTAGAACTATTTCTAAAGGCAACCCTGGTATTTCTCAAACTTTTCATCAGGCTGCAGACACTTTCATCAACCTAACACTTGATAAATGCAGAAAAGGAAATGGCAAGGTGTCCACAGAATGTACTACTTCATGATATGAGGGATAGATGCCAACCTACAGTCTTGTTTTGCTCTGGGCTTTCATTTCCATTTTCACTTCGCCTTGAACTAGATTCTGATGCCCACCTAGATATACGAAGTGAGGGTAATATGAAGTTTAGGGGAAACTGGTGACCTCAGATGGCTGAGTGCAAGTTAGTGGGCCCTTAGAGTTCTCAAATGGAAGTTTCGACTGTCTTTCAAAGTTTCAGGTCAGAGCAGTGTCCCTTACAGAGTTGTCTTTTTGTTTGCTTTGTTTTGTTTTGTTTTTTTTTCTTATCCACAGAGGGTACCCTTCAAGGTTGAGGGAACATTTTTTTCAGTGGCCTTTGGCTTAGAAACTCACAGTTGACTTCCTGTACTGTTCAGAGCAAATGATGCCAGGGTGAAGTAGAGTGTGAGCAGCCCTGAAGTCCGCAAGATACCGGGGGAGGAAGCAGGCAGCCCTCCCAGGAACTGATGATGGATTGTGATCAGCAGACCCATGAGAAATAATTGTAGGCAAAGCCAGCTGACCTGACCCCAGGCAAGCTGAGGCTTCTACCTTTTCAAGTGTTGGAGAGGGGTAAGGATGAATGGTGAGCAGATAAGAGTTTCAGTGCTTTGCCAGCTTGGAAAACTGTTTCCCTTACCCAACTTCTCCCATCAAAAATACTCCTGTTCACATGCATGGCTCTTTGTTCTTTTCAAGATAGCTTCACATCACATCAGCCCCTTTGATTCTTTTAAGGGGATAGGCCAGATAAGCAGTTTATCCCCATTCAGAAGATGAGGCAATTGACACGGTGACTTGCTGAAATGACACAAGGTGGTGGCCCACCTGGGACTGGATGGCTGTGTTAAAGTGTGAAGAGCATCACACCTGAAGTGACAGATCTGCTCTGGATCCTGTCTTTGCTTCTTCCCAGCTAAATGGCCCCTGGCAAATTATTTAAACTTTTTGAGCCTCAATAACCTAATCAGGAAAATAGGGATAAAGATGCTTAACTTGCCTACTTCACAGGCATTGTAAGGATTAAATAATACCAGCTAATTTCTGTAATTGAACTCTGAGAGGATTTCCATGCTGCCTCCTGGAAACTGGTGCCTGGGCTTATTGTCGCCATTGCCCAGGGATTAATAACCCTTTGGTGTGACCAGAAATGCCAACAGGGGCCCTTGTGTTCTAAGACAGTCAGGGAATACTTATTTTTATTTTTTGTTCTTGAGTTGATCATAAGGAAAATGTGTGTGCGTGTGTGTGCATGTGTCTATTTCAATAAATAAATATATATGTTAAATAAATATATGTATATTTAAGTTGAATTGTTGGATGCCTTGTATATGTCATGCATATCTAAGACTCAAAGTCTCAGACATGATGCAGTTTGGACTCGCAGGTATATTGGCGCTCAGGAAATGCTCTTAGCATTAGGAACTAGAAGAAGAAAAGGAAAAAGACACGGAGATGCACAGAGAGTCAGAGCAAGCTGGAGAGAGTAAGGGGGAGGTTCTCCTCAGGGAGCCCTAGTGGCTGAGTAGTGACATTCAGGACAGCGTTTGGCCTCTCTCAAGGAAAGAACTCATAGCAGGATTGCCTCTGTCCCAGCAAACCCTGTAGGTTGTCTAGAATCAGGAAAATTTTTTACAGTCCATTTGTTCCCTGCCTCCTCTGGATTGCTCCTCTTTCTCTCTTCCATGATTCCTGACTTGCCCTGCCCAGCAACCTGCACTAAGTGCTGGCAGTGTTCTGCAGTGAACCCCATTTTACACAACACTTGCTGGCCTCTGCTCCCATCAGACTGGTTTCTTCACTCACCTTGGGCCCTCTGTACATGAGTCCACCTCTGCACCTGAGTTCACTCTGTGCCTCTGCCTCCTCTTTGGAAGGTGTCTTGATTGGTCCCTTTTAGCCAGAGCATTTACCTCTTAGGACATTAGACCAGCTCTTAGCTCCTCACCCTGGTCTCTAGAGCACTTCAGGTATAAAGTACTTGCTTGGCAACCAGCTCATGCTGCTTTGCTGTTTGTTGTCACTACCGCCCTAGGCTGTGAGTCCTTAAAGAAAGGGGCTAGGTTTGCCCCACGAAGCCCTGTCCTTACTTAGGAGTGATTTCTGTTTCATGAATGAATCACAGAATTTATGCAAAGATAGATTATTAAAAGTAAATATTGTTTAAGGTGTACCAAAGCTCTGCACCATGAAGCAACACAATGAGGACCTCTTAAACAAAGTGAATAATAACCACTTATGTTAAATGGCTTTTTATACTTTTGGCTATCTTTCAGGGGCAGTCACCCAGTCTGTTTCTCCCTCAAAGCCTAAGAGGTAATGATGTTTTACCACACGCACATCCTATCAGTCACTGATTCATTCATTCATTCAATCATCAAATATTTATTAAGTGCCTACTAGAGCCTCATTGCCACTCTAGCACTCACAGCTCTTGACTTTCTCTGAAAATTCCAATTGCATTTTTGTCCACCACACTCCTTTCAGCACTTAACCATGCAATCTTCTTTGTTACTTTAATGCAAGTGCTTCCCTGCCTCTCAGTGACTGAGCCTGGACACACTGGAAAAGAATCTGGAGCAGAGACATGCACTCAGTCCCCAGAAAGGGTCCTGAGAGGCAGGCTGCATGCTGGCCTGGCCACCCATTAGTGCATGATGGGGGACACCTTCTTAGCTTGGGGTACCTTGAAGTGAATGAGTTTGGTTGCTATTGGGAGGGCATTCTGAAATTTTGTGATCCTACAGCTAGAAGTGTCCCAGGAATTTTGAAGCTCTTTTTTTTTTTTTTTTTTTTTAAAGCTCAGAGCTTCTCAGATCCATTTAATGGCATCCCAGCAGCCATCCAAACCAGTCCTGCTGAGGAGTTGTGCCCATTGCTGAGTGTTTGTTGTGGTGGAGAGTTCTAGAAAGGGAAATAGAGTCAGCAGAAGCTCCCACGTTAGACCTGGAGAGCCACACTGGAGGACAGAGACAGGGAGAGGCTGAGATAGATGGTGAGCTAAGTGTGAAGAAATACTGTAAAGAATGATAGAGAATCATGTGGAAGGAAGAAAAGGATTGATTCTCTACATCTTTTTTGAATACTGGCCCCCTTTGGTGAGATAACTGAGTGGAGACGAGGGAGGGGTGTAGACAGCTTAGAAAATCTGAAGTATATTCCCTATCTGGGCTTTGCTACTGCCTCCTGTGCCAGGTAGGCATCTGGAATCTCTGCTGTGGCTACTCCACAGACCTCATGGATCTGGTGGGCTGGGCATTATTGTTTGGTGTAGATTCTGTTGGGCATGTAGGCTGAGGCACAGGCTATGCCTGTGCTTCTGGGGTATCCTCTCCATCCCCGCAGCAGAGTCTGCCCTCTCTGGCCTGTGTTCCATAGTAGCTGGTGGTTGGTTTCTGTGCCTTTTGAGGCCAAAGGGAGCAATCCCCAGTTTGTCCAAAGCCAGAAGCCTCTTATTTTGGGGTAAGGTGGGATCAGGAAAATCGGGCTTTGATCTGAGGCCCTATGAAAGTTCAGTGGAAAGTCTTACCTACTCAGTGAGGAACACCTGGTTGGGTATTTAGGAAGAGGGAACTTCTGCAAGCTACCAAGATGTGGCAGTTAGTTTTATCCTAGGACTACTTGGGATAGGAGGAAAAAAAAAAAGCAGGCCCATTAGCCTAACTTGGTGAAAAACAGTTTCTTCATTTTTCCTTCTGTCTGCCAAAGATTTGCATTCTGTCAGTAGAAAAGGCTGCTTGGGTTTGACCTTGGGGCTGGGGAGATGGGAAGACTGGAGATGCTGAATTTGATGAATCCAACATAGTAGTCTGAGAATGCTCATCAGAAGCAGTTGGAGCATCATTGTTGTGTTTGTAGTAGAATAATGAACTCTGGATGGCAAGTCCCTTGCAGTTGCTGGTGTCTCCTTCTGCGGTCGTTATGTGAGCCATGAGAACTTTGATTTTTTTTTTTAAGCATAGGTTAATAATGGTGGCTAAAAAGAATAATTTGATGTGAGAGCCGTATGGGCCTTCTTTCTGCTTATTACTTTGTTCTCAAGAGCTCACTTACAGTGAGGCTTTTGATCCACAAATATTTATTAAAATCTCAACGTTGCTGCTGTGTGAGCCATTGTTCCTGACACTCAGGTGGAAGAGGTCTGGTATGAGACATGGCTTTTGCCCTTGGAGAATGAACAGTTTATCTGTAGAGACACACACAGCTCAAATGGAAAGCTTCAGTCTGCAGCCAAAGTGGGAGCATGACCTACTGGAATTATGCTATTTGTGTGATCAGGAGGAGTCAGGGAAGGCTTTGAGGAGGATGTGGTGTTGGGTTTGACAGTAGCATTGCAACAAAGGGACATTCTTAGTGGATAAAATAGCTTTGGCATTGGAGCAGAGGTGAGACAAAGTTCCAATGTGAATTTGTAATTGCCACACACACACACAAAATGAGTGCTAGTCATGACAAGTACTTCAGCTGGCAGGAGTGGGGGACCCCTGATGACAAGGTCCGACTGACTGATATTGAGGAGCTGATAACCCATAGGAAGCATCTTGCTGGCCTCAGGTCTTCTCTGTGGAAAGGACAAAGTCTCTAAGTTGGACCCAATCTAGCTGTCCAGAGTTTTCATTCAAACTCATCAACTTTTCAGCCCTCTGATTCAACCAACTTTGTTTGCTCATTGTCATTTAAACATGAATGTGAGCAGACTCTGATGGGTGCTGGGTGTGGGGTTGGGAGGACACCAAGAGATGGAAAGGACATTGTCTCTGCCCTCAGTCTGGTGGAAGACTTCAAAAGAGCTCATGAAAAACAGTTATCTGAGGCTAACTGAACTGTATTGGGAGCACAGGGAAGGCCAGAACCTGGTGTTGGACACATCCCAGAAAGCTTCAGGGACTAGCTGGGGCTTGGGCTGAGTCCTGAACAATGGAACAGCTTGCATAGGTTCAGAGCTGCAGAGAAGATACTCAACTTGGGAATATAAAGGCAGAATGAAGACCTCTTCTCAAAGATCAGGGTTCTGTGGAATGTCAGATGACCAGACAGATGAAATGGTGTCCTGTGAGAAAAAGGCCAAGGCTGCATGTTGAGATAGAAGCCATGACCAGAGTTTTCAGAATGCCGTGTGTGTGTGTGTGTATGTGTGTGTGTGTGTGTGTGTATGTGTGTGTAGATGTGAGGAGCAGAAAGATGTGTCAGAGAACTTCCACACATACCGCACAAGACAGAACCTTGACATCGAACTGTCCCATCTACCAGTGGTATTATCAGCCACCAACTCTTTAGTCTGGTGTTCAAAAGAGGGATATTCAGAACAAAAAATAAAACTATATATGAGCATTTGGAATGGGAATCAGCCACCCTGGAGAACAAAAATGCTCTGATACTGGTATTTATCAACAGGAATCTAATGTATAATTGGAGAAAGACATACAAGTTTTGGCAACAATGCAGTATTTAAATGGCATTTCAAGATTCCTGAAGGAGAAATATCACAAAGGAAGGGAAATGGAGCTAATATTTGTTTAGCTCTGGTATGCCTAGCATCCCTTTTGTGGAAGAAGCACAAGCATGGAGGTGTCAGATTATATTCAAATGACAGTAAGCAAAGTGATTGTGGAATCAGATGGTTGAGAAGTCGAGGGATTTGAATTAGGACTGAACAGGTAGTGGGGTCAAAATTTGAGGCCCTTGAAAGAAAGACTGTGGAGTTTATTATTTGTTGGATTGTTTAGTTTACCTCCATTGCCTTCATGTAAGTCTATAATTTTCATCTCCAATTTACAAATGACATAGTGGAGGACTGGAGTTTAAGTGACCACTGACTCGGGTATTTGAAGATGGGTGGCATGATGAATCAGTGGAAAGCAAATGACATTTGGAGTCAAAGAGCACCATCTTGGTGACTTTAATTAATTTCTCAACTTCAGTTATCTTATCTTTAAAATGGGCACATCTCAGGGTTAAATAAAACAGTTAAAGCACTTGTTATATACTAGATGCATGTTAAAATGTAGGATCATTTTCTTTGCCAAGTGGCTCTCTCTACTCTTTGGACAGGAAATATTATGACCACAGTTACTTCTTATAGTTGTGCCTAATTTCACCTTTTAGGTGCTATTCTGCATATGTTATTTACTATTGTCCTTGTAAAGTTTGGTGAGAAGACTTGGAGGGCAGGTGAGAAACCTGATACCTAGGATTTGGAAGTAATGTGGTAAGTCTGGTGGTAGACTGGTCTTGGAGCTCATATGTGGGAGCCTGACAGTGACCACAAGAAAGCGTGGTTAGGGACGCAGGGATGTGCCTGCACACGGGGCTCCCTGCCTGGGCAAGGCATTCCTGCAAACAGGATGCTCTGCCTGTAGTCCTTCACACAGTATCCAAGTTTAATGGTCTGCTTGCAAACGAGGGAACATGCCCTCTTTAGAATTAAGGAGAAGGCTGGAATTGTGAGCAGGCCTCTTAGTAAACATGTTGTGGTCACTTCCTCCCTTTGCTCCCCCCTGTCCTTGGAATGTGTTTGGCTACTTGCCCTTGTTTTGTAAAAGAAGGTATTTTGTAAATTTCAGTTTGCATCCAGTTACCGGGGTATAAAATAAACCGCAAGAGGGGCTTGCGTAGAATTGTTCCTCCGGCCGGAGTTGTGTCTCTGTCTGTCTTTTGTGTGTGTCTTGTCCTTTGTGTCATTTCGTCCGCAACACTCATATCTGTAAAAGTAGCTAGGGGTATCACTTTGTGTTTTAGAGACATTATCATATAAAAGTAAGAGTACAGGTTTTAGAATCGTATAAACCCTGGATTTGATTATGGATCTGGTGTAGGTACTATGAGCCCTTGAGCAAATTATTAACCTCTCTGGACCATTATTTCCACATCTGTGAAATGAAAACAGGTCTTCTGTATCACAGGGCTGCTGTCTTGATTAAACTCATAATACCTGTTGAGATCATTGGTTATATTTACCTCCTCTCTCACTATAAGTGTGTGCTTTCCTTGACTGCATGGAGAAACACAGGCAACAGGTGATATGCTGGAGGTAGAGCTTGCCCTACGAACTTGGGGATTGGCCCAGCCAGAGCTTTAGAGATCTCTCCCTAGGGTCCTAAGGCTCATGTTGTTGTGTTGTGTTATTGGTTCCCAGAGGAGGCACTGTTTTTGAAGCTAGAGCTGGAACTATTGGTTAATGGATAATGCACTGGCCTCAGGCCTCAGAAATTTGATTCTGCTCCTCTCCCTATCATGGGGACCCCTAAGCACAGGGACTGATCCTTAGTTTTGCATGAGGTTCAGTGAGATGGAGCCATAGAACCAGTAGGATCTAGAAGGAGGATCTAGAAGGAGGTGGAAGGAACCAGCCCAGTCTTTGAAGGACTCTGGTGTTAAAGTTCAGGAGATAAGACTTAGTACCTGAGAATGTCAGAGCTGAAGGGGCTACAGTTTACGTTATTGCACCCCTTCATTCTGCAAACGGGGATGGGGAGACCCAGGGAGAAAAAGGAACTTGCCCAAGGCCACCAAGCTCCAGGTGACAGAGCAGGGAATAAGCCTCTAATTTGTGACTAAACTAAGTCAGTTTCCTCCATAAGACAAATTGGGAAGAAGAAAAAAAGCAATACTCAAAACAAGAGCAAACACTTAAGTTAGCAGGTACAAATTAAACTATTTGTATGTGCTTCCTATTGTATAGGGAGATTGGGGAGGTTGGCCTCCAACCCCTGTCCCCTCAGGCTTTACTTGGGATCTGTGAAGAGAAGCAGCAATTAGCCAAACACTAGCTTAGGTGACACAGACTATGGAAGTAAATCGAATTTACCAAAATATTTGAGCATCCACTAAGGTGATCCCAACATGTTCTTTCATAAATATCTTATTTAATCTTCAATTAGTTCTCAAAACAACCCTTGAGGTAGGATTATAACCCAATTTCCAAATGAGACTTGAACAGTGTAAACATTTTCTAGGAAGAGTTACTAAATGGGAAAGAGAGGCTAAGTAATCTAAACATGTGACATCAGGTTGGGGCTGCTTCCATTCTTCTTTTCAAGGGGAAACATGGCTTGGACACTTGCAGTTGGATCCTTACTGTGTGTGCTCATTGTGCTCAGACATCCATGTAAAATCCAGCCCTGACACTTGGGGAGTTCCTGGTCTGGTGGGAGAGAGAAATAAGTACACAGAATATTGCAATACAGTCCGCCAAATGCTTTATAGCAGAATACTGAGGGAAGTGAGAGCAAGACCATCTGTGAGTGTGTGTGTATGTGTGTGTGTGTGTGTGTGTATGTGTGTATACACACAAGGGAAAAGGGATGGAAAAGGAAGGTTCAGCCGGCCTTCATGAAGGATATGAAACTTGACCCAAATCCTGCAGAATGACTTAGAGGTTATAGTGTGGAAGAAGGAGAAAGGGCAGCCGGAGGAATTAGTAGGAAGTCCCATGAATCAGTGCAAATCAGGGGGCTTTGGGAAAGCCGCAGCTTAGCAGACGCTATTGGGGAAATTGGTGGTTGCAACACTCAGGGAACACTGCTTGGAGGAGGTGATCTATGAACAGGAAGGTAACATCCAGGTATGTGGTATTAAAAAGCCACTGAGTCTGACCTTCATTCTTCACTGTAAACCACTGGTGTGTTTGCAGGGTTAGAGAGCCATGGTAGCAGGCTGTATTTGCCCTCACTGATTGAGAGCTGGGTAAGGGTTGGGTCACTTGATCAATTTATCAGAGTTTATGGTGCATTTATTCTGGATGTATCTGCAGCAGCAAGGATTTCAGGGGCAGATCACTCAGAGTCATGGGCACCTGAGTCAAATGGCGCTTGGTGGCCTTTGACACATTCTCTTATTCAGCATTTCCTCAGTGAATGATTTGGAGTGTTGCTCCATGGATCAGGAGCTGTGCAAGACTCTGGGGATTCCATGCTGAGCCAAATAGACTAGCTTTTACCCTCAGGGGCTTACTGTCTAGTGCAGGAGGAGGCGGGATGAGAGTTGCACTCAAGAGTGGCACATTTATTTATAAAATATAATAAATGCTAGTGAAGAAAACCTCTGTGCTATTAAGGCACAAAATAGGGAATCCTGATGTGGTTGTGAAGCTCAGGGAAGTGCCATTTGACCTGGGCCTGAGTAATGAAGAGGCAGTAACTCAAGGGGGCTGGAGGAGGATCCTAGGTTCATGCCAAGTCTCTCAAATGGGAAAGGCCACTTCTGACTCCCCACCTAAATACCTTAGGTGACATAAAGAAAGATGAACACTGAATCACCTCCAAAACCAGTCAGACCATGTATGGCTTAAATTCTCTTAAAAGAACTTGAGAAGAGATTCTCATAGGATTAGGCCAGTGAACCCAGGTTAACATACATTAGCTTCCCTATCTGTAGTTTGGTAGGATCACACGCCATCCTTTTATACCCTTTGTCTTCTAAGATCAGAAACTCCTAATTTCTGTCAGAAATTAGGCAGTCATCCGGTCTACTGCATGGGCAACTTTAATAAGACAAGTGAAGATGGTTTCCTCCCTACCATCATTATATATATTGTCAAAGTACGGCTTTCAAAAACCAAATGGAAAAGCCTGAAGGAGAGAGGTTTGGGAGGGGTGAAAGCAGGACATTGACTTTTGGACAGAGATGGCTCCTCAAGTCTAGCTCTGAGGTAAACATAAAGAGCCTTGTCACAGTGCATATTGGGGATTTCAGCTCTTCAGAATTTCAAAAAAATCTGGCAGAAGAAGCCCTCATAGTCTAGCAAAACAGTAGTAGGTAGATGTTTACCATCAGTGGTGTTGTAGTAAATGCTTAACACCCTGTTCTCCAGATTTGTTTTTAAGCCATTATTTGTGAAGTTTGCTAATTTCTGTGGTGTAAACACTCCTACCATAGCCAACTTTCAAACTACCAGCCTGACCCCATTGAATGTGGAGTTGGGAAGAGAGACACAGGATAGGCTCTCAGGAGCCCCTTGAGGCTGGTGTCAGCACACCGCCATTACTGTTCAAGAGAAACTGAGATGATGAGATCACTGATAACAGCAGTAGCGCTGAGATGAGGATTTGACTGCCTTCCAGGTGGACTGAAGGTAGAGTCAAAAGCTGCCTGGTGTTTTTTCTGTAGGTCAACACTACCCGGTACAACTCCCTCCTCCTTTACAGCATGAGCAAAGAAAAAGAACCAACGGGAGGCCTTAGAGAGAAAAACACCCAGTAAGGTAAAGGGAACAGTATCATGAAAATTATTTACTATGACTGCAAAATAAGAATTTCAGGAAGCTGCCAGATATCTGGAACAGGAAGAAGCATGACTGCTGGTGGGATAGGAGCACAAAGTCACAGCGAGGGAGTGTGCAGAGGTGGAAAACAGCTGAAAGGACAATGCATGAAGTAAAGAAAGCCTGCAGGGATCCACGTTGTCTAATAGCAGAATTAAAGATCCACAATAGAGACTAAGGGAACACAGAAAATAGAATTAAGTTGGTATCATGGAGGGTAGTTTGGGGTTTGCTCTCCCACTATGCAAAATCAAGAAATAAAAACAATGAGCGAGAAAATGAGGGAAATGAAGGACAGAGATGTGAGTGCTAAAGTGAGGATTATGGGAAAAACTGAGAAGCCAGAACCAGTGAGTAGAAAAAATAGTTAAAGAGGTATTATTGCAGGGGATGTTCCTGCCTCTAGATCGAAAAGGCTCATTGTGTTGCAGGAAAAATAAAAGGAGAGGGATCCACACTATACTCATTTTGTCATTCATAAAATTCTAATACTATGAAGGGAAAATCTTCAACTATAACAGCATAAAACAAGTTGCCTACAAAGGAAACAAACCAGGTTGGCCTCCATTTTCTCTTCTGTCATTTCAAATGTTAGAAGACAGTCTAGAGAGTTTTGAGGGGTAACGTTTTCTGGTCTGAAACCTACACTTTTATAGGTAAAGATGGAAGAAGTGACTTATGGGGATTTGCAGAACCCAGAGCCGAGGTGGGGCTTGGAGGGTGGGGTGCAGGGAAGCGTTCTGGGAGAGTGGGGGAAGATCAGGAACGAGGCGAGGACTCTTGCTATATTTGTGATTGTTTGCCTCTAAGACCATATGGGGTGCATGTTTTTAAAAAAATTTTTTTATAAAGAGCATGTGTGGTTCTATTAAAAAAAAGATAATAGTCAAAATCTAATAAGGTAGATCAGGAAGGCATTCGTTCCATCTTGCTGGTGATACACTGAGGCTAAAAGAGGGCTTATGTCTACTTGACAGAACTAGGCCTGGAATCCACGTGTTTTGACTTCTGTTAAATATGCCGAGGGCTCTGCCAGCTCCACCATAATATTTTCTCTTTGGAAGGGAATAGTCCAGCTGATGATGGCCTGCATGTGGGTGGTGCAGTGGGAGCAGAGCAGATGGGAGAGGTGGGTGATGTTGGGAAACCCAGGCTGTGTTGGATTGTTCATTTATTAATTCAGTCAACCAACATTTCTTGAGCGTCCATTATGTGTTGGGCTCTGTGCTAGGCATTGGGACTGCGTGCATGAATAAAATGCAACCTTTGTGTATTCAGAGACTCAGAATACTGGTGTAAGGGAGAAATACCTTTAAACACAGAGTAGTCATGCTCATTGGTGAAGGAGGTAGGAGTAAGTACATACATCAGGCAAAGCCTAAGCCCGTCAGAATCATCTGGAGCGCTTGGGAAAAGCCAGAGGGCTGGACCCCACCCCTCCTGGAGCCCTGATTCAATAGGTGGAGCTCAAGAATTTGCATTTATGGAGCTAAACTCTGGGATTAGCAAGAGTTCCCCAAGGGTTCAGAGTTAGGAAAAATTCTTCCATCTTGCAGATTTGAAGGGTAGAGAGGATGCTTTCCTTGGGACTCATTTGGGTTCTTAGACACATCTAGCCACCCAGGATTCCTTGTTCTCTCAGAGAAATAATTCTGAAGGTCCACACTATCTAATGTGGAGTGTTCCTATAGATCTGTGGCTGTGCAGGGTAAAATTAGAGTCTCGAGTCTGGAAGAGACCGTCTTCCATTCATTGCTGAGATAAGTGTGGAATAAAGGACTCAAAGTGGCGTAACAGTCACTGTGAACGGCAGAGCCATGAGTCGAGGGCAGGTTCCCAGACTTCTCCGCCAGCGTTCTTTCCAAGTACATCACCACCCTTCTTGTCCCTGTGTTTCCGTGGGACCTGCTGGGAAGTTATTTCCTAAGCAAGTTTTATTACTCCTATGCCCTGCCACCAGGTCTTGCAGGAAGCCACCGAAGGGTTAACTTTATTTGGACTCGGAGCCTGAGCCAAGTACAGAGTGTCCATTGTGCACCCGCCCCCTCTGGAGGAGTCGCTGACTGCTGGAATGTGACAAGGCAAAAGGTTTTCACCTTGCGTTGGCTTCTCTCCTCTGTGAGTGCACGAGTGGGTGCGTGTGCTCAGGCTCCCATGTTGGCAGGGGTATGCCACAAGAGAACTCTCAGTTGTCTCCCAGGCTCACCAAAAAAGTGAACGGTGAATTTGGGGTGGCAGGTACGTGCTGGGAGAAGGGGAAAGGAGAACAACAGCTTTGTGTGCGGGGAAGTAAACAGACAGGTTGGGTTTCTTTGCTCTTCACTTTTGAAAGCCTCTTTAGTTTTTTAAGGTGAGGGGTGCATGTGGACATGGGGGGCTAGATTATAATCCTTAGCATAGACAGTGAATTTGTCAGAGGGTGCTTAGGCCGGCAAAGCTGCAGTTGGAGTAGTTGGAACCGCACAGGACTTTGAATAGCTGTCAGGGGCCTAATTCATTTTCATTCAGAAAGAACTTGAAGCCCTTCAAGTGCTCAATCCTGCACTGGGTGCTGAAGTGAATGTAAGGGTTGTACAACCACAGTCAGTCTTAGCCTGAGACTGAATTGCGATTGAGTAAGGAAAAGAAGATTTGTGTGCTCCAAACAGCAAGAAGACCATGCAAGACTACTATTTAGTGGCAAGCTACACAGCTGGGTGCAGTGTGAGTCAGGCCAGGGAGGGAGTGCTGCAGTCCAGGGTTTTTAAAATGTTGCCATGGAGAAGCGAAGGCTTGGGCATGACCTTGAACTATGGGAAGGTTGGGATCTGTGTGTTTGTTTGTTCATTCCTTCACACAACAAACACTTGGAGAGGACCAACTGTATGCCAGTCATTGCATGGGCCGGTGGAAGGGGATGTAAGAAATGATTCTATAAAAATACCAAGGTGGGAAGAATTCTGTGTTTGTAATGCCACAGTAGAGACTGGTTTGATTTGAACAGGGAATGCAAGTTGGTGACTAATGAACCCTAAGACTGGATTCTTAAAGTGAGACTGGTACAGAAAGTCTGGAAGTGATGTGTTCCTGGACATTGGGATGATTTGAAACTGCATTACTGTTTGATCTCTGTTATTTATCATGTCATACTCAGACTGCCCTGGTTCGGGTCCTCATGCAAGAAGAATTGAATTTCAGCTGAGCCTCCTTATGGTCCCCCTGCCTCTAATATCAGGTTCCATTAATTCACCCCTTACGCTACATGCCAGAATTATCTTCCTAATGCATAGCTTTGATAGTACCCCTTTCCTACTGACATCCCTTAAATGGCTTTCCATTACCTGTAAGATAAAATCCAGCTCATTAGCATAGCATTCAAGGGTGTCCTGTCATCTGGTTGTAACCTTTTATCTCCAGCTTTACCTCTCACCAGTCCCCATTTTGTGCCACATCTCCCAGTCAAGCATCAACTCTCTCTTTCTTGAGCATGACCCTCCTGCAGGCTCCTGCCCCAGGCCGCCCTGCGTGCTTCTCTATGTCTGCCATGGTTTTCCTATTCCCACTCCACCTGTTGAAGCCCCTGAAGGTCAAAGCCATATTCTGTGCCCTCCTTGAAGCCTTCCTGTATAGTTTCCCGTCTATTTCTCTGTACCTCACCGAAGTGGGAAACGTTTTCTCTTCCCTTTGTTTCTCTTCTTTACTATAGGACATATAAATATCTACTCTGTTTTAGTTATTTTCCAAATCTCTCTTCAAGAATGTCAGCTCTTTGAAGAAAGAGATTGTATTTCAGTTGTTATCTTAGGGTCTTGACTGGAAGAGCACTGATAAATACATTGTTGAATTTTCATTTTTTTGTGGACTTCTCACAACTTGAGTTTTAAGTTTTGGAATGTTGTCTTTGACGTCAATTAATTCGTGATTTATACCATTAAATATAAGGAATTCTGAAGGAAATTTTTTAAGGGGAAAGATTTTCTTAATAATATACCATTTCACACTACTATTCATTCCTCTGAATAGTAGTGTGTTCACTTCTTTTATCACAGCATAGAACCTGCAATAGACATTCAAAGGTCCAGTTAGATATAGTTTAGTTTAGGAACATTTAATGGAGAACTCACTTTTTGCCCTGACATGAGAATAACTTCAGAGTTATTGAACGTCACATTGAAGATTCCTGCCACAGGAAGCAAACCACTGAACACTACTGCCACATGAAAACATGGCTTGCAGTTTGGATGGACCTGGGGTACATGCTGAGAAAGATCTACTGGACAATTGCTGCTTGACACACAGGGACACATTCTATGGCATCCTGATGTCTCCTCACCAGCTA
The DNA here is from genome assembly GCF_003009895.1 of Hyaena hyaena. Classification (NCBI taxonomy): domain Eukaryota; kingdom Metazoa; phylum Chordata; class Mammalia; order Carnivora; family Hyaenidae; genus Hyaena; species Hyaena hyaena. The sequence goes on along the minus strand of NW_024080666.1, from coordinate 5,646,425 downwards.
GTATGGTACCCGACACCAGTGAGAGGCCTCAATGAATGTTGACTTTTTAAAAATTATATAAAGTTTTAGGGAGGTAGACAGATCAGTCTAGATGACACAAATAATCTTACAAGTAAAAGAAACTTCAAGTGTCACCTGGTCTAACTGCCCTCCCCTGCCGTTAAGTGGGGACTTTGCCCCTTCTGTGGTGGCTGCTCAGTCTTCATGTGACAGATTCAGCGAAGACGCTCTTCTCTTCCAGAAATGCTGTGCGCCTTGGGTTTTCCCCTTAGAGGAAGCAGTTGTAAATGTGTCTTTCTGCAGGGCTGAGCCGTTTCCAGGAGCCAAGTATGCGCCTGGGCTTCTCTGGGGAGCAGAGAATGGCTGCCTTGCTGGCCAGTTTCCTCACACGATGTCAGCCGAAAATGTACTGGTTCCAGAGGGAGAAAAGACATGCCCGGTCTCCAGGCTTCACTTTTGGCTGTTCTGAATGTGTCTTCGCAGTTGTTGTTGGGCATTTTCTGGTGGGCACATTTGCTGGTTAATACCTTGAATTGCTGGGCTCCAAGGTGGAAGGTGTGCAGCAGTGTCTTCTGCTGGGAAACCTTAGCCTATTGAGCTATTTAAGGCTTGAGTGTGATCGCACCTACAGCCTAAGGATGGAAGAAGATAATGTCTTGAAATTTTGTGCAGCCCTGGGGCTCTCCGTTTTCTCTTGAGGATGAGCACTGCACTTCCTTTGGGGTCTTGAAGCTGGGTATAATGGGATATACAGTGAATAAGGGTGTGGAATGGTTTAGCTGATCCTATGATGGTCTGAAGAGAACCTGACTGATGTTTCTGGTTTCCTCTGGGAGGAAGGCAGAATCAAAGACCCTAGGGGCAGGGGGCGGGGAGAACCATTCCTGACACTTCCAAAAGTCTGTGAAATTCTCCCTCTCTCTTTTTCCCTTTTTTGTTGTCCTGTAGACAGAATGCCATTTTATTTAAGGACCAGAAAGGGAATTAAAGCTGTCTCAAATGGCTATTTTTATCTAAATAATTGATAATGATTAAATATCTTTTGTGTGAACAGAAACATTTTTAGCCATTGTTTTGCATTAATCACAGCATTAGAAGTGATTTTCCGCTGAACTCTTTATTTTTTCCTCTTGCAAGCCTGCATCTAAGCTTTGCATTTGTTTTAAGAAATAAAGCTAATTTTGTGTAATTGAAATAATTTACCATGGAAGATGAGAAAGAAAGAATGGTCAGGAGGTTAGCTAAATGTCCTTCCAACCAGATGATGGAGAGCGGCTCAGGGGTTGTGTGGAGCTTTGCAAACTGTTCTTCACATGTCAGAGGGAAGTGGTGCAAGAAGCCAGCCAAACGTGGTTCCCACAGACCTACCTCAACACTTTAGACTTCCCTTTCATCATGGTTGGTTTTGATGGTGACTCAGCTAGCTGTGTGGCTGCAGTATAAGAAACTTGTAGCTTTATATTGAACTGGAGGACTAGCTGCTCATATCTTTATTCTTGGGCCCATAACTAGAAAAAGTAACTATTCAGTGAAGGGCTGTGTGTGTGTGTGTGTGTGTGTGTGTGTGTTTAATATTATCCAGTATAATCCAATTTGGGGATGTGCATGTTCTGGTTTGGTTTTTTTTTTTCCCATCTTTTTTTTTTCTCTGATGCCATAGATTAGGGGGAAGGGGCTTCTAGAACTTACACTGAGTTACTTTTGAGGTCATTTTCCTTCCTGCCATGACTAATTATCGCTCTGCTTCTCAGTTGCAGATCTGACCTCTTCTGAACACTTGGCCGTGTCTCCATTCCCGGGACTCTGAACCCAGCAGCTGGACCACTTTGTCCTTGGGATTTGGGGTGTCCTTGCTTCTCACCTTTCCCTTTCTCCCTCTTCCCTCCCACCTCCTGAGAACTCCTGAAGACTGTAGGATTGTCATGGAGTCCAGGGAAATCTTAAGCAGCTCCCGGCAAAGGGGGGATGAGTCGGAATTCCTTCCTGTCTCCTCGGCCAAGCCCCCGACTGCTCCCGGCTGTGCAGGAGAATCTTTGCTCTCCACTCCAGGACCTGGGAAGGGGATCCCAGTGGGCGGAGAACGCATGGAGCCAGAGGAGGAGGATGAACTGGGCTCAGGGCAGGATGTGGATTCCAACTCAAATGCAGACAGTGAGAAATGGGTTGCAGGAGATGGCCTGGAAGAACAGGAATTTTCTATCAAGGAGGCGAACTTTACAGAGGGGAGTCTGAAGCTGAAGATTCAGACCACCAAGCGGGCTAAGAAACCCCCAAAGAATCTGGAGAACTATATATGCCCACCTGAGATCAAGATCACCATTAAGCAGTCTGGCGACCAGAAGGTGTCCCGTGCTGGGAAAAATAGCAAAGCCACGAAGGAGGAGGAAAGAAGCCACTCCAAAAAGAAGGTAGGGAACCCTGTTTTGTAGGGGTTTTTTTGTTAGTTCATTTTTGCCATCTCCCCCCACCTCAACTCTTAAAGGTCTGTTTGATTATTACTTATTTATTTCGGAATTATCAGTCTCTTTGATGGAATAACTTAACACCTTCCCGAAGAAATGCCTCTGATATCTTGGTATAGTGTCTAATTTATTATTGTATCTTCTACCTACATGAAAATCAATAGCTACTAGAATTATAATTCTGGAACATTTCTGTGTATTATGTAGCAGCCACTTGGGTGGGTCAGACCTGACTAAGCTGTGACAAAATAAGAGTGGGATTTGGAGAATTTTGGTCAATCAGAAGAGTCAAGAATGTTTATAACTTTCTTTTGGTTTCAATTAGTTAAGTCTTTCTAAAGTAGGCAAGTCATTCACTGGACTAAAGAAACCATCTTCATAGTAATTTAGGCCATTAGAAGCAAGAGATCATTGTTTTGAAAGCCAGTGGTGAGCCCTGGAGCTCAAACTGGAGAAAGAGGAAGGTATGGATGACTGACCTGAATCTTTGTCTAACACATCACAGAGTTTTTAAAATTGGGTATTGACTGAACTTGGTTGGTTGTCATTTTCCTCCTTAAGGTCTAACAGGTAGAAAACAGCTCTCTAGGTGTTTGGAGGTATTAGTTGATTGGGAATGAATGGGTCCAGGTTTCATTGTAATTATATCACAGGGGGTTACAGTGACTTCCCTTCTTGGGAGGAGTATGGCACTCAGCTGTGATAGCAGAGGACTGCCCTAGTCTTGAAAGTGTTTGTCTCTAAAACTCTCTGTGGCTTGTAAATGCCTCTGAAAGGAGCCCTCTTGCTGACAGAGGTTTTGGGTTCTGGGTGGTAGGAGTTCATCAGAGTCTTTGTAACTTTCCCCCACATCTTATTTACTTGGGCTCTAGACATGATGCATTAGCTAAAAATAGCACAAATAAATGACTCTCCATGATGGCTCAGAGATAATCTGTAGTATTTCTGTTACTAGTGGTTTTTGAGCTTCTCAGTAGTCATTTTCAGTAGAACTGCTAGGAATCATGTTGTTTCTTTGGTGTAGGGCCTGTGTCCTCCCTCACACTAAGTGTTTGGGCTGATATGTTGAATTTAAAATCCAAAGACCTGGATGAGGGAAGATTTTCTGGGGTGATCAGGGCTTTCTGGTTTGCTCAGGCTATCCCAGTATTTTTTATTTATTAAAAACATTTTTAATGTTTTTTATTTATTTCTGAGAGAGAGGGAGACACTGTGAGCAGGGGAGGGTCAGAGAGAGAGGGAGATACAGAATTCGAAGCAGACTCCAGGCTCTGAGCTAGCTGTCAGTATGGAGCCTGACACAGGGCTCGAATCCATGAACTGTGAGATCATGACCTGAGCCGAAGTAGACGCTTAACCCACTGAGCCACTCAGGTGCCCCTAGACTATCCCAGTTTTAAAACCAAAAGTCTTGTGGCCACATACCCCTTCAGTTGTGGACAAGCCAGAACAGTTGGTCATCTTATTTTAACATTTGGAATACAAAATAATATTTAGAAGTTGGCTTGTTTTCACAGAGCACAGAGGTCGTGCTTTCCCTCCCCTGTCCCCATTATAAGTTGCAGTGATTTTTAGGGTCTCTGTCATAAAACCAAAGATTACCTACGTGCTTTTAGAAATGTTTGAAATTCTTGCCAGAAAAGGGAACAGCTCAAATTAGGATCCACTTAGAAAGTAACACTTTGCATTGAAGTTGGGTCTCTTCAGCTTTGAAAATGAGTATCTTTGTCTGTGGCCATGGAGATGGCCAGTTCTTTGTGCATTGTTGGATTTTTGTGTGGGTGGGCAGTCTTGAAAATTGTGGTAACTGTTTTCCCTACATCCCCATCACTGCCAGGATTTAAGCAACAGCCCACAGTTTGGGGTGTGCAAACCCAAGTTCATTACCCTAGAAAGAGCCACGTTGTCCCGATCAGTTATGACTTTCCATAAAGCCACAACGGTGTTCCCAAAGATAGCCCTCTGTCTCTTGGAATGCCCCAGAATAAAACTGTGGACTTTGTGACATGGGGATGATTTAGAAGCTACAGTGTGCAGTAGACTTCCATTCTCATATCTGAAATTCTCAGGCTGGTCATCCTCGACCAAAAAGCTGGATGTCCTTTTTGTGCTTTATCAGAAAGAGAGGTGAAATCGCTTCTCCCAATGTGTGACATCCCAAGTAAGTGTTTCTAAGTCTCAGAAATTGGAAAGGAGGGAAAGGGAGAGGAAGTACTAAAATTCAGCTCACAGTGTTGCATTATGCTAACACTGTAATGGGAGGATCTACAAAAATTTTAAATTGTTAGGAGCTTGCTTCATACTCTTCTTCTCCATCCATCCTACTTTATTTATGCCTGGAGTGGTTACTTTCTAGAAATGAATGAATAAAGTTATCAGTTCTTAGTCTTAATCACTTGATAGATGATGGAAACATTCTCTGATCTCTATTGGATGAGAATATTAACTCTGTAACTCTCCAGAATTTCTGTTGTTTTGAAAAGAGGGAGTTAGTAAAAGCTGAAGTTGAGGTGGAGAGGTAGAAACCTTGCTTGCTGTTTCAGGACCATGAACTTGCAGAATTTACTTATTTGTAGGAATGTGAAACATGCGATCAGTAACTTGGGATGGGGGAAAGGATGAGGATGGCATACGGTAAGCAACAGATCAATGTCTGACTCTATAATCCAGTCTTCTGGGTCTTTTTTTAAAAAGCAAACTCTGCCCCCTGTGTGGGGCTCAAACTTATCACTCTGAAACCAAGAGTCACATGCTCCACTTGACTGACCAGCCAGGTGCCCTGCCCCCACTTTTTTTTTTTTTTTTTAATGAGGCAAGCCACTCATTGGAGAAGTGTGCATGCAGTGGCCCCTGGGACTCAGGTCCTAGACTGGGAGTTAGGAGGGAGGCTCTGTTGAGCTGATCCTTGAGTTGGTAGAGATTCAGGTGACTTGGGGGTCACCTGAATATATATGCTAGCTTAGAGCAGGGGTTGGTAAACTGTAGTGTGTGGGGCCAAATCTCGTTCCTTTCCTGTTTTTATACAGTCCACAAGCAAAGAATGGTTGGAAAAAAATCAAACAAAGAATAATATTTTGTAACATGTGAAAATTATATGAAATTCAAATTTCAGTGTCCATAAATACAGTTTTATTGGAACAGAGCCACATCCATTTGTTTACATTTTGTCTATGACTGCTTTTGCATGAAGACGGCAGAGTGGAGTGGTTGTGACAGAGACTGTATGTCCCACAAAGCTTAAACTATGTACTATCTGGCCCTTTCCAAAAGGGAAAAACATTATGTATATATACATATATGTGTGTGTGTGTGTGTGTGTGTGTGTGTGTAATTTATTTATTGCCAAGCCTTGTTTTAGGGATAAGGACATACAGTTCCAGGATAACAAGGATTTTGCTTTCTTTTGTTATTAAGGATTGAGCCTTCAAACTTGGAGGCTGGGGGAAATTGGGTGTTACATCATTATGTACTTTTTTTTCCCTCTTTTTTTGCAGACGAATTAATTTTGTTCAAGTCATTGTTTGACAGCCTTAGGCAACGGCAACTTATATTGGCTCCCAAATGATTTTCTTTTTCATTGATATTTGTAAAAAGAACACTCTTTAGGATAATGATAGCATTCCTTACATATCAGAGCTAAGATTTTGCTAGGCTAACTGTATTTCAGCATGTTCTACTACTTTGGGGTGAAGATGTTTATGTGTGACATCCTCAAGGGCTTTATTCCAAGATTCAACCCTCCAAACTGGAGAGGCATTATAAATATTGAGGTAACATGGCCTTCAAAGTGGTGGGATGGTAGGAGGGACCCATGAAGATACTCTCTCACTGGCTCAAGGATGCATGGACTCTTTCTAACCAAGGGATAGGTCACCCCTCTTCCATATGAAATTAGGATGGCAATGAAATGTCATATGGCAGTGGGTTTCTGACGAATGAATTTATGTGAGGTGTAAGAGTAGCATTTGGTAAGAAGTAGAGGCTGAGAAGAGAATTCTGAACATATTTCAGGGCCTCAGAACTGCCCTGTGGATGGACTTGCTTTGCAGATTATCTCAATAAAGACAACTTACTCTTTACCATGGTCTGGCACTGTTGCATATTAGACTTACTCAGCAAGTGATGAAATAACATAAACTTCATGTAGTTCCCTTCTAGGTCACTCAGTCAAAATGAAGAACATAAGATGGAGTTTCTAGAAGCAAATTCCAGTACAGCACATGAGCATAGAATGTTCCAACGGTGACAAGTCTTTGAGAGGCTCACAGCTGGGCAGAGCTTAGCATCTCTCCTCTTTCCTGAGGACTTTTCATGAGAATCAGGAACTCCTATCCAGGTTCAACAGGATGAGAAGGATAGGGGACTTTTACCCAAGCTCTGTTCAGTGACCCAGGCTGGGAGATATGGGGTGGCAATCTGCACCAACTGGCTTGGTGGCTATGGATCTGGAGTATAACCTTGCTGAAGCCCTAGTTTCTTTATCTGCCAAATAGAGATGATAATTTCCACATGATATAACTCAATGGAAGATTTTAGGAAAAATGGGTAATTTACAGAGCACACATCATGATAAACAGTTTGGATTTGTGGCAGGCCCTGTGCTAGCTGTTTTACATGTATTTACCTTCACTATTAGTCCTTTTAACAGTCGTGCCAGGCAGATATTACTTATTCATAGATGAGGAAATTGAGGCTCATTTGCTTCAGAAAAGCACTAACAGAAATGGTCAGGGCTGGTCTTTGAAGCCAGTTCTTCTATACTCCAAAGCTAATGCTGTATTCCAGTTCTGAAGTGGTCATACTCTGAAAGACTTGCTGGAAGGTAAAGATTCTAAGCACTGGAACATTTCCTCTATACCTTCCAACATCAGTTAGAGTGACAAGATCATAATCTGTTATATTGCCCTTAATTCTAAGTGTTCTGGATTGTTTGAGGGAAAATCAAAGCCTCATGAGTTAAAGTCTTATTCTTTCCTTTGTTGTGCTCATGAATTTTTATTTGCCTTTGATTAAAATACAACTTCTATTTTATTTCTCTGGATTTAGAGTTCCCTTTTCCCAGCTTCATCAAGAGAATGTGTTTCCTCCAATAGCAAGGACTTCAACCTCACATTCATCACGTGCCTGCCATGGTCCTGGAACCATGCTCAGGGTTTGTTCTTGACAATCCCACTTACACCATCTTTATGTGTCTATGGAAAGCCTCTACTATTCTGCTCTGAACACTCCTGACCCTCGCTTAGGAAGTTCAGTGGGTCATGCATTCATTTACTCATTCTTTAAATAGTGCCTTCTTCGTGCCAAACACTCAAAAGTATGGATGTAGATGGGAAGTGAGGTTAGCATCGCATTGCAGGGAATGGTGAATGTCAAATAAATAAATAAATGGGTTTACATTTAATTCTGTAAGTAATGGGAATGCTCAGTGGGCTTTAAACTGGAAAAAGGGAAGGTTTAGGGGCCCAGGGAATATAATGAAAGTGATGTAGGGCAGAGAAACTTAAAAGGAGAGCCTTTAGGTAATACAGCTGTCAAAGATGAGGTCTGTACTAGGGTTCTCCATTTTTCCATAGGGTGTTAAGGTGCACATTTCTCTCTTGACTCTCTGTGGTTGTGGCAGTTTGGTATATCAGATAGTTGGGAGGGGGTGTTGGGCAGAGGAAAAAGGTAACTCAGAATGCCTGATATCTGACTGCTGTGCTCATCTCCTCCACTCTGGTGGTGGCCCTGGGCATCCAGCAGAGAGCCTTCCACTTCGTTGTGGCTAGGGTGTCCTTCCTTTGCCATCATTTTGCCCAGAGGCCTCTCCGGTCACTCCTAAATGCACCACTTAACTGTGGGTTTGCCCTGTCTTCTGAAGGTGAGAATGTGGTGTTTTCAACTCCTGAGGGTATGAACTTCTTCCCTCTATAACACCCTCAACCTGATAGGAGAGCAGCTCTTGCCAGCTCTTCTTTGCAAGAGGCTGAATTTCCCCTTTTATTTAATTTTATGTTTTCTTGCTATAGACTTTTTTTTAAAAAGCAGCACATTCCTATTTATTCATCAGTGTGCCTGAAAATTCTGTTTCCTGGTAGGTTTCTTTCTCCCTTGTTATTTTGTAGCTAAAGCTGTATGAAGGGTGGTAAATGACCTTCTCCACAAAGTATTTGTCTTCATGGAGCAACAAGTAACACTTGACATCTGGAGCTGAAGGTGTAAGGGACAGAACATTGGACTTGGGGACGGGAGCCCTGGGCACTAGCTCTGTCTCTGTCACTAATAATTTCAGCAAGATTGCTTTACCTTCCTGGATCGCAGTTTCTGCATGTTAAAAACAAAACAAAACAAAAAGCAAAAAAAGATGAACTAAAAACAGCTTCTGATACCCGCAGCCTTATGTCTGTTCTAAAAACTGGAAACTTTAAGAGCCATTCTGCTAGATGGGGCAAGTCTTTCTTTAACAAAACTAATTACTATAAACAAAAATTTTGACCTCTCTTTGGACCCACTGTTCCATCATCAGATTATTTCCTTTCTGCCCCAGTGTCAAAAGGCCCACAATTGTAGGAGCAAGCGTCAGAGTTGAATTTAAAAGTGGTGAGATTTATCAAACTCGTGTTTTTCTTCTGTATTTTGGATTCTCTAGGGGTTTAACATACCATGCTGGCTCTTTTCCTCTTGGTTTTGCTATTCCCTTGGTAGTCAGTTTAACTTTGGACTTCTCCAAGGAACATTTTTGGTGAACTCCATACTATTGAAGATACCCTGGCAGAGTAATGAAGCAGAGAATCTGTATTCTGTTCTGACGGAGAGCCCTTCATTCCCTGAAGTGAGGAATAAGAAACCTGTTAGCAAGAGTCCATGCCCTGGGAGTGGATTGGAAGTCAGATCCCCTGTATTCTGGGCTGGGTTCTCATTGTCTTTACAGGAAGAGAACTGGGGTTCTGTTATCACCTCAGGCACGTTACTTAACCTCCTGAGACTGTGTCCTGATTGTGTGAAAATCAGGGATAATAGCAGCACCTCCTTGTTAGTGTCTTGAGGGGATAGAAGGCCTGTGGACACTTAGCACAGCCCCTTGCTCAGTGTGCATTACTCTGATTACTGTGCTAGCATCCAGCGTATTTGGGCCACCCACAGGACCATCCTCCATGCAGGTACAGCTGACTCACAGTGACTCGCAGTGGTGATGGGCTCCTGGGGGGTGTGGGTTGTCTCAGAAGCCTTGGTTTCTCTAGGCTGATTCTGCTTTCGTATTGCTACAGGCTGTGTTGAATTGTGTTAGTGGCTGGCAGTGCCACTGTCTCATTTCTGATGCCTGCACACGCATCAACTAGTATCACTGGTGGGATTCTTTCTTTCTTTCTTTCTTTCTTTCTTTCTTTCTTTCTTTCTTTCTTTCTTTCTTTCTTTCTTTCTTTCTTTCGGTGGTGGTGAGGATTGCTGTGGGGATTTATTTAGAGATGGTTCAAAGGTCTTTTATCTCTGTGGTCATTTATCTACCAAACCAGAATTGCTGCTGAGCTCAAAGCTTGACTCAAAATGAAAGTGTTAAAGCAGTGTCATAAGAACGACCAATTGGGGTTCAGTGGGTGCTGCCTTCTCTCCTGGTCACGCTGTCAGTGTTTGCAGAATCTCCCTCCTCTCCATCATTGCAATTTCACATCCTCAAAAAGTTCTCTCAGAGCTGCGTTTCCGGTTGATCTTCCACGGCATGGCCTTTTTAAAAAATTTTTAATAAAAGGTGAGAGAAACAATCCCTTTGGCTCTGCTCTACCCGCTCCTTTGATTCTTCTGATTCCTGCAACTTTAAGTTCAAACGTCCTGCCTTCAAAGCACTGCCATGCAGGATGTCCCAGGACATTCCAGGATGACCCCCGCCTGCCTTGCTTGTGTGTGAGACTCGAGTGGCTTTGGTCAGGAAGTCATTGGGCCTGGTGAGGGCATAGGCCAAGAGCAAAGGGATGTAGCAGTGCGGTTCTCAGACTCTGGGTCCCAGGCCTTGGTTCAGTCTCCTGACTACATTATGTATAGAAAACAGCACGAGCCAATGAAGTGTTGTGGGCTGGGGTGTTGCTTATTGATAATAAGCTAAAAATTCAATGTTATAATTTGCACATGGCCTAACTGCTTTGAGGAAGGGGTTTCAACTTTGATGGTCTTCAGGATGACCTGATTTAGAAGGTGGCCATGGAGGCTCTGGGAACCACCCCATCCTCCCGAAAGAAGAACTAGTGGCCAGAGGAATAGGTTGCCGAGTGGCAGTGGGGAGGGCAAAAATTTGGTGGAGCCAGGTCCCCGGGAGGCATACAGACAGACACAGCATGCAAATAGTCACGTGGTCTCCTAGTTGCACCCAGCATGTGCAGGAGTCTGAATTATATGTCCTGGCTGGTAAAGCAGTGAGCTCTGTGCAGGCTGAGGCTACTGTCTGAGCATACATGTCAGAACATGGCAATCAGAGCTCTGCATTGTGGGCAGGTTTGGACTACAGAACTTCGAGGAGTCCTTCTAGCTTTCCATGGTATTCCAGGGGATCTTGTCCTGTGAAGGAGAGGGGCCTCCTTGTATACCTTGAGTATGCATTTCTCTCTGAAGTCCCAGGGTTTTTTTTGTTTTGTTTTTTTGTTTTTTTTTCTTTCCTTCCTGCCTACCCCTCCCTCCCCGAGCCAACTTCCCTCACCTCCCCACCAGCCTGTGACCTCATCAGGGGAAACAATGGAGGCCTTTATTTACTCTGAGAAGTCCAGGCAGTTCCCATCTTGCTACCTGGCCTGTGAGACCATTTGATAATCATCATTAGTATCAAATGCAGGTTACTTTAGTGTATTTTCTAGACCTTGTTTATTGTGTTTTTCCCCAGACCTTCTTCTTTGCCTCTCACGAGTTTCTAGCCAGCTTCACAGTGGGGGATCAGAAGTAGGGAAGGAGGAGGAAATTCTTGAAGGGAGACAAACCGACAGCAGTCAGACAGACTGACCTCAAGGTGTGCAGCCATGCCTTGCCAATAAGAAGTATTCATTTGCAAATATGAATGTGCCCAAGAGTATGGGCAGCTTTTTATGCTGGGCCAGTTGGTTCATTGGCTTAGTGTTGTGAATGAGAACACAACTCAGGAATTGCAGAGTTTTTCCCAACAGACCCCCAGAGAACCACCCTAAGGGAGTTGTTTCTTTTCTTTTTTTTTTTTTACAAATAGTTTATTGTCAAATTAGTTTCCACATAACACCCAGTGCTCATCCCCACAAGTGCCCTCCTCCATGCCCATCCCCCCTCCCCCCCACATCCATCAGTCCTCAGTTTTTGTCAGCATTCAAGAGTCTCTCATGGTTTGCCTCTCTAAGGGAGTTGTTTCTTATGGCTTCTTATAGTAGTACAGCTAAAGGGAATCTATTTTTAACATATAATAGGAATTTCTATGTTTCCATCCCTATCTTTTTTAGGGAGCAAGGAGGTGAAAACCAATGTATTTGGGTGTGTGGCTCTTCCTTGTACCATTAGGCCCCTAACGTCCCTGTCTTCCCACTGGATTGCTGACATTGAATGGGTGGCAGGTTAACATGATGCTGACGTTTGGATGCTGGTGGGTCATGGAAGAAATAAAGATTGGGAGATCCAGAAAGGGTCTGAGACTAGGGGTTAAATCCATTGAGGACATAGGCAGGAATTTGGCACCAGCTCAGGGAACAGGGGAAGGCCGACCACAGCAGTTATAGGTCAGAAGAAAAGAAGAGGTCCACAGTTGGGTCACACTTCCAAGTCGTGGAATTGACTGAAAGTTTGAATATTTCCTTTAGCACCGCTACTGAACAAACAAAAGATACTTTCCAAAATCCCTCATGGACAATTATCTGTTATTTGGCAGCTGCTCAGTGGCCCTTGGGGAAGAGGCTTGGTACCTCTTGAGGCAGCCCTGGGTATAGGAGAACTCTTGTTTTATGTTGCACTAAAGTCATTCGTTTAAAACTCAAATATTTCCAGTTCCTGAAACTGTTCTTTGGAGTCCGTGGTTTCCTGGTTCCAAACTACCTTGGTTCCTATGCTATGGATGCTGGTTTGTCATTGTTTCTCCTAAAAGGCAAAGATAAGGAGGTGGGTACTCACAAAACAGAGTACAGGACCCAGGACTGGAAGGTGGTCTGGCCTTACACAACACCAGGGGATTGTGACCTCCTCTGCTCTAAGCACACTACTTCTACTAACAGGACCCTGGGCTGTCTCAGCCTTTTGGCAGCCTCAGATTGTTGGTGTACATTGAATTCAAGGTCAAGGAAACTCTCCAATTTAATTTTGCCTTATGCTACTCTTGCTGGTCTAAATGATCACATCCTACGTTCAGTGGGATTTTTTGGACCAAAATTCAGGTGTTTGCATTATCCTTATTCTCATCTCTTCGTGCAGAGTTCTAGGCAGATATGTGAATCACTGTTAGACAGTCTTGTCTGGGTCTGCGGACTACACAGAAGGCATAGAAGTAAGGCAACTTTGAAATGTAGGTGGCTATCTCACTCAGAATGCCCCTTCCATGCTTTCTTTGGTGGGATATCTCTAGATGTCTCCACCATCTGTGAACATGCTTTCTCATTTACAGAATAGCCTTCTTGTTTCTAATGGAAAGGGTTGTTAAGTGTGCTGTCAAAAGGGTATTTTCTTCTCAGTTACTGCATAAGCTCTCTGAGGACAGGTGTTATATCTTTTAATATAATATTCACTTATTTTATTTCCCCAGCCTGGATGTTAAACAAGTTCACGTTAGCTCTGTGCCAATGAAGATAATTCTATGGAAGACACTCTTTTCTACCAAATCACCTTCTCCCTAGTTAGCCCTGTGTATTTTGCATTGGTTCCTTAGAAACATCTTGAATCATGGGGCACCTGGGTGGCTCAATCGGTTAAATGTCCGGCTTTGGCTCAGGTCATGATCTTACAGTTTGTGGGTTTGAACCCTGCATCGGGCTCTGTGCTGACAGCCAGCTTAGAGCTTGGAGCCTGTTTCAGATTCTGTGTCTCCCTCTCTCTCTGACCCTCCCCTGCTCACACTGTCTCTCTCTCTCTCAGAAATAATTTTTTTAAAAAATTAAAAAAAAGAAACACTTTAAATCTTTCATCATGCTGCCTATTTTTGTGCACTCATCCAGATACACCACAGCAGAGCTGAGATGTCTAAATTCTACGTGAATCTACAGAATTGTATGTAAGTGCTGTGTGGGGTATAGAAAGATAGTTATTAGAAAGAATCAATCTCAGGGCATTTAGGGGAAAAGCCCAGGACAGTACGTATAACCAACTGTTAAAATACATGTTCCAGATAGTGCAGAGTATGAAAAATTGGTAGCAACCATCACACCTGCCCAGCACCCTTACAAAGTGTTCACTTCCGCTCAACTGTTGCTTCTTTCCAGTTTGTTCCTTAGAATAGTTCAGTGTAGTAGCTTTTGTTCTTTCCTGTTTTAGAGACTGAGGAAGGGGCTTGGAAAGCCTTTAAATGGCTTGCCTTGAAGTTACAGGTAATTATGGGGTGGGGGTGAGGGAACCCTCACACTCTCCTCCGGCCCTCAGGTCTCATGGTTTCCAGCAGCAGGAAGCGATCATTGAAAGATGCACTGTGGCGGGTCCTGCTGAGACAGCCTCCAGGAGAGAATCACTGAGTCTTGTGCCATCCCCCTGCTTGCTCCTGCTGCACAGCCGTGGACTGGCTGTGGGTGAACCTGGGCATTGTGGCATCTTCCCAGAGACTGACAGCCGCTTTATCCACTGCCCACAGTCGTCTCCCCACTGAAAGACACTCATCAGGGCACCCCAGCAGTGAGTTGGTGGTAGACAGTGATGGCTGGCAACACAGCACAGGACTATGGGATAATAGGCTCACTGTGACGTAATCTAGAAGCTATTTACAATGTTCTCTAAAGTGTCCTGGTTCAGGCCAAAAGTGTGGGATTCACAAAGAGCCCCTCCCAAACAGGACACCGGGAGCACCGTCTGGTCTGAGAAACACAAGGGGGGTGGCTACCCTACACCAGGGATTCTGGGTCCGAACCCCTGTTCCGCCTTTAGTGAATGAATCCTTGTTTCCTCATATTTAAAAAGGGATTAATACTGTCTCTTCCTTTCGCATCACTTTGAAGATAATCTGAACAAATGGTTCTGAAATGTTAAAAGTGCAGTGGAAATATGAGGTGCTCTTCTGTGCAACTGCCCTGTAGTCAATTTCTAACAAACTATAGTCTCTAATTAAACTTTTTCCATGGCTTCCTCCAATATCCCCTCAGCGCCTGGCGTCTTTCTTCCCCTGCTTTGAATAAAGGCCCCAGACGTGGCTGTGATGAACAGCAGCTGCGGGTTGGAAGCGGTCAGCAGCCTCGTCCAGATACCCGCCACATGGTGTAATTGCCCTTTGTGAAATTCCGGGGTGAGAGGTCAGCCCTCTTTGCCCATCTTTGTCACTTCTCAGTCATCTGTATCCTGGTGGCAGTTGTGTAATCCCAGTATCCTTCCCCTCCCCGCTCCCCCCCTCCCCTTCTCCTGGAGCCCAGGAAAAAACCATCTGCTGAGTTGGCTTTCAGAAGATTTTTTTTTTAAATACCAATTTCCCTTTGTTCCGAGGCAACCTCCAATCAGAGCTGGGGTCTGCTGGGTTTGGCGAAAGGCTGGTATTGTGTTTCGTGCTCCCGGAGGAAAGGTTGTCCACTTGCTTTTCTTTTTGATTCGATTCCCTGCCATTCTGCAGCAGAATCAGGGGTTGCAGCTGCCGCTGTCAGCTGTAAATAGGGAACCCCCTTGTTTAAGAACCTACACGTTAATCCTTTGGCAGGGGGAGGGAAAAAAAACAATAACAAAACAGAGAAAAAACATTAAAACCAACGCTAACAAAAGTCTTTCTTCCTGTTTCTGTCTCATCCCCTAAGTCACACAAGATCCTACTAGTTGCTTAACCTCAGAAGAACTTGCTGAGGTTTTCTTAAAGAGTCTTTGGTGTCTAGCCTCTTATGTTTTCTGATTTCTTGCTGGAGAATATGAACTGCCCATTAGAGGCCTAGGAGACCCATCTTTTATGGAAAACCTGAATCACAGAGAAAAGCTGTGCAGGCTGCTTTCCTGGTCATAACGACGTCTACTGTTTTGGTGCTTTGAGTAGCCGGGAACTTTGCCAAGTGTTTGACACATATTGTTTACTAAATCCTCCCCACAATCACAATGGAGATGTTATTACCCCCATTTTCCAGATGTATAAGATGAGGCTCAGAGACCCCCAGTTACTTGCCTCAGGTCTCAGAGTCAGGAAGCTGTTGATCCCAGAGTGCCCACCCTCTGAGCTCCAAGGCAGCAGACCCATGGCTGCTCACACAGTGCTCAGGCAGACTGAACTTAGTGTGGATGTCACAGAGGTCCTCACCTTCAGAGCCTGCCTTTTAGAACCCCTGCAGGTGAGGTGCTTTCTCAAAGCTTCCATTTCTCTGTCTGTAAAACTGGAACCACAATAGCTAGATGCCAGAGAACCCAGAGAGAGTTGGGCAAGTCTTGTGAAAGCTTTGTAAGCGCTTCGGTCTCTGAAGCTAGAGCTTGCTTTTATCCTCTTTTTCTATCACATTCCACAAAATGGGTAAAACTCCTCCCGCAGATTTAGGAGATGCTCTGGCCCATCCTCTCGAATTATCCTGCAGCTTTGGGCACTGCCCTCCCTGTACACGCTCCCATCATTGGTCAAGGGTCTTTGCTAGATGTTGGCCCTTTACAAACAAAAGGGTGTTGTGCTCCTTTATGGTGATAAGAAGAGGGGTCAGCAAGTGAGCACATGATGAATTCCATAAATTGGTGAAAATTCATAAAGCAGCATTGAAACATGCCATCTCCTTCCTCTTCTCACTATTGGGCCAGGACTATGACCTAGAGCATGGGGTGGCGGGTGGGGGCCCTCCAGCTTCCCCTAGCATGGAATATAAAATAAATGAGAGAGGGGGGTTAGTTTTTTCTCTTTTGCTTTCTTCTGATGATATAGAATTTTCCTAGAAACTTAAAATATGTGCATGTGTCTGTATTGATTTTAATATCATAAAATATATTGTAGGCTCCTATTAATATAGATTATAAGAAATGTAGCAAGTTAACTGACCAATATACTCATCTGGGCTCAGGAAACTAATAGACTCTTGCTCAGCAGCTTACTCTATGAAATGAGGTAATTTTTATTAAATGTTCTCTTCTTTACTTTCCAGTATAGTCCAGGCATGAACACAAATCTCACTGGAAGGAATTAGAGAGAGACAGAAGACCAGGTGAGGGAGGCTGAAAGCCCACAGACTGGGCAAACAGTGGGCCTGGGGTCAAGAGGAATTGTTCCCTTGCTCAGTTCTGCCAGCTCACATGGGCTGCATGCTAGGTTAACCAGGGTCCTTTTCTAGCTTGATTCTACCCAAGGCTGCCCATCCCAGGAGTGTGAGAGCAGGAGAGGCAGGGAGAAGTAGGAAAGGGAAAACGTTGACTTCAGAACAGTGCATTCTGCTGGATGTGAGAAAGATACCCTAACAAAAGGTCACAGAGTGAAGATGAGAGGAACTTGAGTGCCCTCTTAATGGTGAGCATCCCACTTAGCGTGCTTTCTTCCTTCTGCACCACTGAGTCATTCACTACTGTACACATTCATCTAACCAAAGATATTCTTCAATAACAATTTTTGCATGCCAAGCACTATTCTGGAAATGTAACTGGGCCTTATTTCTCAAATCTCCAAAGTGGGGTAATGTGTCTGCCTTACTTTCAAGCTCTGTCTACGTAGAGAATGAGATAGAAAAGATTCTCCATAGTATCGCCACTAGGACTTCAGAAGGATGCCAAAATTCTCAGAAAATACCTTGTAGTTGACTGGTTCTTTGATTGTTAGGAACAGTTGTGGCAATTAAAAAGATTCACAAGAAGCACCTTGTGAGATGAGATGTGAGTTGAAGGTGTCCATTCTGGTAGACACATGTGGCTTTATGGTATTGATGTATTTAATCTATGCGATGTCCTTGGGATTGTTAGTGGAGAAAGAAGAGGAAAGAATGGCAAGTTTGGCTGGAAACCTGAAAAATCACATGCCATTCATTTTGGTACAGGGAACAGAATCCAGGAAAAGTAGTGGAGGGGATAGAAGTGGAAAACGCTGGTATATTGGGGCCAATCTGGTGCAAGGGTAGAGGCTACCATGGCCACTCCCAGGGTAGGATGGGAAGGACAGCATCTGGGAGAAGAGGTAAGCAAGGGGATGAAGGGTAGGAATGCTTATGGGCTTTGTTGGCATTTTAAGGTCTGGGGGAAGGGGCTGCCTCTAAAAAGCTGTATTGGTCCAGGTGACCATTGCAGAGGAGGGCTGGAGCAGTGGAGACACTGGGTACTCCTGGAGAAGCCTGGCTTGTGGTCCTGGACCTTCTCAAAATTGTTTAGTGCTTCACCCCAGATACTGGCAGGTTGGTACTGGCGTGGAAGCCAGCACTGATAGCCTTCAAGGGGCAGAAGGGCCAGGCCAGCTGTGCCCCCTCTGCCTCCAGGCAGGAGCAGGTGCTGAACCTCTGGATGCGCCGGCTTTCCTTCTGGCCTCATTCCTGAGTGACAGCTGACCTTTGCTCCCTATTTTAGGCCTGTAGCAGATTCTTCTCTGTGTGGGCCTGACTGTAGAGGGCCTGTGGCTGCTTCTGCTCATCTCATTAAAAATTTTTTTAATGTTTTATTTATTTCTGAGAGAGAGAGAGAGAGAGAGAGATACAGATACTGTGTGAGCAGGGGAGGGTCAGGGAGAGAGGGAGACACAGAATCTGAAACAGGCTCCAGGCTCTGAGCTAGCTGTCAGCACAGAGCCCAATGCGGGGCTCAAACCCACAAACTGTAAGATCATGAACTTAGCTGAAGTCGGATGCCTAACCGACTGAGCCACCCAGGCACCCCAACTGCTCATCTCATTTATTGCAGGAAGATAATTGTCAGTCCTTACAGCTTCTCTTTCTCAGAAAGAGGACAGCTCAGCTATGGGGCTCCAGTCTGCAGGCACTGGAGGCAGGGCTTGAAGGGAGGGCATATATTCAAGGTGATGGTCCAGGTCAAATCTATACACATCAGAGAGGGACCCAAAGGCACAAAGGTCGTTCTGTCATCATACCTCTCTGAGGAGCTGTGTCTGAGAAATTAGTGCAGTCTGGTGTCTACTAGAGAGAATTCAGTGGTATATGCACATACAAATGTGTGTGTGTTTGTGTGTACAGCTTCTGTGAAGATAGATGTTGCACATGATGTGATAGAGCCATGGCCCAAGAAGCAAGAGGTTAGGTCTCTGAACTTAACCTAAACCCTAAACCTGTTTCCTCATGTGCCTCTTGTTCCTCAGGTACCCATCTTTAAATGAGGTAATGAAGCAAAAGACCCCAAAGTCTTTCTCAACTCTGATATTCCAAGAAATCCCCATATAAATACGGATTCCTATAACTGGGCATTGACACATATAACTAGGAGACGTATTAGTATATAGACAGGATTTTACTTCATTGGCAGTATAATTCTGTGCATAGTTTTTTTTAAAATAGCTGTCTATAAGTATCAAATACATATTTATGTGAGAAAAAGTAGACATATTTAGCCACACCTAATATAAAAGATGACCAGGAATGAAAAAGGAGGGAAGTCACGGGGGCATCCAGACAAGTGAAAGGGTACAGAGCCATTACCCCCGATTTATATGGACTTGTCTGGCCTCTGAAGAAACCTCTGAGCTTCCTATCTTGTTGGGGAGATCCAAGCATGATGCCCATGTTCTCCCAGATGCTGAGGTATGTGCAGAGCCCAGGGAAAGATGGAAGAAGATGGGATGCTTTAATGGACCTTGAAGAAAGCAAAAGACTGAGGCAGGAGGGAAAAGTAAGCCAGGGCATTTCTTGAGCCATTAATGGAAGGCAGAGTGTTTCTGGTACATGTCAGGCTGATTGGCTGGCTGGCAGAGTTTACCTGGAAATTCTGGAATGCAGACAAGCCTTGGAGGGCCAGATTAGGGAGATCTGACTTTTTCCTGAGGGCAAAAAGAAGGAAAATAGAGTTGCCCACTCTGGTGCTGGGAGAATAGGGTGGAGGAGTGTGCGGGGATGGGAGGCCACTTTAGGAAATTACACTATAGCCTGCACCGGAGGGAAGCAAACCCAGAGGCAGACAAGAAACAGAAGAGAACTGTAGCACCCAATGAGGTGAGGTAGGGCCCTTGGTATTACACTAAGAGGCCCAGAGAGCCATCAGGCAGGTGAAAAGGTGCCGCCTCTAACATTTTGATCCCTGGGACTTTGAGAAGCTTGGTCATTTTCTTAACAATTCATTGATTCATTTTCTAAAGAATTTGTAAGTGTCTTACTGACACTTAGGGAGAGTTGATTGGAAAGTGCTTTGAGAGAAGTGCTGTGCATGAGCACAGGCTCTAGATACAGCCTTCTTGTCCTGGGGTTTTGTTTCCACTAGCAGTGCCCAGCGCGGGAATGCCAAAAGGAAGGCATTCATCAGATCTATCTTCTTGTCCCCTTACAAACACAAGGTTTCCTGTACATCAGGGTCATCGCTCATGGTGTGGGGAGTTTGTATTTCATCTGAAAGGTTCACTGTTTCTGGTCTGTTCTGTTTTCTACTCTGCCTTGCCACTCACTTGTCTGCTACTTCACAGTTCCCCAGCTCAGCACAGGGCTCAGTAAATCTCTTCTTTCCCATGAAGCTTTCAGGGAAATGGGGGGGTGGGGGGGAAAGCCAGCATATGTTTGCTTCCACTGTCATCTCTTCTCCAACCCTTTTTAACTGAACTTTAAATGCGACCCACCCATACACAATGTGGAGGAACAAATTGCACTTTTTCTGTGTTAGAAAAGAACGAAAATGCATATGGCCATGATGGGGAATTTCCCCCACCCTCAGAAGATGGAGGAACAGGGCAATGGTGTGAAAGAATGAATTAGTTATGGCAAATCTCGTTAGTGTCCATTGTAAGCAGAGAAGCTAAGCCATCTGTGGCCACTTGCAAAATTGTTCCTTGTTTGTTCAGGCTCCCCACCGAAGCAAATCTTTGTGGCTTCTGATAATTTGCATACTGTCACTTGTTTGCCAACTGGAGGGTGTCTGGACATGTGTATATGAGGGGGCATCTGTGTGGACATGTACGTGTGTGCTGAAGAGAACCCAGTGTTGGTATGCTGCTGTTGAAATAGATGCCCGGGGGGACCGGCTTTGACTGAACTCTGGGCTTAGGAGGAGAGAAAGGAGCCTTGGGAGATCCTGTTCATATTATTTTTAGACATTTCTAGTCAACATCTTCAACTGCCTTCATGTGCTTCCATCCTGCACTCCTCTCCTGAGTCCCTTGTCCTGATTCCTCTCCCATTTTTGCCTCAATTTCTAAGTTCTTAATTAGTGGTGTGTGTTCTGCAAGAAGCAGAACATGTTTAGGGCAGCTTACTGTCTGAGTTATAAACTAAGAGAGATGTCTTAGGGTAGTGTATGCAACCAGCGTGACCAAATCATTCTGTGTCAAAGATACTGCTGTTTTATCTCCATTCATTCTAGACATGTTTACAGTGGATCTCCTGTAGACGAGTGGTATTCCAGATGCTGTACGGGGCTAATGGCTGCATGACCTTTATTACCCCTGTCCTCAGAGAGTTTCCATGGGGTAAAAGTAATGCATGATAAGCAGCTCATACTCTGTGGATCGGATGAACACAGTTCTGGAGGTCAAGAGTGGAGGGATTGATCATCGTGGTCCAGTGGTCACTGAAGGCTTTGCATTTAAGGGCCATTGCAAGACAGATGATATGTAGGGTGCATGGTCAGGAGGGTGGTCATGCTAGACTTCTAAGATGCCCAGGCTGGCCAAAGAAGTTGGCAAATGCAAATCTGCAAAAATTAAACAAAAATGTCCTTTCTGCTTATCATCACACCATCCTATGGAAAGGATGATATAATAGGAGAAGAATCTGGGATAAAAGCCGGATTTCTTCAGTATTTCTTTCTAGCAGCACCAGTAACTTATTCTCTCCATCTTGATAGCAGCTCACTTGGCCACACTGCACCTTAATGTCACCCTTGAATAAAGGGTATCATGCTCTTTCCTTCTTCTTTCCTTCCTCTCACTTCCCTTTATACTAGGCACACTCTGACAAAAAAGAAAGTTGGTGCTTTCATCTCTGTGGAAGACCTCTTTTTATACTTGTACCTTTTCGGGTGGCATTCTTCATAGCTTTCTGAGAGGGTCATACCACCTCCCATTGCTTGATGGCTACACACAAAGAATAGTAAAGATGAAGGAAACCTTGAAGACCATCAGAGCACTCTCCCCTTTACAGATGAGGAAACAGCTCAGATCAGTGATGTTTCATGATTTGTCCAAGATCATATGGTCAATCAGTGATGGTCTGAAAAAAACCAGTCTTTCTAGTTATCACAATGCTGGGTTCTGAATGAGACAGGACGCTTGATTGCTATGGCCACTTATTGCCACTGCACGGAATTCTTCCCTGCCTATTTGCACGGCCCATCTTATGACAGTTTGGCCCTTCTCTCTTGAACCCTCCTGAACCCACCATGGCTTCACCCAGGAGAATCAGATAAAGGAGGCTTTTATTTCCTAGCTTCCATGTGCTTGCAGCATTCAGAGAAGAAGGCCTGGCAGTGGGAGTGGGGTGGAGAAGAAAACATTTGTCTTTCAATACTGGCCTGACATGAAAGCAACACTGACGGGCACTTTGAGAACCCAGCTAAATAATGGCCACCACCAAGACAAAAGATAAAACTGACCCACTAGTTATGCGGTTACTTAAACATGATTTACCCTGCATTATACTGGCTGGGACCTGGGGGTCTTGTTTCTAACGAGCCAAGAGACAGCACAATTAATTACATGGGAAGGAGCGCTATCAGACAGCAAGCTAGTTGTTGCAAAAGAAAAGGTCCTTAAATATTCCCTACCTTCCTCAAAAACTGGCAGAAACACACAGAAATAGCACAGCTCACATATTGGTGGACACAGGCAAGCATGGGGAAATGATGAGGGTAGTGGCCCAGGTATAGGTTGTAGGCAGGATGGGTGATTACCTGGAGCCAGAGAGGTTGCAGTGATGGGGGACAGGGTCAGGGATTTGGAAGGGAATTGTCTTGTGATTTGGCTGAACATGAAAAGTCAACCAGGATCTCTACGTTTTCATTGCTCTGGTGGATATGATTTCCATCCTGTGTGTGCATCTGATAGTCCACCTCTACACTCAGTGACATGCCCACTTGAGGTAGTTAGGATGTGGGGGTGAGGATCTAGGTAGAAAGAAGGCTCAGAAGGTAGAGAGGCCCATGAGAATGGGGGCCAGTTATAGGAAGTGTCCTGTCCACCGTGACGGGCAGTCTTCAAATCATCTTTTAATCTGGAAGCAAATCCCAACAGCCTTCCTCTGACTGTAATTGTGTTAGGGGTGTCACCATATCTCCCCTCAGTTAAACATAGTGGCCAGAGAAGTAGGCTCTGGAATGGAGTGTGGAGCTGGGAAGATGAGAAGGTAAAGCCTTCAAGGTTTGAGGAGGGCAAGGCCAAAGGTTAAAGGAGAAAGGTTAGCAGCAGGCAAAGACCCAGGATTGAAATATTTGCTGAAGGCTGACAGGCAACAGAATAGAGGCAGACAAGTGGCAAATTCCTATTTTCTCTTCTAATTGAGAAAATATTTTGAGTGGTATTCAGTCAGACTGCATAATGAGTGGGGGTGGGGGCTGGAGATGGAGAGAGAGAATATGAATGAGAGAGAATATTACTAAATTACCACAGAAGACTGAAGTGACTACAGAGTTCAAGGAGTTGTACAAATGTGCCATCCTCCCTTGGCTCCTCATTGGCCAGCTCAGCCTTCATTTCTTCACCCAGTTGTTTAGCACATGGTCACAGAGGTCCTCCTTTAGGTGTATGGGTTGGTGGCTGCCCAAAAGGGATAGAATCAGATAAACAAAATAGAGACCAGTCCCCCCTTTCAAGGCTAGGCAGATATGTAAGCATGCAATTTCAACAAAATCTGTGGTCCTTGATTCAATGCTGTTGTTACTACTGTTTTCTTCAAAACCTAAATTTTATATCACCTGGGTCTATGCACAGTTTAGTGAATAATCAGATAATCTTGCATCTAAGAGATGATAGAAAGGGAGTCGGTGCTTGGTGGGGTTGTCTGCATGGCCCAAGGGATTGTGTAGCAGGTCCTCAGTGTGTGCAGATGGGGGCGTCTGGGTGTGAGGCAGGAATTAGGAAGTAAAGCAGTTGTTTCTTGACTCAACCAGAGCCAGCTGCTCCTTCTCCTTCTCTGTCCTGCCTGTTCTTTCTTGTAAGAAATGGCCGTGGTGTTCTGGAGAGCAAGTGTGTTTGAGTTTCCCTGCTCGTGGTCAGAAGCACTGGTGGTCTCTTCACTCAGATATTTATGAATTCCAAGAGCATAGGGCTGGAAAGGCTGGGAGGGTCCCCTTGAGGATAGGAGCCCACAGGAGTTAAGTGAGGTAGCTGCTGTGCCTTGTGACTTTGTGGCAGAGCCAGGACCCTACCCCTAGCCCCCTGACTCCCCAGCTGGCTCTGGGTACACTACTGCCTCTTTCAGGAAGTGATGACTCAGATTTTTTTCATCAACATGTCTCACCCCTACCCCCCTCCATTTTCTTCCCACAGCCACCAAAGCCAATAATAGACCAAAGCAGTTTCAATTTTAGGCAATTTCCTTTTTTACTTAGAAATCTATGGTTAGTGAGGGGTGATGGTGGCTGGGGGAAGCAGGCATAAACTTCAGAGAGGATGGGCTTTTCCTAGTTGTCAGGTAACCTAGAGGAAATCAGAACCTTCAGAGAACCTTGAGTTGGTCTCTGAAAGAGCCCTTTGACTCTGAAGTCCTTTGGCTTTTAAATTCAGAAGGGAGTCTTCCCTGCCTGCCAGCTGAGGGCCCATTCCTAAAACTAAGTAAAATTCTTAATGTTAAGTTTTAAACTGTAACAACTAACACATGTGAAGCAGTTACAAATAATTGAGAAGTGACATTCCAGGCTTCTGGATTTTAGTTCCAGTAGTCCTAGGTATATATTACTTTCTTTTCCAAGAAGGTAGAAACTTAGCTTTGTTGCAGGGCCTGAAGTTGGAAATCACTTAAAGAGATTTTAAATAATCTAATAATCGCTGTCTATAACATTTTGTATATTAGGCTCCAAGCCAAACCCTTTACATACAAATGTATACAACAACCCTAAGAGTTAAGTCATCTTATTCTTATTTTGCTGATGAGTAAACCTGTGGCCCCGGGGACTCAGCTAGCTTGCCAAATGGCATATAGCAAGTGCATAAGAGAGTTAGTACTTGACGTCAGGTCAATATGATTTTAACATTCATTCTCTTAATCACAAAGCTATATAAGACCTCACATTTGCAGTTTGGAGGTCACACACTGTAATAATATAGCTTTTAAATTTCATTAAGTGTTTGAGTCCAAATGGCGTGTACTTAAAGTTTATTAAATTTGTAAGGCATACAGAGACTTCATGAAGACCCTGTTTTAACAAATGCCTTAAGTCACAAACTGTGTGCTCTGTTTTTAGAATAATATGTGGAGAAGAGCCTAAGATGAAAGAACCTGGCTAAATTGTTTTGTGTCAGCTATATTCTCACTCCGGCTGCTCCTTTCACTTTATGGGTTGATGAGGAAGACAAATCCCTTTGCCATGGGTCTCAGTGGGCAGGAGGGAGGACTGTGGAGATGCTGGTCATCAGAAGATCTTGGAAAGTTTAAAGTGTTATCCAAATGCCGGAAGAGAATGTGTTAATAGCTTTTCTTTTCTTTTCTTTTTTGGGTAATACTCTAAACAAGCTTCAGTCTCACTTTCCAGATCTTTCTCTTTGAGATCCCCTTCCAGAACATTCACTTGGGTAACTAGAATGAAGCCAATTTAGTTGGAATGTTTGCGTAGCTCAGTGTTCTGGTTCTCAGGAACAGTTATATATATTTGACTCAAATATTTGGTCCGGATGTGCGTAGGAATGTGTGTGTTTGTGTGCATATTTTGACACCCAAACAGAACCATATTTTCTGGTTTTACTGTCAGTGTCCTTATTCCTGTCACCCACTTTGGGGTAAGTGGAGGTTTCTGTTTTTAAGACCTTTGCATCCTTTCATTTTCATTTGAAAGCATTTTAAGGATTTGGTGCCAAATATGTTGTGTGGTTCCTGAAGATGCATTCAGGTGCGATTCTAAGCTTGCTGTTCTAGAGGCAGCCTGTGCCAATGGCCAGCATCACCTGGCAGTCCAGGAGAGTGGGAAGCAGGGAGACACTCTCTTGCATGAGCACTGTTGTTGGTCTCCAGCTGTGTGATTTGAAGTATCCAGAATGTTCCCTCCAACCTCAATAAGAATAGGAGTCATTTAAGCAGCTTCTATTGTGTCTTCACCAAGCTCCCCAAATGCCTTAAATGTGGAATCTCAAACACTTTCATAAAATTAGATTCTTCCTGTTAAAGGGGCCCATGTTGGTATTCTCAGCAGACACTTAGCCAGCCTCATCTGTGTTTTGTGAGTGGCCTTTCCATTGTTGGATACTTCTGGGCTTAGATTCTGCTTTCCTTATTGGGTCAAAGTAATTCTCTTTGTAACCGTACCTTTTAGTTCTATACAGCCCTGGAACACAGAAGCTATGTGAGAGAGTTGGTGACAGTTTTTTAAGACCCCAAACGAAAACCCAGATTGCATCATAAAAAAGAGACTTGATTTGAGGGGAAGTCCTTACAAGTACCATTCATGCATCCCCTTGTTTGTTCTGCTGTCACTTATTAGGTTCACTCTAAAGAATTAATGAAGGGTCTCTCAGGAAGAAAAAGCAAAGTCTTCCCTCATTTAAGACTCATTACTTAGAAATATTCTAATTCTGAGAGACTGAATAATGCACTTCTTCTCTATGGTGATCACTTTAGCACAGCTCAGCTACTTTTTCCAAATTCCTGTGTTATACTGTCTGATTTATTCCAGATAGCAGGGCAGACAGGAAATAGGGAGAAGTAGAAGCCCTCGTGTTTAGTGACTGTGCACTGTTAGAAACTGATGGTTCTCAGAACTGACCATCTCCCTGGGTATCATCACATCTCTCTGCTACATTTATTTACAGTCTATTAAAAATCACAGAAGGCATGCATGGTTGGGGAAAAAGTTGATATTTTGCTTCAAGTGCAAGTAATCAAATTTAAGGTGCATGTGGGTACCTGTTATTAATGTCCCATAGTGATCATTTATTTGTTCCACTAACATTTGATGAGTTTGTATTCAGAGGTAGTTATTGTAATTCATTTTAAGAATATAAAATCAAATAGGACATGTCATCTTCCTTGAAGAATCATGCAAACTTGAGTGATACAGGCAAACAAAGTGGAGATTATAAAATAACATATTAAATGCAGTGAACAGAAAGGATGCTCTTCTAAATCACATTGGGGTGGGGAGAAAGCTGCAGGGATAGAAGTGAAGTAACCCTTGAAAGTTTTCAAGAGCAAGAGGAATCAGGTGGCGTAAGAAGGAGAATGATCATTCCAGAAAGTAGGGATGGCCTGTGTAGAGGAATGGGTGGTGAAGCAATAGATCAATTGGGTTATAGAAAAAAACGCAAGTAGGTCTGCTCAAATTTGTGATGCAAAGAGTGTGTTGGGTGCATAGATGAGGGCAGGCTATGGGAATAATGCAGATAAGAACTAACTGGTATTTATTGGACCTTTGCTATGTGCCAGAGAGAATTCTAAGCCCTTCACATGTATATATATCATCCAGTCCCCATAAAACACTAGGAGATAGGTAGCATTATTCTCCCCACAATACAAATGAGGGAACTGAGGCACAGAAATATGAAGCCATTTGTCACTGAGCTAAAAAGAGGTGGAGTTTAGATTTGAACCCTTGAAGACTAGCTCTAAGGTTCACTCTGAATCACTGTTCTTTGGGCCTTGTGTATAAGGAGATTGGACGTTAATCTCAAAAACTTGGGTTTATTTTAGACCTAAGAATGACATGGACAGAATTATGCTCTGGAAAGATCACATGGGGAGCCATGTGGACAGAAGATCATAGGGAAGAAAGGCTGGAGGAAAGGAGGCCAGTTGGAGGCGTATGACATAATCTAGGTGAGAAATGATAAAAACCTGAAACACACTGTGACAGGAGACATCATCAGAAGTGAATTGATTCAAAAGGCATTAAGCAGGTAGGATCTGCAAGACTCAGTGGCTAATGGGATTTGGTTATTGAGTGAGAAGGTGGAATTTAAGGTATCCCCGAGGTAAATGGATACCACCATTCACAAAGAAAGGAAGGCCTGGAGAAGGGATGCTAAGGCAATTCAGTGTGATTCCTGTTGTTTCAAGGGCCCATGGGATACCCATGTGGCAAGCCCAATAGGCAGCTGAAAATATTTGAGTTCTACAAAATCTTGTGGGGTTGGCATCTGTTAATAGTTGAAAGCATGGGTGTGGCTTAATTTGCCTAGTGTAACATGTAGAGTCTGAGGACTATGGAGAGAGCCTTGGGGAATCACAGGCATTTAAAAGATAAGTGGAGGGAAAAATGAAAATGTTTTCAGAGGCTGATCTTGCCAGAGCAGGGGAAACCCTAAGGAGTCCTCAGGAGTGTGTGGTTTACATAGCATAGGCTTTGGCGAGACTGGTCACTGTGATTTTTGGGAGAGTGTTTTCAGTGGAACTGTGGTAGGATCAGAAGCCAGTGAAGGGGATGCAGAAAATATAGTGTAGAACAATCCTCCCAGAAGCTTGTCTGTGAAGTGAAACATAGCCCTGCACCAATGTGAGTCAACTTCTTAAATATACATCATGGAACATTTGCAGATACCTGGAGTAGAGAGGCTGGGACAGTCTGCTCTTGGTGTATATAGTACTGAATTTCCACCCTTAAACACATATTGAATAGGACTTGTTTTATTGCGTCCAGGTGTGGGCCTGATATGATGGAATATGAAGGAAAATTATATGGTATAAGTTCTGCCCCCAAATAATTTTATTTCTCACTGTAGGGATAAGACAAACATGGGAAAGTAAGATAAAAAAACTTGCTAAGCTGCCAACCAATAGGCTATCACAGAAGGGAGAGATCAGAGTTTGCTGGAGTCCTGGGGTGCAGGAGTGAACTCTATCCTAAAGGATGGAGCCAGGAAGGATCAAGGAACATGGTATGAGCTTTGACGCAGAGATACGTGGGATGGTATGTGTGGGCTGGAGAGGAAGGCAGTAAGGAGCCCAGCTTATGCCTCTCAGATCTAAGGCTTTCTTTTTCCCCAGTAGTCTCCTTAACTGTACGCCTTTGTCTAGACCCCTTTTTCAGGAACATTCCATTGTGCTCAAAACCCGTGTTGCACGGTCTCTCCATCCAAGAGGCTCTCTAATGTCACTTCTGCCAACTAAGGGGGAGGCATTTTGACATCTGCTACCTGTTATGCTTGTACTTTTCTTAGTCTCTCAACAGATCTTTCTCTCTTCTTTTTAATGTTTTATTTATTTTTGAGAGGGTGCAAGCAGGGTAGGGGCAAAGAGAGGGGGACAGAGGATCCAAAGCAGGCTCTGTACTGACAGCAGTGAAACTGATGTGGGGCATGAACTCACAAACTGGAAGATCATGACTAGAGCCAAAGTTGGATGCTCAACCAACTAGGCCATGCAGGCATCCCCAGATCTTTCTTAATTTCAGCATTTCCCAGTGGTCCAAGAGGGATATGAAGGGGACTAGTGAGAAAACCTGTGGGTGAGAGCGGGAGACAGAGGAATTATATGATCGGATCATGCTGGCAGCCCTTTACAAATGAGGTAGACATTGTTCTAATTAGCTACTGCCATGTAACAAACTACCCTAAACACAGTGGCATTAAAACTACAGCCATTTTATTATGCTGTCAAATTTGTGGATGAGCACAGTGGGGATGGCTTATCTCTGCTCATTGAGGACCAGGAACTCTGTTGCAGTGGCTGGGACAGCCTGAATTTCCTGCATATGTGACTAGAACCTTAGCCCTAGCTTTTGGTGGGGTCTCCACTCTTTTTAATGTTGTATCTGCTGGGCAAATCCGAGACCTGGGGCAGTTAGAACAACTGGGGCTGCCTGGGTGTCTCTTTCTCTCTCTACACGATCTCTCAATATGGCTGATTTGAGTTTCTTCACAGCATGGCAGTCTCAGGGTAGGTGGACTTCTTCTATGATATCCTTCCAAAAGAATCAGGTGAGAGCTTCTGTATCAGCCTCAGAATTTCCAAACGTCACTTTCTTCCACATTCTATAGGTTAAGCAAGCCACTAAGGTCAGTCCAGATGATTAGACTCTATAAAAGCCCTGCTTTTTCTACATAGCCATAGGAGAGAAAGGCACCACTTGCTTAAATAATATGCTCCTGACAATAAACCGGTGTCAACGGAGAAGTTTATAAGATTGTCACAATCTGAGTTGAGAAGGTGTTTCTCCACTAGTTTAAAGAGCCCTGAATTAGGAGCTGAGAGTTGTGGGTTCTAGTTCTGGCTTCATCTCCATCTAACTAACACTAAAATAGCTTTGACTTGTGAATTAAGATCCTGGCCATATTGATTCTATATTTTACACTACGATCAAGACCATGGATTGAATGGAGTGAGACTGAGTGTGTAGAAGTTAGGGAATAGTTCTCTCTCTCTCTCTCTCTCCCTCTCCCCCACCCCGTCTCACTCTCACTCTCTCTCCCTCTCCCCCTTTCCTTTCTCTCTCTCACATGCACACACATACACCAAGCACACATACACAGCAAGCGCAATTATATACTAGGCAGATACACATGTCAGGCTCACACAAATTCTTATATTCTCTATAAAGTGGACAAAGGGTTGAATGACTGACTACTCACACAGACTTTGGTCAGTTCCTGTTTCTGCCACTTAATAAACAGACACATGATCTTTCAACCTCATTTTCCTTATCTGTCCAATGGGGATAATATTACTTACTATCTGGTCAGTGTGTAGCTAATATGAAATAATACATTCCATGTCTGTTTAGAGTAGATTCTCCATAAGAATCATCATAATCATTCTGATTACTTGCCCTGATAAGAGTCAGAATTCCCATAACACCTGGCTGGACTGTTTATTACGAAATACCACTGTGTGTGTGTGTGTGTGTGTGTGTGTGTGTGTGTGTGTGTGTGGTGTGAGTTCTCAGGTTTTCTGTCAGGGATGTCTAGACTTATTTGATGAAAGATGTGCCTGTGCAAATGTACCACTCTGTTGGACTCTGCATGAAGGATTTACAATCAAAGCTGACCTAAGAAACTTAATTACCACTCAAGTAGATGATCACATATCCTCATTGTGGGTCTTGAATTGTTTGAAATTTATATCTAAATATGATATTTTAGGAGGAGTTTATCTTACCACTCCTCAAGATGAACAGGGCTGTGAGATTCTATTTTCTTTAATGTGCTGCAACTTGACCATGGGGGCTGCCCGCCTTGAAGCCCCTGCTGTCTTCTGCATGTACAATCACAAACTCCTAGCTACAGGAACTTGGAGTGCTGAGCAGGCATCCAGCGAAGGAGGAAACCCAAAGCCTGTGTCCCAAAGGATAAATAAGTAAAGATGTTTGTCAAAATGCATAGAGTGCTATTTCTCACCCTAGCGCTTTTGACAGGAGCAAGCATATTGTATGTTGCATTTATTTAGACCCTTACTGCTAAGGGTAAGTGCTCTGCAAACATGCCCTATTTAGCCCTCACTGCATATACTGCTGCTTTTTCTGAGGTCTTTAACTCAATGAAATAAATTACTTTAAAAAGAAGTGCTGTGCAGCCTCTCAGAACAGTAAACAAGAATAGTTCAGGTCTTTTCAGGAACCTGAAGCCAAGGGATGGTTTGTTTTTTTGGTCTCCAGGAAGAGCTGGGACAGAAGGAGGTATTGACCTGGCTACTTTGGCCGGCACCCACCAGGTCCCTCCCTGGCGCTCACATTCCCCAAGCATGTAACTTAACACCTGTCCTTCTGCCTGCACACAGAGCTCACAGTGATGGCCGAGCCCCCTCCTGCCCCAGCCCTGCAGCAGCTCTGTACCCTTTCACCTATGATTTCAAATCCTGACAAACCAGAACCAGAGAATACATGTCCCCCCCAGGATTCTGATTTTAGGCCAAGAAAATATTTAATTAGAAAAACAACTCCCAGGGGAGGTCCTAGGATCAGCACACCCCGTTTCTGTTTCCAGACCTAGATGAGAAGAAAAGATGTGGGGCCGCAGAGACATTTAGGACTCACAAGGAGCTTCCCTGTCTCCCAGAGATGGGCATGTGGGCCGAACAGCGTCCTCTCTCACCATTTCGATGCCAGCCCGCATGAGCTACACAACACCCCCTACTATTTCCGTCTGACATAGCCAAGCTGAAACTCGGGTCAGTAAATAATTAATCTGGAAGTTGGGGATGTCAGTGGAAAAGTCAGCTGTGATAGGCTCAAATAACAAGCCCCAAATGTGATAGCCACTCTCTGGCCCTCTGAGAGAAGACCTGCCGGTTCTATTAGGCCAGGACAGCCTTGTCTTCTGGCCTGTCTCTCTGCGTTAAAGTCAAGGAACTATATCTATCCATCTTTGAATCACATCTTTGTCCCCAAATGCTTGTGCACACTGGGCAGACGGGTGTTTTCTTTCCTAAGTCCACCAGGCCCATGCAAGTCTGCATGACTCATGAGAGAGATGAGTCTCGGTTCCAATATCTCTGTGGGTTTGGGGAGGGGTCAAGCCGTGAATAAACCATTACGTGGCTGATTCTACATCCTTCTCTTTCACCGCAAAAACCTCAATTTCCCTTTTTGTGGAAAACAAAACCCTCTTTCAGCGCCTCATCAATGGGACTGTGGCCTTTGAATTACATGGTGTCCTTGGAAATTTTAAAGATTAATTGGCTTTTGGATGGAGTGGCTGGGATAGCCCCTGCCCCTGTCCACTGGGGAATGACTGGTCTCTGCCTCCGTTCCTCTCGACATCGCTGCCAACTTCATGTGTAGATGGGGAAATTGATTGGCCTACAAATGCTTTGCGAATCCACAGATGTGTGGCTGAGAGGCCCTCAAGGCGTCCACCGCAGGGCCAGCTGGGTCAGAGCATTCCCTCACCCCCACCACAACCCGAGGCCTCCCTGGAGCTGGAGGCAGGAGCCAGTGATGTTGGGGCTGCAAATTCCAGGTTGCAGCAAATAGGGACAAAATCCGGGACCAGAAACCAAAGGACTTCTTGAGGCCGAGTCCAGGGGGCTTTCTAGCCCACTAAGTTGAGATCATTTCCAGAAGGGGTAAACATAACAAAATTGGACACAAGCTGTGTAAGAATTTTAAAACTATAAACATGATGCGAGGGCAAGATATGATGCTTATTGCTTGAGAGAGTTTCTTTCCCCGTTTGTGCATCTAGATGTCTCATTTATAAACTATTAATTAAATACCTACTCTCTGCTAGTTTTAGCTTCCTCCCTGGCCTTGCCAAAGACTCCATGTATATCCTACTAGCTGTCTGCTATGTGCGCTTTCTTATATACTTTGGGAGTGTATATGGATCGACTTAGGCCCTTGTAAATGCCAAGGCTCTTACGAGACATAAAAAGACAGTGAAATGTGCTTCCAATTTCACCCAAACTGCTATTTAAAGACTCATCTCTCACGACTTACTGAGTGGCCTGTTCACTGCCTGACCAAGCTTCCATTTTCCCACTTCCTTTCTTCTGTTCACATTGCTGTGACCTTAAATGCCTTCATCCCTGTCCCTCATCTAGCCAATAGTCACCTCTCCGTGAACAATCCCCTCCCTTCCTGGTCTCTCCTGATCTTCTGTCACCAGTTACTTAGTAGCAAATATGTCCCCATTGTCACATTTCTTCTTTTGGACTAGGTTTTATTTATTTGTTTGCTTTTTGTGTTTTCTCCCATTTAGATTAGGAAATCTCTTTTGGATATAAAGTATTTAGTTTATTGGCATTCCCCACAGCACTTTGCACCTGGGATATAGCAAGTACTCAATAAATACTAACTGACTTTTTATGATTAATCTCTGGACAATATATAGATATAGTCTATGCTATTTCTGCTTTCGAGAGGTATTTTGTTGTCCATTAAGTGAGAGGAGATGAGGTTACCTATAAGTAAGTGTACATAGAAATACCACAGAGATCTTCATTAGGTAAACATTGTAGAGTTGGGACACCCAAGCTAAATTTCTCAGTATTCATTAGAGAAGAGCACTAGAGAGGGGGAATTTGGCATAAGGGCAAAGGATTTAGTACCCGTTTCTGAATCCTGTTGAAAATGTGCCTATAGATTCACCTGTGGTTGTGAGCACTCAAGAGAGATTACAGGTTGAATTTGGCCATCAAGATGATCTGATTTCCTGGGGAGTTGAATTCAACAGCACTCTCCTCAAGCATTCTGCAGTTTCCCTAGGAGAACATGCTCCCTTCATAGAAAAGGAAGCATTTAATTAATTGGAAAAAGGAAATGTTGAAATTCAGGAACATGACCCAATGGGTGACAACTCTCAGACACACCGATATTCCGCTAGAAGAAAAAATTATTTCAGCAGCTACCTGGAAGGTGCTGGGACAGGCTGCAGAGAGCCAGGGGGAGGTAGGGAGGCCTTATGGTGAAGTCATCAGTGCCAACCAAAGCACAGGCATCATCCTGGTGGGATCAGAATTGCATGTTGCATGTCAGGCTATGAGCTAAAGGTGACATGACTATCTTTTATATGGGTTCAGGTGGATGGCTTCCTAGCAGTAGGGGGATAGATTTAAAGGCCTTTAAAAGTGTTTTATCCCTCCATATTTAATAGCATCAAACTCTTTACCCAGCCTTGAGCCAGAGAACCAGATTAATAATACTTGTTTTAAGTGCACAATCTGAGGTTTGCTGAATATAAGTTTTCATTTGGATATAATATACACTTTAACCTATTTCTGAAATATGATCTCTGGAATAGGGAATTATGGACCATTTTGTAACAGGGATCAGCTAAATCTGAATGGTGCTTTGGTGCATAGCAAGGATGTAGAGAGAGGCTCTGTGTTAGGAGGGAGGAGACCTGAATTCTAGTCCCTCATCTTCCACCTGCTAGCAGCTCAGCCTCGGGCAAGTCATGTTATTTCCTAGCTCGCTTGCTCCTAACTTACAATTAAGGTTCTATTAACTGCCTGAGGTTAGAGGTCGGAACCTCTA
Source organism: Hyaena hyaena (assembly GCF_003009895.1). Lineage (NCBI taxonomy): Eukaryota > Metazoa > Chordata > Mammalia > Carnivora > Hyaenidae > Hyaena > Hyaena hyaena. The sequence goes on along the minus strand of NW_024080666.1, from coordinate 5,611,737 downwards.
TTAAAATCTATTAAATTTCCCTTATATATCTAAATTCTTTGGTTCTATTATTTAATAAGATTAACCTTGCTTGCCATCACACAATACATTTTAGCAAATAAAAATTCAACTGAACTGGCATTGCAGAAACCAGTGCCAAATATCTGAAAGAAGGCAGATCGACAATGGCTGAGATAGACATGCCATGATAGGTTGTAATGGGCACAGTGTGGGTCAGATACTGGAGTGGTTCCATTTTCCTGGGATGAGAACAGAAGGATCGTGAACACCTTTAGAAGAGATTCTGGATAAGACCTGTAAGGTAGCATGGTCCTTCCTTCCTCATCAGAGCCTCACCCATGTACCCAAGCTCCACATAGCCTGCCGCTCTTGGGTTCAAGGAGCCTCCAGAGAGATGTTCTGGTTGGCTATTCATGGGGCCCTTTCCCATAAAACATCTGGGCTAAATGTACACTGCCATCTTCAGACACTTTGACTGGGAGGAAAGATCATATTTCTTGGATCTTGTTTTAGTAGCTGTCAGCTGGTGCTGCCTTGTAATAAAGAAGAACATTTTTACCTCCAAAGGCAGATCACTCTACTGGTCTTTTGGGACAGTAAAGAAAATGCCATATTCCTTAAGAGAGTCGGGAACAACTTCTTCTTGAGTATAAATTGTCTCCCTTGTGTTTGCCTAGGCCCTATAAACTATATAAGAGAACACAAGATGTGGTCCTCTATAGCCCAGAATTGCCACTACTGTTGGAAAGATCAGGCTTATAGATCTGAGGGTGTCATTACCCTAAATTGGGGTTATACTGCCATCTTGTCTTAGAAACCTTCCCTAATAACATCAAGCCATTGTCTGTTTCCCTTTTCTGATTCCATATTGCCTATATTTTATCATTGGTAATATAGATTCTATCATATTTCACTTTTTCTATTTTTCATGCTTCTTTCAAATCAGCATGTATTTCAATTATAGGGAAGGTTATGTATACATTTTATTACTTCATTAATTCTGGAAATGTATCAAAGCAGAGTTCTTGACTTCTATTCCTCTTATAACCCACATCACATTTATAAGATGCAGACACACGAGTGCTGACTAGGAATTTGTTTGTTGATCGATTCGTTGCCACCATGATTTTGTTTCTCATGGAGTTTGCATGGATTGCAGTTCTTTGAAGGGAGTGACATTGCTGGGGCAGATGGGCCTGGTGTGACTGAAAGGTTTATCTGGAACTGTCTCGTAAAGCCTCTCTGACCTCCACTGTGCCCTAGGCAGATGTGGCCACTGTATTTTCTGGAATCCCTACGCCCTTGGTTGCCCTCCCTCTGCAGGTGTTTGCCTCCCTTATTAAATGTCCAGTTCAGGAGATAGGGCCTGGTACACAGTAGACACTTAATTAATCTTTGTAAATGAATGAATGCTTAGTGAAGTAATGAATGAGTATTGAACTCTAGGAGCTCACATGTGATAGATCAAGGTGAGGAAGAGAGTCAAATGCAGTTGGAAGTCTGTCAAGTTCCTTGGTGGGTACTGGCCAGTAGGCCTGGCTTACTGGAATCCTGCACTGAATTTGTCTGGTTCAGGTCTTCTAGGTCACTTTTTGTGACCCAGCGGAAAGCTTTCATTACACTGTAGGGTCCACCCTTCTTGGCTTATGGCCAGCAAAATGAAGTGTTAGTCTCTAGAAGTGTGAGTGGGCTGGTGGCTGAGGTGGGTAAATACAGCCCACTTGGACACATGTGGTCAGTACTTGTTTACCTGCTCTACAAGGGGAAACACTGGTAGCATGGTTTCTTCATGATATGTAGACTCATAGGCTGTGTGCGCATGTGCACACATGCGCATGCACATGCACGCACGCACACGTGCGCGCGCGCACACACACACACAAACACACACACATACTACTGATTTGCCTTGGGAGCACATTGTACTTATTTGTGAGAGGCCACATGATGCAGTGTAAAATCCACTGTATCTGAAATTGGAAGACACAGATTCTGCTTCTAACTCTGGTCTTCCCTGAGTGTGTAACCTTAGCAAAGCCACTTCACCATTCCCAACTTCTGTCTGTAGGATGCATGCACCAAACTTCATTATGTCAGAGTCCAAAACTAGGACTTTTTGGAGGTAGAGTGAGTTGCCTTTATGACAGTGAGTGGGTCTGTAGCAGGAATTCTGTGCTCTGGAGGTGTGGTTTTGTTAGATGACCATGCGTGTCTTTCCAGCCCGAGACTCTGATGGGGCAACTTTCAGCTGATTTGAAATCACATCAGCATGAGCCAAACTGACATCAGAGGAGAGAGAGGGATTACACTTTTTGTGTACAAGCCACAAGTGAATTAATTACCCACCATGGCTATTTTGATGGTAACAAAGTTATCCTCATTGCTCACCATTTTGAATCCTCTTTGTTCAGGCCTGTTATTTGTTGAGCATCTGCTCACAGGCTCATGCCCTTTCTCTTCCTCTTTTGAGAAACTGGCACCTGGAGTCCCTTAGGACTTGCCATGTAAGCTGCTATTGTAGCCAGGGGCTCAGGGTTCCCTGTGCTGGCCGTGTCCTCTCTGTAGGAGGCTCTGTAGCTCCTAATGGTCTAATTGCCATTGTTTGGAGAATGACTTCCCCTCTGCAGTCATGTGTGCCCTGTTGTCACTGTCTCTTTCCATTCACTTTGTGCAGTCCTGTCCCAGTGTCTATGCTGGGAGATCTTTATCAACGTCAAAATGCTTCTGAAGCTTCATAGTCCTGAGAGGAGAATTATGTCACCTCCATTTTACCTGCTGTCATTTTCCTGAAACCATAAGAGGACATGTTTTCACATTTTTTTTTTTTTATAACTGTGTTTTATGGAGGACATACATGGCGGACACACAGACACACACACACAGTCACAACTTCTGTATTAGCTTCCTGTTGTAGCTGTAACAAATTATCACAAATTTGGTGGCTTAACACAACATAAATTTATGATCTTTTAGTTCTGGAGGTCAGAGATCTGAAATGGGTCTCACTGGACTAAAAGTGTTAGGAGAGGTGCATTTCTTCTGAAGGTCTAGGGGAGACTCTGTTTCCTTTTCTTTTCCAGCTTCCAGAAGCTGCCCACATTCTTTGGCTAATGGCTCCATTCTTCTATCTTAAAGCCAGGGACTTATGCTGAATCTTCTTTACACTTCTGTATCCTTTTCTGCTTTCTCTTCCACTTTTAAGGAGATTTGTGACTCCATTGAGCCCACCTGCCTAATCCAGGACACTCCCTATTTGAAGGTCAGCTGAATAGCAACCTGAATTCCATCTTCAATGTTAATTGCCCTTTGCCATGCACCATAATATATTCATAGGCTCTAGGGATTAGGACGTGGGACATCTTTGGGGGGCCATTCCTTATTCTGCTTACCACACCTTATTTTAGTAGTGATGACAATTTGGATTAAAAAAACATTAAAAAACAGATAACTTGCCTTTACCTCTGTGATCTGCGAGTACTTCCCCAAGAACAATCCTTTATACTTAGAAATGCAAATAATTGCTTTTTGTTTAATCAAATTTGCTATAATTTGTAGAACTATTGGCATCATAACACCTTTAAGGTATATTTTAGTAATAAGACATTTATATATTTGTAAAAGAGTCTGACTAAATATCTCCATTCATCATAGGTCCTGAAAAATCTGCTTTTCACTGTTAGTGATAGCTGAATTTGGATTCAGGTCATTCACATTTGAAGTACTATGAAAAGGATAATTTGGCTGTACTGCTTTAATCGAATGGACAAAGGATATAGAAGAAATTGGCAGTGTATTTATAAAATTCACAAAATCAACATACTAGGTTATAGTCCAGTGAGTTCCTGCTAGATCTTGCCAGGTGTCTGAAGCCCAGATAGGAGCAATTCAGGGAGCTGGGAAAAGACTTGACTGTCATGGAGTTGCAGGTGCACATATGGGGAGTGAAGGAGTGATCTTCCATGGTGATCCAAAGAATAGGGAGTCTGAAGAATAGATTTTGGTCAGAAAAACAGAAAGACTGGCTGGAGTTGCTCTGGAATGCCAGAGGATGAGGCATTCCTATCTGTTGAGAGTCATCACAATTCCTTGGACTTCATCTCCCCAGTCTCTAATAGGGAGCCCTCCCAAGAAACTTGCCAAGGTTCAGCATTTACAGGTTTTGCTGGTCTTGAGTCTGGAAGTGCTGAAGTTTTGGTTATTATTCTAGAGAGGGGGTTCTTGCTGATGGGGCTCCAAGGACTCAATGGCAAAGTTACATCAACTCCTTCTGGCATTTCACAGTGAGAATAGGCATATGCTTAGTGTTTTGCTGACAGCTTAGAAAGATTTTACATTTCACCTTTACACTAATGGCAACATTACATATTACACACTGTGGCCATTACACCAGGAATGGAAACAGCAAGAAAGCTGGTGTCAGGAGAGCCGAGGACTGCCACTCTTTAACACTTGTGATCAATTACTTCATTCCCTCATGTTTGGTGTGGAAATAATAATTCCTGCCCAATTTATCTCAAGAATTCTTATAAAGACTACATATGATGCGGATGTACTTTGAAATTGTCAAGCACTGAGTTTCCAACACTTCAAAATACACTGGAACAGAAAGGGAAGCGTAGAGGTGAGATTATCCAGTTCGATTCTGTGATGCTGTGTTTTTTTGTTGTTGCTGCCATTATGTTTTAACCACATCTCCATGGACAATCGGAAAAGGTAGGTTGTCTTTTATCTTGAATCACAAAGCCTGCACTTTAATTGATATTTCATTAATTAGTGGAACATCATTCATGGGATGGAGTTCGTGGAGTGTTAAATGGAAGGCATACATGTTTGGGGGTGGGTGAGCGCAAGCTGTGGGATCCTTTATCAGTTTATTTCTCAGTTTTAATTGTTTTTATTTTGGTGTTTTGTTTCAAATGACACTCTACATTCACAAAACATTATTGGATGGCTCTCTAGGAAAAAGAAGCCTGTACTTGGATAAGTAACCTTATATCCCAATTTCTCTATATTCTTGTGATGTGGACTAGAGGCCAGTAGATTCTAGGAGCATGAAACATTAGAGATAAAAGTGGCTTCAAAATGATTTGGCCCAGAGGGTTTTTAAAAAAGAAAAAAAAACATTATGGGAAAAGTTGGGCATTCTTTCACTATAATATATTTTCGTTCAATCAATGAGTGTTTTTGAGTACCTGTTCTGTGCCAGGCCTTGAGCTAAGTGCTAAATGCACCAAGATGACAGACTCCGTGCCTGCCTGTAAGAGTCCTAGGTCCAGAGAGGAGCTGGGCATTAAACAATTAGTGTTCAGTGCTCATGCTGGGTCTGGCTGATAGGAGGCTAGGCAGGATAAACCAACAACAAATCGGACCTGTCTCGAAGATTGCCTGGGGCTGGGGGTGGGGCGGTAAGGAAAGGCTAAGTATTTCCCATCTCTTTCTCTAGATAAATAAGACTGGGTCCATGAGGGACTAGTTTTCACTGCCTGCCCCATCAGGACCTCTTTTCCTTCTCAGTTCTTTGCCAACCTCTGACCCTGGAAGCCTAAGATCTATTTTTTGCCATCATCCTTCTTATTGTTATTATTTATGACGGTCATTGTTTTAACTGCTCCAAGGAGATAATTGCCTTAGTTGCTAAGGCAACCCAACATATTGGGTATAAGAGCAGCCAGCAGAAAGGGTTTGCCAAATTGCAGGGCTGGGTGGGAGGTGTGGGGTGGGAGAGCAAGGGAGCTCAGCTGTGGAGCTTGAAAATAGCCATGTTCAAATTATCTCTGCATTTCTTCCACTGAGGAGCGTGAAGCCACTTGGAATCCGGTGCCTGCCAACTCCTCACCCACCCCTGACGCTTCCTATTTTCAACCCAGCTAGTGCACTCTTTCACTAACCCTCAGTGCTCAGCCAAGAGCTTCCTGGGGTTCCAGTTCCCAGACTTGCAACTCCTGTCTGCTGCTATTCAGCCCTGGAAATGTTCTTGCCCTTGATTTCTGGGGCCTGCAACGGTGAAGCTGAAGGGGGTTGCAGCATACAGGAGTGTGCCTGTGCACCCCTTCTCTGGGCACTGCTCATCGTCCAAACAAGTCGTGGTCCCTGCTGGTCTTGCTCAAAGCTTGTAGCCTCCTCCCTAACTTGCGGAAAAAAATAGGGACGGATGACAATGACCTTTTTTCCATTTTAATTTTTGAAGACTGAAACATCTTAAGAAGTCAGCTTTGCTGCCCCCATTAAAAATAGGTAAATTGAAGTCCAGGGAGAAGAATGTAATTGATACATTGATGGTGCAAAAGTGGCTGTTCTAGGCCTTGAACCTCAGGCTCCTTTCACCCTATGCATCCCGTCATTGCCCCTGGCTTTTGTCCTTGGCTACTGACCATCTTAGTCTGAGGTTCAGTGATTATGCTCCAGCCAGCCTCTGTGACCTCTAGTTAGCTTTTTGTATCCTAGCTCCAGGTCCTTATGCCAACATGGGGAGTGGTCCAGAGGGAACACTGGGCCAGGAAGTTGCAGGAAATGAGTGTATCTTACTGGCTAGCTTTGCTTGGCAACATTTGGCCATCCAGAAGCAGCTACTGCCATCAAATAGGATAATGGGCAGAGGCAAAGGCAAGCTGACAAAAGGATTTCTTACCAGAAGATTTGAGTGGATCTGAGTGATTCTTTCAGTAGCCCTTTTCTCCTCTTCTTTCCTGAGCACTGAGCTCATGCTCGGCCCCCAGGATGTCTGTGGGGAGGGCCAGGCTGCCTCTGTGTCCTTAGCAGCCTCCAGGGTGTCTCCCTAAGTGTGTCCCAGGGCCCTCTGCTCGAGCGCCGCCTCAGAGTTGATCTATCTGAGCAGGTTAAATAAACAGGTCTGTGTTTGGGTTAATTATCACTGGTTCTGTTGCTCTCCATTACTGCTCCATCCGGGACTCTGGCCAAGGAGCAGATGGGAGAGGCTGCATCCTCACCCCTGCCTCCTCATTGTGTCTGGCTCTCCCTCCTTCTCTCTCTCCCTCTCTCTCTCTGTCTCCCTCCCTCCCTTATTTTTCTCCCTCCTCTCTCTCCTTTCCCCTCCCTCCCCTCCCCCATTCCCTGCTTTCCCTTCCCCTCCTCCTCCTTCTATTTGCTCTCTCTTGCTTTCTGTCTTGCTCTCTCTCTCTCTCTCTCTTCCCCCCTCTCTCTCTCTCCCTGTCTCTCTCTCTCTCTCTCTCTCTCTCTTTTTGGCTGAGCAAATAGGCCAGATGGCGGTGAGGGGAACAGACAACAAGTGAGGCATGGCATATGGGGAGCTTGTTTAATTTCGGCTCCTGTAGGGAAGTAGATTGGAGGAGGTGAGCTAAAAAGCAGAAAATGGAAAGGAGAGGGTAAAAAAAAAAAACAAAAAAACACAAAAAACCACCACCACAACAACTGACCCTTCCAAGGGGGAAATTGGATTCAATTTACTATTGTTGGCTAGTGAAGGCAGTTGAGAATGAAGTGAATCTAAAGGAGAAAGTACCCTTTGTGCCTCTCCTAGGTTCAGTCCCCTCCTCCAGTTAGCACCCCCTGGCACCCCGTCTCCCTCTTTCCCAGGGCTCCAGCTCGGGGGGGGGGGGTAGTCTGCGGGAGGGGGCAGTGGACGCTGGGCAGGATTTCCTATATGACATGGTAAATGGCTGTTTGTATGTCAATTCCAGGCAGAAGTCTGGCCGGCAGTTCGGGGAGAGAAGAAAATAGATGTGTCCGTGCCTACAATAGGGGTTGAGGGAAGATTGGCTCCCAGTTAACCTGGTTCTTTCTTCTGCTCTGAGCCTTCTTGCCTGGTTTAACGTGCCTTCTCAGTTTGATTCAGCTCTTCATGGGCAGCTGCCCACAGAACCACACCTCCTCCTGCGGACCCTGTCCACTCCCTGTACTTGCATGGAAAAGTCCAGTCAGGCCCTCAGAGAACAGGGTATAGGACCACGACAAAGGGCCCTTCAGCAGACATCCTTTGTTTTTCATCTGAATTTATTTAACTTCATGGTGGCTGCCTAGAATGTCAAACTCCTTTACCTGGAGTTTCTAGAGACAGTCTGGCCCATTCCTTGGTCCCCCCAGGGCACGTGTTCCCGAATTACCCCGTGGCTCCCAGCCTAGCTCCACTCTGCCATTGCTGGACGATCTTCCTTGCAATAGCAGATTAAGTCCTACCATCCAGGGAAGCAGAGATTGCAGGGACTGGGAGAGACCTAGGAGCCTTAACAATGACCCTAGGAAAGAAAGAAGAATACAATCCAGACTCATCAGCCAGCCCCCCTTCCCTGCAGGAGCCTCCCCAGCTCCACCAGGCAACCCATTCGTTCAGCAGCTGATAACCGGATTAGGCAGCAGAATGGGGCAGATGAGTACCCCGAGGGGCCCTGCCTGGGAACAGGGGCTCCCTGGCCTGTCGTGGGGCTGCCACTGTCAACACCCTGAGCTGCCGGCGGCGGCAGGGCATTTGCATGTGTGTGCCCTACTGTACACGCCGCCGCCAGTGGGAAATGCCTGTGGTGGAGGTTCACACGGGCCACTGCTGCACAAAGCCCCGAGGCCAAGCAGCACAGTGGCCCTCGCTGGCGAATGTCGCACACTCGGACCCTCGAAGCAGCACGGGTGCCGCGGCTGCTCAGAGCTGAGCCAGACGCAGCCTTTGCCTGAGTGTGCCCGGCTGTGGGAGCCAGAGCACAAGCGGGCACCCTCCTGCCTCACCCGGGCCTCCTCTTAAAAAAGGTCTCTGTCGTGCTTGCTTTCAGTAGCAGGCCGGCGGTTTGATCTCCCCTGAATGCTGTCCCCTCGTTTGAGCCTTCGATTCTCAGAAGATTCGGGGCATTGTCCAGGGTGGCGGGATGTCGGATTGATTTCGGGGCCTTTGTGTGAACGTGGGGCTCCTGAATGAAGCTGTTATATGCGTCTGGGGCTGGCGGGCAGGCTGTCCGGCTGCAAGCTGGGCCTCCCTTTGTTGTGGGGGCCTCATTGAGTCCACGGAAGAGGCTCATTTCAGGGTGATTTACTACCACCCAAACACCAGCTGTCTGTTGTGCGGCTGCCTCTGCTGGCCCCCTCCTGGGGGACCTCATCCCCTTCTGAAGCTCTCAGAGCCCCCATCCCTTTCTTTAAACACTTAGGCTATATTCACATTCTATGTGTGTATCTATTCATATTACAGATTTGTGTATGTGCATAAATACATATGTGTATGTGCATAGATGCATAACATTCTTTTTTGGGTTTGTTTTTTAATTGGGGGCGGGAGGCTGAGGCAGTAAGAAAGCAGCCAGACCTAGAGCTTTGCCCCTCATTAGCTGTGTGACCTTGGGCAAGTCACTTGATCTGTCAGAACCTCAGTTTCTTCATCAGAAAAAAATGAGAACATTCTTTTTGGCAGGAAGAAAGTATGGATATATTTCTCGGAATATTAATGTATTTTAAAGCCATTGGGAAAAAAGAAAGGAGGGTGTCCTATTACTCTGACATTTTTGTAAAGCATTATGCAGTGAAAAGTAAAACCACCAGGCAAGGAGAGCAGGGAATTTTACTAAACGACCAAGGTCTCTCAACCTTGCGAGGTGACATGCCAGGTGCTGAGGAGGCAGCATCGGGACTCAGCTGCCCTGAGATCTCAGAGTCTCAGAGTCCTGAGGTCTCAGACTCTCATGACATGGCCTTCTCATGACTAGAGTCATGTTCTGTTGGAAGTGCTAAGTGGACATCAAACGGGGACACAAGAGAAAGCCTTGGGTGGGAGGTGGTGCTCAAGGAAGGCTCCTGGAGGAAGTGATGCAGGATTATTTTGAAGTTCAAGGTAGTTTGTATGAGAAGGGGCTGAGAAAGTTATTCTGGGAAGCCTCAGTGGCCATCCCTCTATGGGCAGCCTTCCCTGATCTCAGAGGCTCCGAGCACCAAGGAACCTGGAGAGTGTTTGAATGGGGTGGGAGACATGATCAGTTGTGCAGGGTAGAGAGGTTGCTCTGCCATTTCTGTTTTGGGTGATTTGAGGGTGAGTAGGTTGTCAGTTATCCAGAAGACTATTTAGAAGGTGAAGCAAAAATTGCAGTTAAGGTTTGGCTCATTGCAGGAGTAATGACCAAGGCAGGGGGAGGAGATATTTATGATGCCCAACTGACCTCAAGACTGGTTAGATGTCCAGGGTCGGAAAGAAAAACACAGGTCTGCAGTAGTACCCACACCTCTAAACTAGAGCAAATAATAGTACAAAACTCCTAGCATCGCTAGCCTGGCTCATAGTAAACACTCAATAAATGTCGTCTCTAATGATTACCTCTTGGTTCCCTCATAACGGGTAGCTTAGTGCTCCCAATATGCAAGGCACATTAAGCTGTTTGATGAATTTATAGAATAACGTATGAGTCTTAACAATCAGGAACTATCAGCTTAGAGATAATCATTTGCTCTGCAGATATTAAAGAGCACCAGTCAGTGCCGTGTATTATGGACACAATGAGGAAGAAGCAGATGGGTATGTACCAACACACAGGTCGTGGTCTAATGTGGCTATAGGGATGAAAGGAAAGCTCATGCTCATTTGACTGGAGAGGACTATCAGCATTGCTCCTGGATGTCCAGGCATTACCTTGGGGTAGGGGGGGTACTGGTGCAGCGTGCCATGGATGCAGGAGTCATCTAAGTTATGCTGAAATACCCCTAGGCTTTTGTCTAGTGCTTGGTGGTCAGAGCCAGATCTTGGCAAATTGGCTTGTCACAAGCCAGCTCCACGTGTGGCCACTGTCTAAAGCTAGTGCCGAGAGAAGCAGCAGGTGGGTTTTGATTCCCAATTCCCGAGAACTCCAGCATCAACCATATCAACTGTGGCTGCCTCCACATACAGGTGATGACTTGTACGCCAGAGGCCTGCATCTCCCCCATGCTTACTTTCAGATGTATCTTCATGCCCCACAGGGGTTTTGCTGTTGGTTTCCCCTTCACGTGTCTTGACATCCTCATGAGCTTTTTAAAGTTTAAATTTAGAACGACTCTAGGCTCACACTTCTGGGACCTGCTCCAGAAGGTGTTACAGCAAGTACTAGACTCTTTCGGTATCCCAGAAAAGGGAACTGAAAAGAGTCTTAGAAATCCTTGGAAGGAAAAAATTATCCTCCTTTTACTGAGAACAAAAATAACTCTGGGAAGGAGAGGTGCTGGTTCAAGCCACAGAGCCAGGGGATGGCGGGGAGAGGATTCCACACAGACATCCTGACCTCCCACTTCCGAATTTGCTCTACCTTTTATGTACTGCTTCATACTGCTATTCATGGGTGAGATTAAGTAAGTTGATGCCCCTCTCTCTTTCTTACTATTCCCATGAGAAAAATAAGCTATTGGACTCAGTCAGCACTTTACAGTGTGTTGTCTGTGGAACACACCTATTCAGAACATAAAGAGGTATTAGAGGCCGACAAAGATTCCATGAACAAAAAAGATTGGGAAACACCTGGCTGAAGCTAAACAGGTGTCTTTGCAGTAGGATGTCTCAAAGTGTTTAATATGTTAATGAGCATCATGGATCTCCAAGTGTGGTTCAGTTTATGGTGTTTCACAAACTCCTTAGATCACAAACTGATGTCTACTAGACCAGCTAGCTCTGGACCACTCCCAACTCTGATCCCTTCCTTTGCTTTGATTCTTGTGTAGAGACAACCTTCCTGGCACAGAGGCATAGATCTTTGGGTCAGTGGGTCTTTGTAGAGATGTTACACTAATTTTTCTGCCTTGGGAGGCTAGATGGGTTTGGGAGACACGAGGAAAAGATTCTGGAGAAGGAAGCTTTGTGGAACACCAATCGCATTAACTGTCACTCTCACCCCCACCTCCAGCTCCCATCACCAAAAGAGAGAGGAAGGAAACAAGAAGGGGAGGGCCTGACCACTAACATGAAGAAGAGGGGCATGGATGTTTTTCTTTGAATTAGAACAAAAGATGATTTGTCTCTTCATTAATCAGGGAGAACACAGTTTACAAATGTAGGCCTGGAAAAGCAATAAGAACCTTGGCTTACATTTCCAGAGGAGGAAAAAAACAAGGGGGCTATCAGAGCATGCTAGTTTTAGCAACTTCGGCCTCATTGCTTCTATTAACGAAACATCAGGATGGTTCCTGGTCTTGGTCATACCTCAAGTAGCTGGAGAGTCCATGGCTTTACCAAATGTCGACTGATAGCATGCCTCTCAGAAGGAAGATTATCTGTGTGCTGGCATCGTATACATGTTCATGCATGCACCCTAAAGGAGCAATGCCGGTAAAGGGAATTGTGTCCAGAGCAAATTTAGCTTCCACCTAATTGGGTTGGTATTCCAGGACCTTGCATCCAGACATAAAGATCAGCCTCTGATAAGCTGCTCTTGGCAACTTAGATTGTGTCTGTTATTTATTGGGCAACACAGGATGGATCACGTAACAAGACATATTTGCACTTTCTGCCTGGGCATGTGGGAGGACACACAAGTAGACACAGACTGATGAAGAAAGGTGGTGAGCAAGTGTCTCCCAAGGGCTGGTATAGAACCATCTGCCAGCTCTTTTCACCATCTATAACCCCTCACTCGCTCCGTGACCACTGAGTCTTTTCTGTTCATCAGCAGAGTATTTCTTGGTGTAGATCTTATGGAGAGAAAGGCAGCATGCTTACAGGGTGTTTTCATGGTAATAAGCTGTGTATATACAGAGCAGCCAACTTGGGATCTCCAAGTATCCCTCCCCCTTTCCATTCATGGAAGCAACAGACCCCCAGAGCAGGCATCTACTAATATTCATGACCTCCTCTGCAGCAGATCTAATCATTTAGTTTTGTTTCAGTCCTTATCCCTTTCTGAGGAGGTAAGTGTAATTGGACCCATTTTACAAAAGAGAAAATGAGACACAGAGAAAGAAATTTTACTGTGGGATTCAGAGAGGGAATCCACAGTGGATTCGGAGTGCATTCCCAATTTCAAAATTCCATACTGTTGTGGGAAAGAAGTGACTAAGGATTAAGCCCCTTCACCACCCAACATAGCCATATTTCTGGCTGCTTTTATCCTTTTTCAAGAGAGAAAGAATAATTGGAGAACCCAGACCCCAGAAGGCTGAGCTTCTCATTGGATTTCAGGGAAGCAGTTTCCTTCCTTAAGGAAGAATGCGTGGAGTATCTATGCTGTCCACTTGTCCAGTGTCTTTTCTAGGCAAGTGGAGGAAAACTGATACATATTGCGTGAGCCCTTTCCTAAAAGAGCTTGCAGTCTGTTGAGGAATAAGGACATACATATGAAAACTGAAATGCCATATATCATAAAGTCTAAGATGCTGCAGACAGTAAGACAACTTCAGAGGTGTTAGAAAGAAAAAATTGTGCATCCTAGAATCAATGGGATAAGGTAGTAATATGAAATGTAAAGAAAAATAAAAGTTAATTATCCAGAATCCATATGTGTTCACTCACCAGTTGTTTCCTGCTCATACACCAGTGCATGAAAAAGTAGCCAAAGAAGGTAGGTACAGAGAGTCATTGTTGTGTGTTCACAGTGAGGAAGGCTGCCTGGGATGACAGCTGGGCTCGGTACTAAAGGAAGGACTTGTGGAGGATGTGACATTGGATGAGGCCTTGAAGAACAGGGGAGATTTCAAATGAGCAGAGAGGAAGACGGTGTGGTGGGGGATGTTCAACTCTGAGGGGTGGTACGTAAATTGCCAAAGAAGATCATGGAGACACTAATTTAGACATAAGTCCATTAAAGTATTGTGTCTTAGCTCAAGCTGCTATAGCAAAATACCACAGACTGGCTGGCTTAGGCATTAGGCATTTATCTCAAATAGTTTTGGAGGCTGAAATAAGATTAAGGTGTTGGCAGGTTTGGATCCTGGTGAGAAACCTCTTTATGGGTTGCAGATGCTTCTCTTCTCAGTGTGTCCTCACGTGACAGAGAGAGACTCTCTGGTGTCTCTTTCTCTTCTTATAAGGGCACTAATCTCATCATGGGTACTCTATGATCTCCACCGGACCTAATTACCTCTCATATGCCCCATCTCCAAATGCTTTCATGTTGGGAGTTAAGGCTATTTTATTTTATTTTATTTTGAGAGAGAGGGAGAGAGAGAGAGAGAGAGAGAGAGAGAGAGAGAGAGAGAGAGAGAGAAAATAAGAATGCACAGGGGAGAAGCAGAGAGAGGAAGAGAGAGAGAGAAGAAATCCTAAGCAGGCTCTGTTCCATCAGCACAGTGCACAATGTGGGTCCCAAACCCAGGAACCATGAGATCATGACCTGAGCTGAAATCAAGAGTAGGATGCTTAACTGACTGAGCCATCCAGGGACCCCGGGAATTAGGGTTTTAACATATGAATTTTGAGAGCCTGAGTAAGGTAGCATTATCAGATCTATGTTTTGAGGAACTGTGGACATCTGCTTTAATCAAACTAAATGCCACTGGGATTCTTCTGGGTTACACATCTCTGTTCCATACACCTGTCACAGAGTTCTGCTCTATGGAGGATGTTAGGTGAAGGAAACACATAGCCTCTGCTCTCAGAAGGCTTAGCTACAAAATTTAGGGCATGCAAAAGTTAAAGTTATGAAAGACTTTAAAAATAAGGCCAGGTAAGATGGACGGTGTGTGGGGTACTGACAACCTGTTATAAATTGTGGACAGATAGGAGATCACTGTGGGCTAGGTAAGTAGGACAGGGTTTCCTGCAGCAGGCGGGTTTGTGCTGAACCTTGAAGGTGACAGGGCTTATAGAGTGGGGCTGGTGGAGAGGAGAAGGGAATGGGTAAATATACACGAATGTGGAGGAGTCAGATATTTGGGGACCTTTAAGAGATGTAGGGATGCCTGGGTGGCTTAGTCGGTTAAGCGTCCGACTTTCACTTAGGTCATGATCTTGCGGTTCGTGGGTTCGAGCCCTGCGTCGGGCTCTGTGCTGACTGCCAGCTCAGAACCTGGAGCCAATTTCAGAGTCTGTATCTCCCTCTCTCTCTGACCCTCCCCTGCTCACGCTGTCTCTCTCTCTCTCTCCTAGAAATAAATAAAAAATATTAAAAAAAAAAAAAAGAGATGTAGCCATATGAGCAAAGTCCAGCATTTACCTATTTCATGTGGGACATGGCAAGTCAGAATTTGTTATTGAATGTGTTTATTTTTTCAGGGTTTAGCCAATAAAAGGGCTAGAAGGGGAAAGGGGGCAGGAAGATAAGGGAAAGCACCTTGCTCATCAGTCTTGCCGTTCCCCGCAGTCTATGGAGAGAGATAGAGGGAAGTTCACAGCTTCTGCCGTCAAGCTGGAAAAACTTTCCTGCTTACCCAGCAGCAAGATTTTGAGAAAATTTCAAAGAAAGGAACAGAGAGCTGGAGGAGAAACAGTAAATGAGAAAGCCTATTGTAATGGGAAGGGCAAAGTGTTCATACTTGGATTAGTGCCCATTCTTTGCTTTCTATGCCCCTTCCTCCTTTCTTCCATTATTTGGCAATTCACCTTATGGGACTGCAGCCTCTGTTTTATTGCGGTTTATAGTTATTTGCAAGTTGTATTGTTGTTTGACTTATCTCTTCCTTGCTTTTTAAAAATTTATTGTTATTTGATTCATTTCTTCTCTCTCCAATTACAATTCCAGGTTCTTGAAAGCAGAAACTATCTTTTTGTATTTCTCAAAGTGTTGGATTATGTTTTCTTCTTCTTTAGTAAATAATAATATTGACTTCAATACTTTTGGGAAATGGGTAAGATACAGTTTTTAAATAAAAGAAAAATAAGGATCTATATACAATCCACGTCTCTTTATGTGGTATGTATTTATTTGATGAGTTACTCTCCCAATCCAGCTGATTTACCAGTTACATTATGAGACATGTTAGGACTCCAGTGGCACTTGAATACTTGGATCATTGGAATGTGGGCTGATGGTCAGTGCTTGAGTGGGCCCACCATCTTTTTCATGGACAAAGAGCCTGGATCGCTGTCTCTGGAATCATAAGATGCAAAGAACATGTCATGGTGAGAGACATAGACAAGCAACAGGCAGCCTTTTGAAAAAAGCAGCAACTCTTGGGGAATGATCTAAATGGAGTGTTGGTGGGTACTTAAGTTTTTAGTTGAATAGAGAGATTGTACTCCAGTCGTAACTACTACAGACTTCACTGATTATTTGTTGTTGTTTCTATGTTGTCTGTTAAAATGAGTACACGTGACACATTTTGTATATTACCTTAAGGGTTATATGGGTCAGGAAAACTCTATGTAACTGGGGGCTAAAGGGGCAGAAATATACTTAAAATTTTTAATACTTTTTCAAAAGTTATTTATTTATTTTGAGAGAGAAGCCTAGAGACTGAGTTGGGTGGGGGAGAGAGAGGGAGAGAGAGAATTCTAAGCAGGTTCCACTCTGTCAGCAGAGCCTGACATGGGGCTTGAATTCATGAATCATGAGATCATGATCTGAGCTGGAATCAAGAGTCATATGCTTAACTGACTGGGCCACCCAGGGACCCCAAAGCAGAAATGTACTTAATAAAATTAATATTTACAGAGAAGGTGTGATGGAAAGGTAGAAAGAGAAGCATCAGATAGTGTTATGACTGACTGGCCCGTGGAGGTTTTAATCTAGGGTCCAGTGTTGCTATAGAGTCTTGTAAGTGATTTTGAGGTTTTCTCTTAACCTTCTGGAATTGGATGCACAGATTTGTCTGTATGTGAATTTAAGCATTTTTGGGAAAGGAATCTATAGCTTTCATCAGATTCTTAAGACCATCTGTGACCCAGAAATGTTAGGAGCTACTGCAGATTCAAACTCCTCAGATCTACAGATGAGGAAACCAAGGCTTAAAGAGGGTTATTGACTTTCTCAGGGTCTATCAGAGCTGGGGCAATTATGCAGGCTTTTAGTCTGACAGCAAAGCATTCTCTCCACCATTCTTCCCTGACAGTTCAAGAAGTCACCTTTGCTTGTGGATTATTTTCAAAATCCTACTGAGAAGGAAGAGCCACTAAAAAGAGATTAGAGATTGATTTCCTGCCAGGGCCTCTAATCCACCGAGGCAACTGTTGTGTTAGAAGCAATGCAAACCCACCACGAGCTCACCACAGAATGGGGAGTTTGGACAATGAATCACAGAAGGCTGGAAGGATGATCTGGACATTTCCTAGACAGCAGGTGTGAAAATGCTCCTCCACCCTTGGCGAACATTGTTTTAAGGAGCCTTATGCCCAGGGTTGGGGACCTAAGAATAGGGAATTGAAACTTAGTCTTACTTACCTAAAGTCACAGAAATGCCTTTGCCTAGCATGTGAGCATCTTGTGTATTAGAACTAGTGCTAATTGCTTCAGGCTACCACACCTGAGGAAATCTTTGCCTCAACATATGGGCATTGGCTTTCTATGCAGTGACCAGCTGTGACCACGGCAGTAATGTTTTAGCTGCACATGAGCTTTTTGTTGGAGGCAAGGTGTGTAATATGGCAAGGTACACGTCCCGTGTGGAAGTCCGGGTCAAGTGTCTGGGAAAGAGTAGTGGAACACTGAGGATGGTGTGTGATTGACCAGGGAGGCAAGGGAGGGAGAGAAAAGAGCCAAATAGTAGTCATGAGTGGGAAGGAAGTCAGGGCTGTGGGGAGACAGGGCGAAGAAGCATGGCTGAACTTTGGGAGCAGTTTGAGGCCTTCCCACTTAGTTATGGCAGATGAAGTCTGGTTAGAGGTGGCTGTTTGAAGGATACTAGATATCTGGCTACCCACCCTTCATGGGCAACTCAAACTCCTACAAAGTTAGTGTTTGTATTACACAGAAATATTGTCTCCTTGCATTCCTTATGGATTGCCTCTGTGCAATTTCTTAAAACCCCTATAAACCAAGTCTTTCCTTTCTTTCACAGGAGACCTGTCATGCAGGGCTCTAGTCTTCTAGATGTTGAACAACCTTAGTTTCTCCAGTTTCTGTTCACTCTGCAGGTCATTCTTTGTGATGCTTCTTGAGTGGGAGACATTCACTCCGTGAATGCCTTATTTAAATATAATTCAAGTATGAATAAAGTGGAATCCATTCCTCCAGATGCAGTCTGATGAGTGCAGAACACAGTGAGATTTGTAAAGGTACTTTATTAACCCCCTCGACTCCTTAATGCTGTGTCTGTAATGTAAACCTAACTGTTAGCTTAATCAATGCTAAGTCAATTTTGGATCAGTGTCCAAATCATCTATGAAGATGATTTCAAATGTGTTCTCTGTTGTCCATCACTTTTTCCATTTTATGTCTTCAGTAGAGTTGACTTTAAAAAACGTTGTATGACTTTAAGTGTATAGAGTAATTGAATAGAATAAGGTTTAGCTAAGAAGTCTGGGCGTAGAGAAGTCCCTTTATGTCTGTGGTCTTGACCTTTTTCAAAAAAAAAAATAATGTTTATGTATATTTTTGAGAGAGACAGAATGTGAATAGATGAGAGGCAGAGAGAGGGAGACAGAATCTGAGGTAGGCTCCCCGCTCTGAGCTGTCAGCACAGAGCCTGATGTGGGGCTCGAACCCGCGGACGGTGAGATCATGACCTGAGCTGAAGTCGGACATTTAACCAACTGAGCCACCCAGGCACCCCTGTGGTCTTGACCTTTTAAAATGAGTAACATACTCACATTAATTAAAACATACACATAACCAGCCCAGGACACAGAACTCCATCTCAAGAATTTATCTAGACCCAGTCAGCCACACTAGTGCTAACTTTGTCACTGTGATTCTACTTGGCTCTCCCATTTCACGTTGGATCCTGTAGGTCAACTTCACACAGTCGCTGGCCTTCATGACCAATTTCAGATAAGCCTTTCCTATTCAAATTCAAAGTCTTCCCTCAGGTATGAGCCCTATCCACAAAATGTCACATGACCTT
Source organism: Hyaena hyaena (assembly GCF_003009895.1). NCBI lineage: Eukaryota > Metazoa > Chordata > Mammalia > Carnivora > Hyaenidae > Hyaena > Hyaena hyaena. The sequence continues at coordinate 5,592,894 of NW_024080666.1, read as the reverse complement.
AGCTCGCTAGGAGAAAGAAGAACCACTAACTTGTTTGTGACCCTTAGCAGGTCACTACAACGTCAGTGTACCAGTTTCATATTTCGTAAAATGAGGGCTCTTGGACTATAACGGCTTTTCTGAGAATGGTTTCCAAACTGTTGCTAGGTGTTAGGCTAAATACTGAGGAGAGCCGGACACTTTAGTGATTAAGTAAGTTTTCTAAAAGCTCGATTAACAAATTAAGCAAGTTTCTTTATAAGGAATTTCTCAGAATCTTTCACATGTTCATGTGTCTTATGAAGCTCTAAGAGTGAGGCATCATATGCCATTTCCCCCAGGCACTATTTGATCATGGAACACTTTCAGTTGGGATGGATATTCTGTGGATAACCCTTTTGAAAAACAGTGAACTAGCTGGCTTTGGCAGCATCTTTAGGGATCTCTGTGCTGACAAGTGCATTCTTCACTCAGAGAGCCCAGGGCTGGATGTGAAGGGCAGGTCACTGCCCAGCCATCAGCCAGGCTCCAGTGCCCACCAGGAGAGCTTGTCCTTCTGTTGCAATTATTACCATGAGGAGGGCACCTCCTGACCATGCCTGACATTGAAGAATGAAGCAATTCCCTGTACGTGTCTCTCCCACCACCCCCGCCCCTCCTCTGTTGTCCCCTCCCCGGCACTCAGGGCATCTGCCTTGTGAAGCTGATTAACCTCTTTAATGATGCAATATCCTTTTTCCATATAAAGCTGTCCTGCAAATTGGCCACTCTCAGTGCTTTCCAGAAGGAGTGATTTCATTCATGGCTCTTCTATCTCTGGCACGGGGACATGCTTAGAGTACCAGGGGACAGTTTGGTGGATTTCTTGAATTTTCAGAATGACTTTACTGATGCACAAATGTGACATTTTGGTGCCCTGAAGACTGATTCAGTGCTAAAACCATTTAACAAATGGTAGATGTCACATTTTTTTAAAATTCATTTTTGGTGGGGAGTCACACATCTGAGTCCTGAACCATCTGAGATAAGAAACAGTTATTAGGATAAGCCCCTTTGATTTTGTTCAGAAGTACCAGGTGATACAGGGCATTTGGGGAGAGGACTTGGGTTCATTTCTGAAATCCATGGTCCCCACTCCTCTGCACTGAGTTTGTCTTTAAGGCTGGATAGTTTGGGCTGACATCTCAGTCCTTCCGCTTGCTAACAAGTTGGGTGTTCCTGGGTAAGAAACTTGGTCTCTGATTATTTTCATCAGTGAAGTATGATCTGAATTAAATACTTTTAGTCTCTGTTAGTAGTTTTTCAACCATCTGTGGTCCACAATACAGCTACAACCCTACTGGAACACATCAAGCATGGCATTATCTGGAACTTGCTTTACTGCTACTGCCCGTTCTCTAGACATACCCTCATTGCACCCCAACCTGCCACAGGCACATACATGCACACAAGCACCCAGCGATACATGAGTCTGCATGTTCTATATCCCCTGCCAGGCTCCACTGTGGTTGATGAGTTGTTATGAGGTTTAAAGAACATTCTGCTAATAAAATTAGCTGATGTCTATTCAACATTTACTTTGTGCTTCTCTCTACTATGTGCTTCATCTGCTCTACCTCGTGTAGTCTTCCCTGCAATTCTGAAGGAAACGTTTAGCAGATGATGGAATGGAAACTTAGAGAGGTTAAACAGGGTGTCTGAGGCCATGCCACTGGGATTTAAACCCTGACTCCGGAGTCCAGGCTCTCCACTCTGTTATAAAGTAAGGGAAGCAATTCATAAATCATAAAGTGCTCCGCAGATCAGGGACCATTCCTATGGCTGCTAACTCTCTCACAATTCAAAATGTGCCAAAGGATAATGAGGAGAATCAAAGTCCCAAGGCACCACAACCACATCACTGATATTTGCTAGCGGAATGTATTTCTCACCACCCCTTTTCTGGTTGGAGATGGTCTCTGAGGGTCCTAAGATTGAGGAGTTAGGGGAACTTCTGTGTGACTCTCCACTTTATTAAGAAAGAGCTGGGAACTTCCAGCCCCCTTCCTCTCCCGTGTCACCCACTGAGAGTCCTGTTTGAATTTGGTCTCCAGGGGAGTGTAGTCTGGGGACAGAGATTGCTGAGGTAGAGGATGCTGTCAGGACACCACAGAGCACAGGGACAGGATAGGACACCTGAGCTTCAGCCAGGTTAAAGAGATGATCAAATAAGTCAATCCTCAGTCCCCTTGAATTACCAGCAGTTTCTTTGGGGCTAAAGAGCAAGCAGCAGCTGAGAATAGATCTCAGGCCCTAAATCTTGAGACTCTAAAAGTAGTAGGGCTAAAATAGATATTTTTAAAGTTTTTGCTGTTTTCTTAATAACTTACATACAATGCATATCCTTAATAACTTACATCAACGAGCCATTGCATATCCTTGACAACCCAGTCTTTCTGATTGCCTTTGTCCTGTCTCCAATTTGATCACTATCATGTGTTTTGGGAAACTATGGACCTGAGCTCCCATCTATGTTTTCCATGTAAGAAAATAAGACTTGGGCTAAGGGGCCTTTCTTCCATTGTCCACTGGTGAAAGGCACCCAGTGGGTTCCTGAGATGCCTACAGGGACCATCATAGATGCTATATTTGTGTGATGTTGGTTCATGATCCGAACTCAAGCTCTCTTTATAAACAGGTTCTCAAAGGAACAATCTCCATCAGAAATCTAAACTTAAGCATTTCGAAACTGGAGAACATCATCTTTCTTCCATTTAATTTAGAATGTGTGAGTCAAGTACTTTTGGGCTCTTTTGTGATACAGAAGGGGGCGATATTTATTTTAATTATCAAATGGAACCTATGTTGGGGTTAAGCACAGGGGTGCTGTTTGTAGGGTATGGGAAGGTGGAAGCCCCTTGGTCTTATGAACGGTGGTCCACGGGCAGTGATCACTGCCTTCTCCTGTTTTATCTCAGGAGACTGTTTTCAATCAGCAGACTGTTTACGGCTCTGCAGCTGCCCCCAAGAAATGCTGGGTCTGCTAAGCTTTACCGCGTGGGGGGAATACTTTCAGCATGTAGAACATAATCCCTCACTAAAACCTTAAATTATCCAAACTGAAAGAACTTTCAGGGTTTAACTAGCTTTTCTCAGTGAGGTGGTTTGTTTTCATTTGCTTGGTTTCTCTGCTCTTGGCCTTTGAGCTGACTCTTGTCAGTTTCGTTCCTATTTAAAGTCAGTTTCACCTTTCGGTTCCCTTCTTCCACCTCAGCCTTGTAGAGTTTCATTTCCCCATACAGAGTGCACACTGGGTGGCAAGGGGGGCGGTGGGCTTCGTAATTAAGCCTAAAATAAGAAGATATCCCCCAAATATGACCAAAATATTGGATAATAAGTGGAAAGTAATTTGATTTAAGAACCAATCACTCTTGGAAATTTTTGACCTTCCTATAACTCATCTATACCTAATGCTATTGAAGTAGATCACAGTTCCCATGGTTCTTAAGTCTGGCCGCATGTTGAAATCACTGGGAATTTTTGTAAGAAAGAAAAAACCCTGGTGTCTGCTTTATCCCATACCAGTTAACTAGAAAATCTAGAAATGGGTTCCAGGCACTGGCATGTCAAGTTTCCCAGGTGATGTAGATGCTTGGCCAGGGGGGAGCCACAGGCCTGGATGCTTGCTGAGGACCTTGGTGCCTAGTTAGCTGAGCACGTGTCAGGATTATCATGCTAGTGGCACCTTTGTCATAGCAGCGTCAACGGAACAGGTATAATGTGTCTCCTGTCAATCCCCTCCCCTAGATTGGTAAATACTGTTTCTGTGTTTGTTTTAAAGGTAATCATCCAGAATATTTCACCTTAAGCCTCCTGCTACTTCCTGGTTGCAACAGAGGAAGGGAGACTCTCCCTCGTCAGGCCTCAGAGAGCTCTCCCAGGATGGGAGGGAAGGAAGCTGTTGTGTGTGAGGGTCAGCTGGCGGGGCCGGGGGTGGGATGGTCTCTGCAGAGCGCTGACTCTGTCTATGCTCCAGGAGGCTCAGCACAACCTCTAAATGATCACCCAGGGGCTGTCCAGAAGCCTGCCTCTCCTTGATAACCCAAGTTGGCAACACCAATAATGGCCTGCAATGCTAAATTCTAAATCTCAGTCAACTGACCTCATTTCTAACATCTAAGAATGGAATGAGGTTCTGACTGAAACCCAGTGGATTTCATTAACTTTCAGTGCCTAAATGCTTATTCTGAGCCATTCTGGTTTACACACCTCCTCTTTCCCTTCCCATCATCCTCTCCAGCCTCTTGCCTACCCAAGTGTGAGAGAAGCACAGAATCTAATCCAAATTATAAGTGTGGTATGCAATACCAATATATTCTTCAGTTGTTCCACAATCAGTAGGTGTGAACTTTTTATGTTTTTTGTTTTTGAAGGTGAGTTAGGAGATAAGAAGTCTTTAGAACATCTTCTAATACAGAGTGTATTTAACATCATATGCTGATTTTCACCATATCATTTTTAGTTTCACAAATAAAGGGTATGCAAAAAGAAAGGAGTCTCAAATAAAATTTAAATTATATTTATGATATTAGGAACATTTCAATTCTTTGCAAATGGCTGATGAATTGGATATGATATCTACCATGCATGAGGTCTTTGATACTGAAGCTAATTATGAAAATGGCCACAACATTTGTGAGTATCTGCAGTGTGCCAGGAACTGACTTTGGAACTTCACACAGAATCATCTCTAATTTTCACCACAAAGTAGGCAATGTTGTTTTAATTTTACTGATAAATAAAACAAAACAAAAGCCAAGGCTTAGCAAGTTTATAAAACTTGCCCAAGGTCACACAAGATAGCAAATAAGGAGCCAGGAATCAGTCCAAGTTGGTCCTGATCCTAGTGTTCTCCACCGATGCTGCAGAAGTGACGATATGCTCCCTCAGAGAATACACTCTTTGAATGAGGGGCAGTGATGAGTTACAGTGCTTTCCTTGGGCCTATGTTAAGTTCTACTGATGCATGTCGTAAGACAACCCACCATTATTTTGTGAGAGATTCAGTTCATATGTGTATCAGTTTTGAATAGAGCATTGATAATCATTATTGCATATGAGCCACATGATAATGATATGAGGTGAACAGTGCCGTTACTTTACCCTTTTATTCCCCCAAGGAAGAAGACCAAAGCAAGGAGAAATTGATTGCCTTGTTTATATTTAGAAACTTTTTCAGTGGCAGAGCTGGGGCCGGGACGCCGTCCTTCGGACTCCTAGTACAATGCTCTTTCCATCACTTGTGACTGACGGTAGATCTTTGTCCACAGCCTGGCTTCATTGTTGTGCCCTGGCTGAGCAGGTCATCAAAGGCACATAGCAGCTATATTAGGACCATTAGGTGACAAACTGGACTAGCTAGCCAGACTGGTCTTTCCAGCTTCATCTCTCACCCTGGCCAATTCACAGTTCTACCAAACTACTTCTTCTTTTTAAAATAATTTTCTACTTCTTTTACTTTTTTTAATTTAAATTTTGTTTGTGTGTGTGTGTGTGTGAGAGAGAGAGAGAGAGAGAGATAAAGCAAAGAAGAGAGGGGTAGAAGAGGGGTAGAGGGAGAAGGAGAGAGAGAGAATCTCAAGCAGACTCCACACCCAGCACAGAGTCTGACTTGGGGTTCAATCTTATGACTGTGAGATCATGACCTGAGCTGAAATCAACAGTCAGATACTTCACCAAATGAGCTATCCAGGCGCCCCTCTACCAAGTTTCTAAACACTTTTTTTTGGCCTGCTTCAAGGTCTGCTAACTTCTTTTCTCACTCTCAACATGCTCTCCTGTCCTGTCACCCTCTGATAAGCCTTTCCAGTTCCAGAACCCCCCTCAGGATCTCTTCCAGCCAGTTCTTGGTATCTCCCCAGGCCCTGAGTTCCTAAGATATTGTTATCCAGACAGTGCAACTCAGCACTTAGCACATAGAGGTCTGAGTTTTGTTCAGATCCTCAAATATACATAAAGCTAGAGATATTTTTGTCTATCATTTTTTTTCTTTATAATTTTTTAACTTTATTTATTTTGAGAGAGAGTGTGTGCATGTACAAGCGGGGGGCAGCTGGCAGAGAGAAGAAGCAACAGAATCCCAAGCACTCCATGCCATCAGCACCAGAGCCCAATGTGTGGCTCGAACTCACAAGCCATGACATCATGATCTGAGCTAAGACTCAAGAATCAGACGCTTAACCAACTTCGCCACACAGGTGCCCCAGCTATTCTTTTCTATGTGCTAAGTACGGAGATGGGCTTGGGGGTGGAGGTTTTTAGTATGGCTCAACGAACCCAGTAGACCTTAACAGAAACACACTGACCACTTGCTTTTCTCTGGTGTACTATATAGTATTGTCTCAATGGCTACCAGGGTATTCTGTGAAAAAGAAAGCAAAGAAGTAATTATTTTTAAAGTCAGAATGGATCAAGCATTTCCCATTGAGGCTGGGAGTGTGGGAGTGGTCCCCAGAGAAGGAAAGAATATCCAAGCCCATTTCTGGAGTGGCTGAGCCAAGGCCTTCAGAGCATATTGAACAGTTCTGTCATCATCGATAACTGAGATGGGCAGAACCAGAAACCAGTATTTCTGAAGAGTGGACCTGGGTGTCAGAATTTAAAGATCTTGAATTGAACTCAAGCATTGACTTGCTTTTAGCTCTTAAGCCCCATCATTCCTTGTTAAGAGTCATTCATTCATTCTCTAATTGTTGACTACTTATTTGGGACAAGGCACAGTGTTAAGTGATACACAAACAGAGGCAATGAATATATGGCACCTGTAACCAAAAATAGATCAAGTTAGGACAGAAATGCTAACATGTATATAATAAGTGCTTATGGGTAGGACAAAGAGAAGGAAGAAATTATTCTAGACCTGGAAGTAGCATCATTTACAGAAATATTCACTGATGAATTTAAATGGGCCTAAAAACTATCTTGAATAGGCAGAGGTAGGGAGGCAAGCATCCCAGTCCAAAAGTAGGGAGATATTCCAGGTGTTGAGGGAATAGTGAATAGCTACATAGGTTGAAGTAAATAGTTGGGGTTATGAAACAGTGAGTTGCAGAGGATGTTGAATGCCAGGTCATGGAAATCAAATTTTTCTGGATAGAAGGAACATTTTACTGTGGCATGGCATCCAGATTAATGTTCCAGTGTCTTCCCATCTAAAATGAGGCCAGGTAAACAGATTGCTCCCTTGAAGACCCTTGTTTGGGGTGAGGAACAGGGAGACACCTGGCATCAAGGCATCTGCATCCCTTAGGTGGAAGCAAGCATCAACAGCTGTGTACAGCATGGAGCTTGGTTATTGAGGCTGATAGTTATTTTATTGACCCTCTGAACTCTCTCTGTGAACAATTTGCAAACCCAAGAGGGATGGTAAGTGAAAAAGCCTTTCTCCAGTTTTCTTCTGATGCATGCTGAAAGCCAGAATTTAAATAATCTTTGGAGAGATGCTCCTAAGCTTCTGATAACATTAATAACTATCTAAACTCTCCTGCCCACATTTGTCACATCTGATCGTTTCTTCCTTGAACCACTTTCCCCTTGGCTTTTGGGACCGCACCCTCTGTTTTCCTCTCCGTTTCACCTGTTCCTTTTCTGAGTCTCTTGCTGGTCCTCCTCATCTTCCTGCCCTCTAAACATTGGAGTGCCCCATAACTTAGTCTTCCATTGTCTCCTTCTCTCTGTTATAAGCTCATAGGACATGATTATCATCTATACACATAAAAAACTCAAATGTCTTTCTAGCCTGGACATACCAGCTAAAACTCCCAATTCGAATATCCATTCTGTTGTCCACCATAGATGCTCCTCTGCCCCAAACCTGCAATGGCTCCCCATTTCATTCTGTGCAAAAATCAGCCGTTTACAGTGGCTTGCAGAGTTGTAAGTGAGCTGGTCCCTGTTATCTGGTTGGCGTTATACTGTGCTCCACCTTACAGAATGCTCTAAGCACCAATCAACTTTGGGTATTTGGTGTTTGCTGTTCCCTCCCCTAAACATCGGCAATACTTGCTCTTGATCTCTCTTCTTAAATATCAGTTACCCATGATGCCTTTCCTGACCATTGTGTATAAAATAACAGACTCCATCCCTTCTGACTTTCCCTAGCCTACTTTATTTTTGTACCTCACACTTATCTCTACCTGATGTGTTATGTATTTTCTTGCTTATTTGTTCATTAGCTTTCTCTGCCAGAATGAAAACTCCTTGAGGGCAGAGACTTTGGTCTGCTCACTGGTGTGGCCTTATGCCTAAAATGGTATTTGGCACATGGGGGGGGGGGTTCAATAAATATTTGTAAAATGATTCATGGAATCATCTCCTCTAAATAGAGAACTCAGAAGAGACAATCTGGGTTAGGATCTGGCCCAGGATGAACTTAGTCAAAGGTCACAGCCAAGGATAGTCCTCAAGGTGGAAGTCTTAGGTTGAGACCAGGTTTTGCTGCAAACATGCTCTGTGGTTTTAGGCAATTTGGGAATAAATCTACCAAACCACAGTTTCCTCCTATGTTGAATGGGTGTTGATATCTTACCAACAAGATGGGAGTAAAGATCAGTTGAGGGCATGGATGTACTTCAGCCATTTTCCTGCCTTGAAAAAGGGATCAGACTTGCTCCTCTTCTTTTCTTGGAGAAGAGTACGCGTCTGGTCAATTCTGTTTGTCTTCCTGTGGCACAAGAAAGCATTATAGGGTTTTTTTGTTGTTATTGTTGTTGTTTCTAGCTTTAAGCAGGCATTTTGTGGGTGGATGTGAAGACATTTGGCTTTTTTTGGGGGATGGTTTCTTATTTTATCCTCTTGTTTATGTAGGTTTTTTTTGTTTTGTTTTGTTTTAATGTGATAAATGGCTAGCAACTTCCCTGAACCCTGTGGAAATGGTATCCAGGCTACAGAATAATTATTTAGTGAATGGTAGATCCAGTTTATGTTGGCACAGATCAAATTAATCATGATTAGTCATGCCTTTTCTGACAGTAACCTCATCCCTTGCAGAAAGGCTCCTCTTTATTAAGAAAGAATAGCTGTGAGGGATGTCTGAGCCCCACTCTGGTTATACTGAGTGTATGAGGCTTTCCTCATATCTTGTCAAGAGTATTAAATCCAGATTTAATCCTATCCAGGTTAAAACAAACAAACAAACAAAACAAACAAGCACTCCATGAGGTATCTCTCTCCCTGCTACTACTGTCTACCATAGGAATTCAACTTCCAATATTAAAAGGAAAAGAGTCTTTGCAGTATGCTCCCCCCTACCCCTGCAAAGGGAACACAATTAATAAATGTAATAGTAATTATAATAAACCTTAAGAAAGTGGTATTCATTATCGTGGGACTAAATCCACAGTTTTCCTATCCTGGTACCCTTGCCAGGGCTTGCATCTGGCAGTCACTAAACCTTTAAGCCTCTTACCATCTGAAAGGTACTTCCCACTCTGGGGTGTGTGTGGATTGGCTTCGAAGAAGAAGGCAAGTTCGTTGCCCGGGACTGTTGATAAAGAAGCCTCCCCTTCAGCTTCAGTTCAAATGGAAATATAGACCATTTGGAAAATAAGGAAGGGCAGGGTGGGCAGGCAGTGGACAGAGAGTCAGAGGATCTGACTTCAGTTCTAGTTGTGAGAATGTAGGAAAGCTCTTAACTTCCTGGAGCCCTTACTTTAGCATCTGTAAAATGGAATAATAATACAGAACATTATTTAGCCATAAAAAGGAAGGAAGTTCTCACACATGCTACCACATGAATGAACCTTGCAGACATTATTCTAAGTGGAAGAAGCCAGGTATAGAAGGACATATGTTATGGGATTCCATTCATATGAGGTACCTAGAGTGGTCAGATACACAGAGGCAGAAGGTGGAACGGTGGTTGCCAGGAAGTGGGGGCAGGTGGAAATGGGGAATCAGTGTTCAGTGAGTACAGTTTTACAAGATGAAGAGTTCTGTGGATGGAAGGTGGTGACAGTGGTGTACCATGTGAATGTACTTAATGCCACACTTAAAAATGGTTAAAAAGGTAAGTTTTATATTATGTGTATTTTGCCAAGAATTTTTCTGAAGATTAAAAATGGAATGAAAATCATCTCTAAAAATTATAGTTTTGAGTTTATCATCTATTATGGCTCTTCAGAGTGGTGAGGGGTGCATAAAATGAAGAAAGCTTTGGAGGCTAATCTACAGGGTCCCAACAGATTTGGAGATGAGCCCCACACTTCCACCAGGGTGTGTATTTGTAGGCCTGTCTTTGAGAGGGAGTTGCATATGCTTCCACAGAGCAGATTTAGAACCAATAAGTAGGAGTGACAGGGAGGCAGAAATTCATATTAATGTAGGAAAATTTTTCTTTTAAAAATAAGTTAAAAGGCTGTGTAAGAGAGATGAGCTTCCCCAGGAAGTAGTCAGCTCCCTCTCACAGGGGTGTCTGAGCAAATGCCATGGTCATGTGCAGAGTCCTTCCTACTCTCGTGGGATGCTGGATGATATAACTCTAAATTGTTTTCCTTTCCAACATTCTGTAGCTCTCTTCTTCCCCTTGTCACTGGCATGAGTGTTTCCTTCCATTCCCCTAAATAACGGCATCTATTACTACAAAAGAGAAAAACAACCCAAGAGTTATTAAGGGCTCCACAGTTTCCGTGGGAGTAAATTGAATTATCTAGAGACAGATCAAATCCACTTGTAAGAAACTGTTTTGTTCTCAGAGGAGTCACCAACTGTGACTTGGACCTCAAACTTAAGGGTTTCCAGTTCACCAAAGGGAAGGAAATCAGCAAACTCAACTCACCGAATTGGATTTAAGCTTAGGAACACTTTACCCCCTTAGAATTGCCATATTAAATGCCTGTAAGAGAAAGATTTAATTAGCTACTAAATTGTGTTCACTGTTATACATGCTTATAACATTAATCTTTGTGATTGGTGCCAACAGAGGCCACCATATCAGCCACAGCATCATAATTCTGAGTTAGAGGTATGCTTTTTTAGACAGTGAGAAAATTTTGTTATTCTTATTTCTCTTAAATTTTGACATCATCACTTACAGGGTTGATAACAGGTGCTTTTTATGTAATTTTTGGGACAATGAAATAACTTCCTGACATAAAGTCTGTCTCAAATAAGCCTTTAATATACTCATTTCTGGAGCTGGCCAGTCCTCTGTACTAAAGTTAATGAACTGATAATTAAAGTCAGAGTCAGTTCATTCTGAAACAGGCTCAGTGCCCTGAAAACTTTTGGTGAAATGAAACTGGAATTTCATAACTACCTTTATCATATTACTTATCCAAATGTTTTGGAATATTCAGATGATTTCTCTGAGCTCCTTCAGATTAAGATTCATGTCTCTTTTACCATGGTATCTCTGTATATAAGTACAGCGGGTATTTAGTAAATGAACCTCAGAATGAATGGTGAAAGTCTACATTCATCCCCTATGAAGAGAACCCATACCTGTTGTTTGTAACTGGGATAGTTGTCTTTAAGATGTGATTTCAGGAACGCTAATGCACTGGGGTGCCAATGTTGGGGACAAAGAGAATGATAAACCTAACCATAAAAGCCTTGCTCTTTATCTGTTTTACACATTGTACCCCATGCAAAGCTTTCTCTAAGAATATTCTGAAAAACACATGTCAGCAAATACTTAAAACATTAGCAAATGTTTTCATGGTATATGTCTGTGTGGTGTGTTATGTGTTGCAGAGCTTGGGATAAGGTATAATGTTTTCAAGTTTCTTTACTCAGTTTAACTCTCCATTAAATGCTTCTCTAGTTTGAAGGGATTGGGCTGCTTACAATACAAATTGTTCCATTAGGGATCTGTCAAGACTAGCTAAGGATTTTGTTCATATTTACCAAGTTTTTTTGGTGATTACCAAGTGTTTTGTTCTTTTCCTTCTAAAGAGATTTTAACTTCCCTTTAGTGGATTTATAGTGATCACTGCTTAACCATATTGGACAATGAATTGCACAAGAAATATACAGTTTCCGAATTCTTCCAAACTCTAGAAGGATATAGAGAAATGTATTTTACCAAACACTGTTACTTTGACAGTTGCTTCTGGCTGTTCAAGAAAACCCCCATCTCTGTAGTCATTCCCTTTACCCACAAGGATGGTACAGTGGTGGGCTGATAGACTCTTTTATGTCTGCAAAGGGCTGTGTGAAGAGAGATGGGCAGTGTGACCTGTAGGGTATAATATACCTGCTGCTGACTTTCTTTAAGTGACAGAAGAAGGAGGTTCATGACGAATGGGGAAAAGGAGAAGAAACAAACGGGAAGGTCAGCTGAATGGTTAGAACTCTGCCAGCAAGCCTGAGGGTCCTGGGCCTAGGATTTGATGAGGGGGGCTGGTCCACAAAAGGAATTCTTACCCATGAAGAGTTCAGGGGCCCTACAGTTGGCCACTTCCATGGGAATGTGTATAGATCTCTTCTACTTCACACATCTCCAACCTGTCTTCTCCTTCCCTCTCCCTCTCCCTTTCCCTCTCCCTCTGTGTGTGTGTGTGTGTGTGTGTGTGTGTGTGTGTGTGTGTGATCTTTGCCACTTTTGTTTTTCTTTTCATGGTAACTCAACCTTTAGACATTTTTTGCTTACCCTGAAACTGATCTTTACTATTTGGTATAGTTTCTAAAAACCACAAGTCCCTTGGGCACAAAAAAGAAAGAAGTCCTGATATGCTCTTCAAACTGTATAAGAAGGTCTTTTTAAAGTGTGTTCTTTATCTCTGCTTTTAGTGGATAGAGATTTCTTAGACATGTGTTAATTGGAAGAGACCCACCTAGATGACCTTGGCTCGAATCAGGTTATTCTGGAGACTCTAATTTTCTAAATGCTTCCTCCTTTTTTTCTATCTTATGTGAAAGTCAGTGTCTGGAAGTAGGTGTTGGGATAGAAGTGAAAATGGGGAGTAAAAATTAAAATTTTTATTCTTCCTCATGATTATTCTTATGAAGAAATCTAGTACAAGCAACCCCAAAAGAAACCAATTTCCTTCCCACCATTTTGTCATAGAAGTTCAGAGAGGGCCATTTTTCTGTTGTCATGGAATGGAAATGACTGAGGACTGAGTGGCAGCCTTTTAGACACTCGTATCTATATGCAGCACCCATGAGGATCCTCTTTCCGCAGTGGGACCTGACACCACCTATGTGCCCAGATACCTTCTAGGCAGTGTAAGTGAAGGCACACCATCCTCTCTGTGTGCTTGCTATGGGCATATTTAATTGCAGAAATTTCAGATTCTTTACTCTCAACCCCACCGGTGAAAGGAAGCCCCAGACTGTTCCTTAATGCTGGTGGATTTGGAAATTTTTTCAAAAGAAAAAGGAAAATGTTCTTCCCACTTCCTCTTTCCCCTACCCTCAGCCCAGTGAAGAAAAAAAACACAAAAAATGCAAATTCTGTGGGAGAGAGACCACTGGTTTGTATTCAGACTGAGGTGTCAGTGACTGGTAAGTGATGGATCCATGAGAAGAGTTTCTGTAGAAGCAATTGAGGAAGAAGAGAGTAGGAGGGCCTGGTGTCCAGCATGTTTAGATGAGAGACAGCACAGAACCAGAAGTAAAGGATGCTGAGTGAAGGCCGAGAGGCTGGAAAACACAGAATCTCCTTGGTTTGCCTGAGCCTGGCCATGAGATGGTGAAGCAACATCCCTACTTCCCTTGGCTCTTGATCAGCTTGGCATCCAGCATGTTCTGAGTTTACCTATTTTGTTTAATTTGTTTGCATTTACCTGGTTTTCATCTGGCACTTGCCTTTGGCTTATCCTTTTATCCTAGAATTTGGTATTTTTTTGCAGTGTCCTTAGGATTGCCAGTGGATTCATCGTTTTATCTTTTGTGCTTGGATGATACATGCAAAGTAGCTTACTATTTTTGCTTTTGTTTTTAGCACTTGCCAGAACAAAACATTCCCCAGCCTCGATTGTTCACAAACAGCTCAAAAAACACTTTGAGTCATTCCTTCAAAAGATTTCAGTGATAACTTACAGATGATAACTATACAGATGTCAGGGAGCTCAGTAAACCAAATCTTATCAGAAGATAAGGGAGATGGTATAGAACAGAAAGTAAGCAGTCACGTATTCCTTATGACAGGAGAGTGGTGACGGGAAAAGATGGATTGGAGAAGGTGTTCCTGGCACTCGGGGAAGGTGTGAGGACGGGGGTGTGCCTCCAGATGCACAACTGTTACTTGAACGCAATGAAGAGAACTGCATGGCATGTGGAAGGAGGGTTCTGAGTCCGTTGTGGCTCACGGTGAGTATCACAGTGGCCGGCTACACACTGGGCTGCCTGTCCTCAACCGCTTGCAAGGAGGCCGATACTGTGATCTCTGATTTCCTCTAACACTCACTTGCACACTGCTCTGGGGGTCACCACCTGCATCAGAACTGCCTGGGTGCTTTTTAAGTATACAGATTCTCAGGATCCACTCCAGACCAGCTGAACCAGAACTTCTGAGGGTGGGCCTGGGGAACAGACACAGGCCTACAGACAAGCTGACACTCGCACACACACACACACATTTATAAGTTCCCCAGGTGACCCAGGTGAGCAGTCCTTATGGGAAGCACAGATGGAATAGACAGAGAGCTTACTGTTCACAAGTGAATCAAGCCACGTCCAGCCATCTCTTTTCCTGCCTGGGGCTCTGCGAAGGGACACTTTTCATGGTGAAGTCCCCGACAGAGGTGGGATCCTCACAGAACTGGCACAAGAATGTCGCAGAGACCCCCACGGTGCAGCAGAGGCAGGGGACACCATCCATCTCAGGCCTCCCTCCGGTCCAGTGGGACCAAGTCACGCCCAGGAAAGTCAGCAGGAGGCAGAGGCAGGGTTGTGCCCTGTGTTTTCATCAGCATGTGTCCCCTTCCAGTCTTATCAAAATCTGCGTGGGTATTTCCTGCTGACAGGCCCCTAGAGGGGTTGCAAGCACAGAGGCCGGCTGGGAAGGGAATGGGGGAGAAACTCTGTATTGTGGATTCAATATCAGCTCTGTGATTTCCCCCCCAAGGGATAAATATTGTGCTTTGCAGCTTATATGATGGAACAGACTTCCTATGTGTACGATTCCAGGAAGAGAGTTAATAAAACCTCTTGATACCTTGCCTCCCCGGCAACATTTATTTGTCTAGCAGTGAGGCTGTGTGCTGTTCATACAGTACTGGTGTTAGGTTGACATTTGTTTTGACCTTTAAACTTTATGCTTCCTCCTTCGCCATCCTTTACCCCCACCCCCTCCTGCCTTCCCACCCCCTGTTGTTCCTCAGTGAGTGAGTTTGATCTTCTGTGACCTGGGCTTTTCCAGAGGTTGACTCTCCCAGGCTTGGATTGGGTGGGGTGCAGCCTTTTCCTCTTTTCTCTGTGCAAGGGTCATTGTGTGACTGTACAATTATTGTCTGGCGGCAGCACGAGAGGCATTTCACATGTGGGGAGTGTGGAGAGTTTTGTTTTTTCTTTAAATAAGAAAAGGAAAAGAAAACACCTCCAGATCCACATCTGCCTGGGGAGTGTAGGGCTGGGCCTCCTGCATTGGCTGAAGAAGGCCTGCCCCTCCTCTAGAGTCCTGCCTCTGGCCCAGCGGGGATGGGGAGCCCATCCCTGGGAATACTAGTGCTTGTCAGGGAAACGAACATTCTTGGCTCCAAGGCTTCTTTAGGTCCTGGGGGTGTTTTCATAAGAGTGTAACCCCAGGGCTACAGGAAAATTCCACTCCTGGGCCGCCTTGTATTTCTGTTCTTGGTCATCCTCCCCAGCTGCTAAGTGTTGTACTTAAGTTTTCAGGGTTTGCCCTCAGACTGGGTTTGAATCCAGCTTCATGAAAGACCACTGGACAACCTTAGCTAACTTCACGTTTTTCACCTCAGTTTTCTCATCTGTTTAATGGAGTTTATGGAGACATATTGAAAATTAAATATGATGAAACATATACAAATACCTAGAATAATACCCGGCATTAAATAGACACCCAAAAGATGTTAGACCTTAATATTATGACTTAAGTATCTCCTACCTGAAGGAATCTTTAATTCCATTGGCATTTTCAAAAATTGGACTTTTGAAGGTGAACTATGCCCTTTTGGGTGGAAATATCTAGGAGAGGTTCACGTGTTCTTTTTCCCTTTCGCTTTTTCGGTGTATGTTAAAGAACAGGACATTTGCTTAATGCAGGTCCATGGAATGGATTGTTACTGTCCCTCATCTTCCTATCATACCTACTTCTAATGAATAAGAGTCCATAATTATCTAGCTATGACCTACGGTGAGTTATAAAAAATAAGTGTAGAGTTTGTCTGTAGAGGAAGCATGCTCACTAAGGGTGCCCCTAGACCTCCCGCCCATGGGGTAGGGGTGCAAAGCTTTTCCCTGCAGGTGTTACATGCGCTGTGAGCAACTTCCCCTCACCACTGCATTTTTAGAGAGAGGATGTCCATGGAAGGAATCCTCAATGGCTATGACTCTACGCAATGAGTCTAAGTTGCAGATATGTCCCCAAAGGCCTCATGGCAAGGGCAGCTCATAGCCAGGCACAAAGACAGGGGTAAGGAGGAAATTCCAGCAGACAGTGCAGTGCTGGCTTGGCAGGACTGGGGTCTGTGGGTCACCTTCCCACTCCTTCATGGCAGGCAGCACACTGAAGATTTGCTTGAGTACACCTTTGCTGCACCAACAGAAATTTTCCTTCTTCTTGCTCCCAGAATGTAGAGAAGTAGTAGTTCGGATGTTTGGAACCTCACTCTTTAAGTGCTTATTCCCGATTAATGGAAACCAAAGCCAAAACCTCAATAAATAAGCAAGTAAACAAATACCCAATCCAACTATTAGGGCTCTGTGGAGTATCTCAGTACAGCCAAAGAGCATGTGGTAGATTCCAAGTACTGTACTAATCTCTCTCTTTCTCCCCTGCTCCCCACTCCCCGTTCTCTAAGAGGGTGTATTCATTTCTTCTTTGGCATGGCCTGGCACAGCAGTGTGTAGCTCCTAGGTGACATGTTAACATATTTCCTTTCTCCAGCCACAACCACTTGTATCTCGGGACAACATGGCCATCGAATCAGATTAAAAACAGAAGTTTCTGCCAGAGGTAGATCATAGTTATTAAAGGGTAACGTGAGAAGGAGGAAGGAAGGCCCAAGATTTTTGTGCTAATTCCTGGTTTGCTATGGCTTTGACGATGTTCTTCTTAAAAGGATGACAGTCTTTACTGCCTCTTTAGATGTAGGCATGGACCTCAGCATAGTCAGCTGGGGTCAGTCTTAACTAGAGCAGGGTTGAGGGCATGGGAAATTGTTCTATCTATAGAACTTTATTGAAACATACATTTCTGTGCTGATGCATAGAAGCACATGTACCCCAATGTTCATAGCAGCACTCTCCACAATAGCTAAAACATGGAAAGAGCCTAAGTGTCCATCAACGGACAAATGGATCAAGAAGATGTGGTTTATCTATACCATGGAATACTACATGGCAATGAGAAACAATGAAATCTGGCCATGTGTAGCAACATGGATGGACCTTGAGGGTGTTATGCTGAGCAAAATAAGTCAGGCAGAGAAGGAC